>NC_083406.1:67130769-67433799 GCF_020745735.1 Hemiscyllium ocellatum | reverse complement strand
TAATCTGTTAAGATTGTGGTTCACCTTATTAGAAAGAGAGAAATTGTTTTACCAGGTACCCCAAATCAAAGCAAGGCTAGAAAACTAGTCAACAAGCAAAGATCTTAGTCTTTTCAGATCAAAGAACATGTTTGAGAAATAGTTGAAATCTCTATCTGGCTCATCCCCAGGTATGGAGATGGGTTGTCAGTGAAGTACCCTTTAGTTTTGGGATTATCTGTGCCTTGCCACAGAAAATATACAGTTCTCTGAAGTTGGCACAACTTGGAAAGGGCTAGAGCGCGAAAGCTGGCAGACCACTAAGCGACAAAGCAATTAAGCCCACACTTGAACTGGGGTGTCTCCAGTCATGAGGTGCTTAAGGACAATTACAGGGTTGCCTGACCAAATTATCATGGAAGGGTCCCAAAATATCTCATACCTCTAGGAGCAAGTATCTGAGTTATGGCTCATCTTGGTTTGGTTCCAGGAGGAATGAAGGAACCTTCAAAATTCTGGAAAGTATCTGGGAACTCTTGAATCAGAGTAACAGTAAAACAGGGTGACGTGTTGAGATTATCAGGTTCAAGGAATAAGCCTTTACTAGATATAGCAATACTTTTTAAAATTCTTGTCCAGTAAACATTTTTGTTTAAAATCTGACACCTTGTGACAATATTTTTCACATTACTGAAAGTTCAAATTTATTTTTGCGGGTTAATTAATGGCCCTTCTAGAAATCATAACTCATTTCAGAACAATCCGGTCCCATCATTGCCTGTGATTGGTCTCATTTTCTAAGTGAGTGGTGAGCAACAGATCTTTATTTTTATTTTATAAAAAAAGTCAAAGAATTTTATTTGAAATGATCTAAGAGAGGATCTGTTTGAAGTATATAAGTTGAGATAGTTAAAGTAAACTCATTCTTATTTTCGTATTAAAAAAAAATTAGGGTCATAGTGAAAGTGAAATAAATTTTGATGACTCTTCATAATTTAAATTTTTGTGAAGCAAAATCATCTGTACTTCCCTTGAAATTATAATTGTTGACAATGACCAGGGAGAGACTGAAGTCTTCTTTCATGAAAGAATTTTAAACAATTCATTAGTTGTCCACTCTCCCTTCCTATCCCTTGTATCAAATTGATTTTCATCAATCTTACTTTTTTGATATCTTCCTAAGTCTTGGAATTCGGTGTGACATTGGGAAATACAAAACTACTCGAGATTCATTGCATCATGCGTTTTCAGGTACACCTGTTCTTACAGAAGTTTTATTCTACCTTTCTGTAGCATTATTAAATGAAAAGGAAAACAGAAACCAGCCACAAGGGTCTGTGTATGAGTGATTAGTTATGCCTTGCTCATACAATTGTCTTAGTGTAGCTGACCATGAGTTAGCATTGAATTGGAATGTTTGGAGTTACCCAGCTGAACCACCATATCGTACAATGCTCAGATGGATTTGAATTACTGGGTTGTTAGGCTAATCATTTGATACAGATTTGCAAGCTGCTCATTTTGTTTAAAAGCTGAAAGAACTGTAGATGATGTAGATCAGAATCAAAAACAGAAATTGCTGGAAATGTTCAGCAGATCTGACAGTATTTGGAAAGAGAAATCGGAGTTAATGGTTTGGGTATGATTCTGAAGAAGGGTCACTTGACCAAAGACGTTACTTGTTACTCATTTTGTTTTAATTTGTTTTTAAAAATAGCAGCTTTAATGACTTTAGATATTTAGTTTGCGATTGCATGTGGTACGCAGTATTTTCAAGGATATAATGAGATGGAGTATATAAAATCTTTTACAAAAAAAACTGCAATTGAACGTTCATGAACTTCTTAGCATTTTCATTTCTAATGCAGCATCATTTGTGTTTGTTCAGAGCCAGTGGAAGAGGACATTTTGCAGGTTGTAAAGTATTGCACTGACCTCATTGAAGAAAAAGATCTGGAAAAGTTGGATCTGGTTATTAAGTACATGAAAAGGTAACACATTTATCTCTCAAGATGTGTTATGTTTTACGATTTCTAGTTTAATACTTTTTCTTTTTTTTTGTTGGACTCCATTTAAGAATAATTTTTCTGTCTTTGTAAAACACTTCATAGTGTACAATTCATAATATTCTTAATTTTTGTACATTGTAGGACAATAGCATTAATCTTGGTTGACGAATATGGAGGAATATAAGTTTAGATTTTATTGTTCCTTGTATTACCAGATTTGAATTTATCCTGGCCCTGCAGTTAAATATGTTTTTATGTTTAATTGATTTTTTCAATAATACATTACTTCATTCACTTCTGTATATATCCTATGCACATCTCAGGAATAAGCTCAGATTGTTTTGTTGAGAAAACTTGAATGATGCAGTTTTTTAAGACTTTCAGTTTTCTTCTGTGGTCTTGTGCTTGCTTTACTGAAAGCTATCGGAATGGAAAACATTTCTATTTCAGAATTCATTGTTTCATTCAAGCACTCAGGTCAATTATATGGTAAAGTTAGATGCAAAGTCATGTTTTTGATAGTCTTCTCCAAGAAGTCGGAGGCTGAGGGCTGACCTTATAGAGTTTACAAAATTATGAGGGGCATGGATAGGATAAATAGACAAAGTCTTTTCCCTGGGGTCGGGGAATCCAGAACTAGAGGATGAGAGGGGAAAGATATAAAAGGGACCTAAGGGGCAACTTTTTCACGCACGTGTATGGAATGAGCTGAGGATGTGGTGGAGTCTGGTACAATTGCAACATTTAAGAGGCATTTGGATGGGCATATGAATAGGAAGGGTTTGGAGGGATATGGGCCGGGTGCTGGCAAGTGGGACTAGATTGGTTTGGGATATCTGGTCGGCATGGACGGGTTGGACCAAAGGGTCTCTTTCCATGCTGTACATCTCTATGACTCTAAGGTGATTGAGGATGAATCTTGGGAAGCCATTACAGTTTAGTAATATAATATTTTCCTTGACCTTTCCTTGACAATAGAATTACTCCATAAAAATGAATTACTCCTGTTAAGGAAATATTTAGGAGACAGCACACATTATATCATGAGTTTCAGGGCAGTGTTGGAGAATGACTTACCACCATTCTAAGTAAGAAAAATCAGTTGGTGGAGAGCTGAGTTTTATGGGGCAAAAACCGAGCTGAGCAGGAATGATGGAAATAAGAGGTTGGTGGGAAAAACAGTAATTGAACAGTGTTCCACTTTCAAACAGTCGGTGGTTTGGGTACAGTCAAGGTACACACCCTCTAATGGAAAAAATAAGATCAACAAATCCAAAATCCCTGCATGACAAAGAGGTAGAAATTACCATTAATTTGGTAATTCAAATTCAGTCCAAAGATGTGCAGATTAGGTGGATTGGCCATGTTAAGTTGCCCATTCTGTCCAGGGATGTACAGGCTTGGTGAATTAGCCATGGAAAATGCGGGCTTATGGAGATAGAGTATGGGGCAGGTTCTGGATGAGATGCTGTTCAGAAGGTCAGTATAGACTCTATGGACTGAAAGCCTATTTCCACACTACAGGGGAACCTCAATTATCTGAAAATCGGATTATCCGAAGGAGATCTCAAGGTCCCAGTGGAAACATTATATCAAAGATGTGTTTCCAACAGTAATCGTGTCTTTTGTTAATGATGATTAAACAGGCACCGTCTCCAAAAGACTGACTGCCTGCCCTCTCTCTGTCCCCACACTTTCCCTGGAGTTCTACCCTAAACCACCCCACTTCCCCAGATAATCTCTCCTACATTGTCCTGTACAGGCAAAGGTGGAACCTGTCAAAAAGTTGCAGTAAAAAGTTGTGTGTGTGGCTGTGGCTATGTGTGCTATTTGGAGACTTACAGCACAAAGGCAGCTGCAGCATTCTTGTTGGTGTCTGGTCCAGCCGCCCTGGAGAGGGGGTGAGGAGGAAGCGGGTGGGGGTGCAGTGTTGGCCGGGGGAAGGTGTTGCACAGTGTAGGGGGCAGTTTTGGGAGCAAGGGGAGGTGTTACACAGGGTTGGGGGCTGGGGAGGGGGTTGGATGCGGGGCCTCATTCGTTATGTGCTGCTGCAGTCTCCTGAATGGGGAGCAGACTTTAAAAGTTCCAAGCCCCAGAGGAAAGGCATTTAATCAATTAACTGAATAATTGTTTATCCGAATGAAATAGTGCCTGCCCATCATGTTTGGATAATCGGGGTTCCCCTGTATAGAGATTCTATGATTCCATGATTAGAAAGAAAGTCTTATGACTGATGTCATTGAGAATCAAAATCAATGAGGTTTTGGGGAAAGGTGAAAAGCAAATAAGAAAAACGAAGCTAATCTTTATTAAAAAAAAACTTACAACTAGCATAAAGGTGAATCCTAATGTTTTCAATAGGCATATAAACAGTATGAAACTGATTAAAGGAGGAAAAAGGCCAATTAGAGACCAAAAAGAGAATTTTCACTTGGAAGCAGTGGGCATGGCTCAGGTGTTAAATGAACAAAACAGAAACTGCTGGAGAAACTCAGCAGGTCTGGCGTCAACTGTGAGAAGGAAGGAGTCAACATTTTGAGTCAGGTGACTCTTCAGAACCATTAAATTAATAGTTTGATCCCACTATACAAAAGAGCAGGATGCTGCTCCTGTCATGGTGACAGAAGAAAATTCTTATTACTATAAAGGTTCACAATTAAAAAGAAAGAAATCTTGGATAGATTGGCACTTAACATCATCAATGTACTAGGACTAAGTGAGGTGTATCCAAGAATTATGAAGGACGTGAGGGTAGAAATTGCAAGTCATGCTACCCTGGACTCTTGGGAGGTGCCAGAAGACTAGAGAACTGCAGACATTGTGGCCTTGATCAAGAAAGCTTGTAAGGATGATCCCAGAAATTATAGACCAGTTAGTTCAACTTTAGTGATTGGAAGCTTCCATTAAAAACATATTCAGGAGAGAGCTGGCAGTCATCAGTTGATCAGGAAAAGTCAGAATGGACTTCCAACAACTTGCAGGAGTTTTTGTGAAGAGGCACATGATGACACTATATTTTTAAGAGGCGTATTTTGTCTTTTTTTTAAATGAAGAAAGGTTATGTTAAAGGTGATGAGCGGTCTGCTCAAAGCCACTAAATAACTTGAGTCATTGGGGTTTTTCTTTAAAGTTGGAACAATAGAAGTAGCCTGAATGGTGGGGTCAAGCTCCCACAGAACCAGGATGCTTAGTTTTAGCTTTCAGCAATTGCTGGGAACTTAAAGTTGGATGTGGACGCTCTTATTCCTCTCTCTCTATTACAGCTAAAAGCTGGGGTTCTTTTACTGCTGCTAGAATTACATGTGAGACAATCTATTTTACTGAATTTGCCTTTGCCAACATTGTGTTTATGGGATCGCACTGTATTGGAACAGTTAATTAATAGGGGTTAATATATGTATCATTTTGTTAAGCATTTTGATAGCATCACAGTTAAGCCAATTTTTTTATTTTGTCTATTTTAAATGTGATATAAAAATGAAATTTCTTTTTCTTAAATTTGAGTAGCTTGACCAATCAAATTGCATCTGGAATGCAACAACTTACACTTAACTTACATTTCAAATGACAAAAAGCTAGGGTCTAAACTATTACCTTAATACATTTTTTAGAGGGTTTAGTCTGGTCCGTAACAAATTAGGGGTTCTTATTGGAATCAAAATCTCTAATGCCAGGTTACGGTTAGGATTATTGGACTCGTAGGCAGTGAGTGTGAATGTTTTTTTTATTTCAGGTGTTGCATTTGGTTGGTTTAAATTGGATGTGCATTGTGTAATAATGGCTCTTTCTGTCACTAAGAGTTTCCTGGAGGAGGAAGGAGTCACGTTGGGAGCTTTGCAGAAAGTGAGCAAGGCAACGTTTTTTGAATCGGCAGGAAGGCTGGGTTTGGGTTGCCTTTGTCCGTGCAAAAAGGGAGGGTAATTGCAGCAACAACTCAATATTTATAATTGCGAGAAATGCCATCGGAATCATTGGAATTAGTTAAAATTCAGTTGCAAATGAAGCAGCTTGAACGTGAAAAGGAAATGAAACCGTTTGAATTGCGATTGAAAGCAGAAGAAAAATAAAGAGAGAATAGTTCTAGCAGAGGAAAAAGTAAAAAGAAAGAATAGTTCTGGCAGAACAAAAAGAAAAGAGAAGGAAAGGCCTAGTAGAAGAAAGGGAGAAAGAGTCTTTTTGAACTTGGAACTGGAAGGTTGGAACTGGAAACTCAAAGTCGACTTAAAATGGTAGCGGTAGAGGTGAAAGGTCGGAGTAGTGATGAGGACAGTGATAGAACACAATCCCATTGTGACTAGAGGCCTGATGGGTGTTGTTTAAGCCTGTCCAAGTATTGCCTAAGTTCAACAAGAACGATGTTGAAG
Organism: Hemiscyllium ocellatum; assembly: GCF_020745735.1. Taxonomy (NCBI): domain Eukaryota; kingdom Metazoa; phylum Chordata; class Chondrichthyes; order Orectolobiformes; family Hemiscylliidae; genus Hemiscyllium; species Hemiscyllium ocellatum. Next base: position 67,427,447 of record NC_083406.1, on the reverse strand, counting down.
CCTTTTTCATTTCACTTGAAAAAGTGATTAAACGAGTGAAATGGCTGGTCACCATGTGGGTATTGTTGATTCAAACAAAGTTGGTAAGTAAACTAGTGAGATATTTGCATTACTATGAGAGGAGATATCTGGGGACGATGATGAGGTTAAAAAAAAATCTTGAGCATATGAACTAGTACCAGAAGCCTACAATGTTTTATGAATCTAAGGAGAAAACCTAGTCAAACATATTTAAAGTTTGAAATGATCAAACAAAGTAGCTTTAGTAGGTGAGTAAGGACATTGAAAATAGATCAAACAGTGGTTAGCACTGCTGCCTCACAGTGCCAGAGACCCGGGTTCAATTCCCGCCTCAGGCGACTCTCTGTGTGGAGTTTGCACATTCTCCCTGTGACTGTGTGGGTTTCCTCTGGGTGCTCCGGTTTCCTCCCACAATCCAAAAATGTGCAGGTTAGGTGGATTGGCCACGCTAAATTACCCATTGTGTTAGGTGAAGGGGTAATTGTAGGGGAATGAGTCTGGGTGGGTTGCGGGTCGGTGTGGACTTGTTGGGCCGAAGGGTCTGTTTCTACACTGTAAGTAATCTAATCTAATCTAATTATGAATTAGTGTATTCTTGCAAGATGATGAGAAGATAGAAAGACCTATTGGATATTTTTCCAGAAAATTTAATAACCATCAACAGAAAAATTCCGCAATTGAGAGAAGGAGACCTCGAGTTTAGTGTTGGCATTTCAACATTTATATTGCTAGTAATGTGTCTGAGACAATTGTATATACTGATGATGACCCATTAACGATTTGGCAAAATTTAAGGATGAAATTCCAGACTATTTAGATGGAGCTTATTATTGCAGCCATTCAGTTTGAAAATTATAATGTGTCAGGAGAAGTGAATGTAATTTCCAACGCATTGTCATGACTGTGATGAAGGGAGATGGAGATGTTTGGTGAGAGACTGAGAGAAACTGACTGAAATGGACTGTAGTGAATGCATGTTTAAAGACAATATAATGTATGTGTATTGTAATGTACTAATAGCGTGAGGCTAAAGGTTTATAAAAATGAAGCCGTTCATTTTTTAAGAGGGAAGATGTGATGATAATTTGGCTTTAAGTGGTGTAATTTGCCCTGGTTTTTATTATGTAAAAAAAATTGAGACAGAAATGCTGACTGGTCTGCTCCATGACAATAAATTAAGCAGCTTGTGAGTTCTTTGTATTTTTTAAGTTGGAATAATAGAAGCAGCCTGAATGGGTGAGGCTAAGCACCCGCAGAAACATGATCTTTAGTTTTAGCTTTCTGCAGTTCCTAGACTCTTGAAACCGGATGTGGAGTTCTTATTGCTCTCTCTGTTATAGCTAAAAGCTGAGGTTCTCTTCCTGCTGTTAGAATTGCATTTGAGACAATAAATTTTACTGAATTTGCCTCTGTCAAAGCTGTGTTTATGGGATGTTATTATATTGGAACAGTTGATTAGTAGTTAATAATATGTATTTTGTTAAGCATTTCAATAAACTTACAGTTAAGCTAATCCTTTTCTTTTTATTTTGTCTATTTTAATTGTGATGTAAAAATAAAGCCTATTTTGCTTAAGGTTGAGTAATTTGAATTGCATCTAGAATGCAACACCTTACCTTTAAAATGAGAAAAGGTTTGCATCTAGACTAGCTTCTTAATATATTTTGAGGGTGTTTGGTCTCGTTCACAATGAGGCAACAGAAATGTTAATGAGATATACAATAAACATAATGAGAAAAATTATAGGTCATGATATAAAAGGGGCAGGAGCAGTGTGGATACAGAAATGGTTGAGTGATAGGAAACAGAGAGTAATGGTCAGAGGATATTTTTAGCCAGGAGGAAAATTTCAAATAGAGTTGCCCAGTTGTCAGAATTAGGACCTTGTTTTTCTTATTATTGTTCTGGATCTTGGTGTGTCAGGGATAACTTCAAAATTTGCAGCTGACCTTAAATAGACGAATTGTAAACTGTAACAACAGTATGGATCTCCAGGAAAGCATTGATAAGTTGGTGGAGTGGGTAGGTAGGTGGTAGATGATGTTCAGTGCAATAATGTGTGAGGTGATGCACTTTTCTCAAAAGGATATTGAAAAATGATGTAAATAGGTAAATCCTAGAGGGAGTACAGGAACAGTGGGACTTGGACGTTTATGTGCACAGATCATGGAAGGTGGCAGAACAGATGGAGAGCGCAATGTTCTTGGCTTTATTAATAGGGGCATTGAGTACAAGTGTAAGGAAATAGGGTCTAAGGAAAATTTGGGGAACTGTAGCCAGGTAAGCCTTACATCACTGATGGGTATCCTGAGGGACAGTATTGACGTGCATTAGGAAAGGCAAGGATTGATTAGAGATAGTCAGCATGGCTTTGTATGTGAGAAATCATGTCTCACTAACTTAATTGACTATTTTGAAGAGGTGAAGATTAATGAAGGCAGAGTGGTAAACGTCTATATGGACTTCAGCAAAGCATTCAACATGGTTCCATGTGGAAATTTGTTTAGTAAGGTTAGGTGGGATCCAGGGGAGCTAGCCAAATGGATATAAAATTGACTTGAAGGTAGAAGACAGAGGGTAGTGGTGGAGGGTTGTTTTCAGACTGGAATCCTGTGAGAAGTGATGTGCCAAAAGGATCAGTAGCTGGTTCCGCAGATTTTCATCATTTATGTAAATTATTTTAATGTGAATGTGGGATGTGTGGTTAGTAAGTTGGAGATGACACCAAAATAGGTGATGTAGTGGACAGTGATTAAGTTTATATCAGTGTACACCAGGCCCTTGATCAATAGGCCAAGGAATGGCAGATGGAATTTAATTTAGATAACTGTGATGTGTTGCATTTTGGTAAGACAAACAGGGCAGGACTGAGACAGTTTATGGTACAGTCCTGGCGAGTGTTGCTGAACAAGGAGATCTAGAGGTGCTAGTGCATAGTTCCTTGAAAGTGGAGTGTCAAGTAGACAGGGTGGTGAAGAAGGCATTTGGCATGCTTGCCTTCATTGGTCAGAATATTTAAAGGAGTTGGGATATCATGTGCAGACATTGGTAAGGCCACTTTTAGATTACTGTGTACGATTCTGGTCGCCTTCTGTATGTAGCCTTCTATAGGAAGGATGTTAAACTTGAAATGCACAAGGATGTTTCTGGGACTGAGGGTGTGAGCTATAGGGAGAAGTTGAAAAGGCTGGAACCTTTTTCTCTGGAGCATGAATAGGGTGAATAGTCAAGGTCTTTTTTCCTCCGGTGGGTGTGCCCAAAACTAGAGGGCATAGGTTTAAGGAGAAAGGTTTAAAGAGCAGCCAGGGGGAGTTGTGGCAGCTGGCACAATTAATATTTAAAAGACATCTGGGTGAATATTTGAATAGGAAGGACTTAAAGGGATATGCGCCAAATTCTGGCAAATGGGACTCGGTCAGTGGAATATCCGGTGACCATGGATAAATAAGACCAAAGGGTCTGTTTCCATGCTATACGACTCTATGATTCTAATGTTGAAGTTGTATGAGACAATTATTAGACCTCAGCTGGAATGTAGTGTCCAGTTCTAGCTGCCACGTTATAGGAAAGATGTGCATGCCTTGGAGAGAGTACAGAAGTGATTTACAAGGTTCCCCTTGAGAGACTGATGAGCAAGTTTGGATCTCATGGAATACAGGGAGAACTAGCCATTTGGATACAGAACTGGCTCAAAGGTAGAAGACAGAGGTGCGGTGGAGGGTTGTTTTTCAGACTGGAGGCTTGTGACCAGTGGAGTGCCACAAGGATTGGTGCTGGGTCCTCTACTTTTTGTCATTTACATAAACGATTTGGATGCGAGCATAAGAGATACAGTTAGTAATTTTGCAGATGACACCAAAATTGGTGATGTTGTGGATAGTGAAGAGGGTTACTTCAGATTACAACAGGATCTGGACCAGATGGGCCAGTGGGCTGAGAAGTGGCAGATGGAGTTTAATTCAGATAAATGGGAGGTGCTGCATTTTGGGAAAGCAAATCTTAGCAGACTTATACACTCAATGGTAAGGTCCTAGGGAGTGTTGCTGAACAAAAAGAGACCTTGCAGTGCAGGTTCATAGCTCCTTGAAAGTGGAGTTGCAGGTAGATAGGATAGTGAAGAAGGTGTTTGGTATGCTTTCTTTTCTTGGTCAGGATATTGAGTCCAGGAGTTGGGAGGTCATGTTGCAGCTGTACAGGACATTGGTTAGGCCACTGTTGGAATATTGCGTGCAATTCTAGTCTCCTTCCTATCGGAAACATGCTGTGTAACTTGAAAGGGTTCAAAAAAGATTTACAAGGATGCTGCCAGGGAGAAGCTAAACAGGCTGGGGGCTGTTTTCCCTGGAGCGTCAGAGGCTGAGGGGTAAACTTTTAGAGGTTTGGCATGCATAGGGTAAATAGTGAAAGTCTTTTCCTTGGGGTCGGGGAGTGCAGAACAAGAGGGCATAGGTTTAGAGTAAGAGTGGAAAGATATAAAAGAGACCGAAGGGGCAACTTTTTCACGCACAGGGTGGTAGGGATATGGAATGAGCTGCCAGAAGAAGTGGTGGAGGCTGATAAAATTACAGCATTTAAGCGACATTTGAATGGCTATATGAATAGAGGAAGGGTTTGGAGAGATATGGGCAGGATGCTGGCAGGTGGGACTAGATTAGGTTGGGCTATCTGGTCGGCATGGATGGGTTGGACCAAAGGGTCTGTTTCCATGCTGTACATCTCTATTACTCTATAATAGTTCCAGGAATTAAAAAATTCTGTCATGACAATAAATTGAAGAAGTTGGTCTCAATAGAGAGATGACTGAGATGAAATTTGAAAGAGGTTTTCAAAATCATGAACTGGTTAGACAGATTAGATTAGAGAAGCTGATGCCACTCACAAAAGAAAAAAAAACAAGAAGATATAAGTTTAAAGTGATATGCAAATGAAGGAAAGGTGACACAAGAAAAAATATTTTTTCACCCAGCAAGTAGTTAGGGTATGGAGTGCACTGCCTGGAAGTTAGCGGAGGCAGATTTAAGAGTGCATTAGATAACAATCAGAACAGAAGTGGTGTGCAAGGATACAAGGAAAAGCCAGGAGACTGCCACTAAGTAATAAAGCTGATGGGCTGAATGGTCTCTTCCTGCACCATAACAACTCTGAAGTTCAGTGAAAAGTTGTCAAAATTGACAAATTTTATTTTGTATTTCCCACAACCAAAAGTCAGAAGCTTTTGACTGATCATTGAGATTGATTTCAAGCCCAGATCCAAGACGCAAAAATAACCTGCTAGCCAGCTATATCGTAACATTACTGATCTAACAGCAAATGTTATTGTTCCCTACTGTATGTTGTAAGAGTTTTGGACTGCTAAGTAGACTCTTGTCCTTTACTGTTGTCTTATCCTACTCATTTCTAAAATTTCTTTGGTATCACTGGAACTGAAAAATTTAAAATGGCATCTGTCTGGTGTTGTAACAGCCTCTGATTTCAAGTGGGCCAAAAATATGATACTGTATTTATTCCTGCTTTATTCAAATTTCAACATCTAGGCCATCTCTTAAAGATCCCAATCCATCCTGTTACCATCAAAAGTAATTTGCTGCTTTACACTAAAGTCTATATTTCAGATCTTGGAGTTACTTCTTCCTTCTGTTTAAATTTTCAACTTGCGCCAATTTCAAATGAAGATTTGTTCATGTTTGTTTGCTGTGATCATCCTTTTGAAGGACTAATAATATCGATCTTGGCTTTGGGCTATCATGAGATCTATATGACATCTTGTAGGGCAGTCTGTAACAAACCATATTCAGTGAAACAGCCTAATCTTGTTTATGTTTCAAGTTGACCATCTGGATCATTCTTCAAGATGTCTTTGCTTTTCTCAATCCTGTTGGTACTTTAATCTTCATGATAACTGTATCAGAGACAATTGGAATGAAATATTTCGTAACTCGGTCTTTCACATCTGGCAGTGCATTTTTGATTCAGGAGTGCCTGCTATTTGGTTTTTGTTTATAAACCTCCTTACTATAGGATTTGTGACGATCAGACCAAAGTATCTAAGCTGTCTTTATCATTGTAGGTAACCCTTACAAATCACTATCAGATGTTCTAAATTTAACTCTATTTTAAAGACACTTTTGCTCTTACATTTCCAGCATTTTGTTATTTTGGATCCCTGTTTACCTTTCTCTTGAAGCCTCTGAATCCTTGTTTGTATTGTCCTTTCATTCAAGAGACAATCGGAACTGACTTAGGAAGGGAAAAGGATGAAATTCTGAAGGGAGAATATAGAAGATTAGGCAGGAATTTAAAAAGGACGTCCTCCAGGTTAGTAATATCTTAGCTACGAGCTAATGAAGGTAGGAATAGGAGGATAGAGCAGATAAATGTGTGGCTGAGGAGCTGGTGCAGGGGAGAAGGGTTCACGTTTTTGGCTCATTGGAATCTCTTCTGGGATAGAAGTGACCTGTACAAGAAAAACTGATGGCACCTGAATTGGGAGGGGACTAATGTACTGGCAGGGAGATTTGCTAGAGCTACTCGGGAGGATTTAAACTGGGGGGTGCAGTGGGACCCAAGGAAATAGTGAGGAAAGAGCTCAATCTGAGACTGGTACAGTTGAGAACTGGAGTGAGTCAAACAGTCAGGACAGACAGGAACAAAGCGTAGAACAAGGTAGGACTGAAATTAAACTGCATTTACTTCAATGCGAAATGCCTGACAGGGAAGGCAAATGAACTCGGGGCATGGTTAGGAACATGGGAAGGGGATATCTTAGCAATTGCAGAAAAGTGTCTCAGGGATGCACAAGTCTGGCAGTTTAATGTTCCAGATTACAAATGCCAAAGGAAGGATAGAAAGGGAGGCAAGAGAGGATGGGGAGTGGTGTTTTTGATAAGGGATAGCATTGCTGCTGTATTTAGGGAGGATATTCCTGGGAGTCCATCTCAGGGAAGTTATTTGGGTGGAGAAATAAGAAAGGGATGATCACTTTATTGGGATTGTATTATAGATCTCCAATAGTTAGCAGGAAATTGAGAAACAAATTTGTAAGTAAGAATATGGTTATGGTACAGGACTGCCATACAGTTAAGGGTTTTGATGGAGAAGAATTTGTGTGTACAAGAACATTTTCTGATTTAGTATGTGGATGTACCTACTAGAGAAAGTGCAAAATCTGACCTACTCTTGGGAAATCAGTTCAGTCAGGTAACTGAGGTGACAGTGGGGGAGCACTTTGGGGCCAGTGACCATAATTCTATTAGTTTTAAAATAGTGATGGAAAAGGATAGACCGGATCTAAAAGTTGAAGTTCTAAATTGGTGGAAGGCTAATTTTGAGGTATTAAGCACAAACTTTCAAAAGCTGATTGGGGGCAGATGTTCGCAGGTAAAGGGACGGCTGGAAAATGGGAAGCCTTCAGAAATGATATAGAGTCCAGAGACAGTGTATTCCTGTTAGGGTGAAAGGAAAGGCTGCTAGGTGTAGGGAAAGCTGGATGACTAGAGAAATTGAGGTTTTGATTAGGAAAAAGAAGAAAGCATACATCAGGTATAGACAGGAGAAATTGAATGAATCCTTAGAGTATAAAGGCAGTAGGAATCTACTTGAGAGAAATCAGCAGGGCAAAAAGGGGATAGCTTTGGTAAATAGGGTTAAGGAGAATCCAAAAGGATTTTATCAATACATTAAGGACAAAAGGGTAACTAGGGAGAGAATAAGGCCCCTCAAAGATTAGCAGGACGGCCTATGTGTGGAGCCGCAGGAGATGGGGGAGGTATTAAACATGTAATTTGCATCAGTGTTTACTGTGGGGAAGGACGTGGAAGATTTAGAATGTGGGGCGTCGAGGGCTGAGGGGTGACCTTCCTCAGGGTTATAAAATCGTGAGGGGCATGGATAGAATAAATAGACAAGGTCTTTTCCCTGGGGTGGGGAATTCCAGAACTAGAGGGTGTAGGTTTAGGGTGAGAAGGGAAAAATAGAAAAGGGACCTAAGGGGCAACTGTGCGTGTATGGAATGATCTGCCAGAGAAGATGGTGGAGGATGATGTAACTACAGCCATTTAAAAGGTATCTGGATGTGCATATGAATAGAAAGGGTTTGGAGGGATATAGGCCAAGTGCTGGCAAATGGGACTAGATTAGGTTAAGATATCTGGTCAGCATGGATGGATTGGGCCAAAGGGTCTGTTTCTGTGCTGTACATCTCTGTGACACTACCTGTTGGGGGTGGGGGGCAGGGGTTGTTCTTTATTCTTTCTTTGGTTTCCTATCTATAGCTTGTGTGGCTTATTTGATTTTTGGGGATGTTTTTGAGTGGGGTTTTCTTTCTTTTTTCTTAGTTGCCTAATACTTGCTATGATTGTTATTTCGTAATTTGATATATTACTATCTTGTATTGTTTTATTAAGCGTATCTAGATGATGGTGTGGGGGGGGGGGTGCGGATGGGTCACCCACATTTAACTCCTGTTTAATAAGATACTGGAATTTATTTACTCCATTTTGTAATGCCTGGGCCAGGGGCAGGGCCCTAGCTGGGAGAGGTTATGGTGGGGTTATTGGAAGGTAGTAGTGCCCCCTGGGAGCAAGGAGGAAAGTCTTCTTTCAAATATGTTTTGTGTTAATTTTACTTAGGAGTAGTTCTTAATAGTGTTGATTTAACTTTTAAAGAGCTCTTTTATATGTGAATTTTTTATGGTCTTTATTCAATGTCTTTTGGGTGGAGTTCTTCCTCCTGGGGGGTCTCAGGCCTGCCTGGACGATCATAGCTAGCCATTCATTGAGGTGGTGCACCTGGAATGTCAAGGGGAGCCATTCGCCAATCAAAAGGAAAAAAATATTATCAAGTCTTAAAAAAGAAAGGGTTGATGTAGCTGTTTTACAGGAGACACATCTACTTGATAAGGAACACTCGAAGCTGCAACAGGGTGGGTTTGGCCAGGTGTTCTTTTCATCTTTCAGCTCAAAAAGTAGGGGAGTAGTCATTCTTGTTTGTAAGAACCTTCCCTTCCAAAGTTAATCCAGATAAAAGATGAGTTTAGACGGTATATATTGATTAAAGCCCTAATATATGGAGAGGAATACAGGATTTTGAATCTTTATCGTCCCCCTGCGCACCCTTCTAAATTTGTAATGGAAACGTTCTCTAAGTAGATGGCTTTTGGGGTCAGCCATACACTTATAAGGGGAGATTTTAATTGTCTTATTGACCCAGAGATGGACAGGATACCTAGGACCACTGTGGGCATATCTTTGAGATCTAAGCAACTGGCGGATCTGAACAAGGAGCTGGGACTGGTAGATGTGTGGAGGTGTCTCCATTCCCAGGGTAGAGACTTTCTACTCGAATCCACACAAGTTCCATACCAGAATTGATTTTTTTTTGTTCCCTCTACCCTTTTGAATTCGATACTGTCTTACAAAATAGATAGTGTAACTATTTCTGATCATGCTGCAGTATACATGGAAGTTAAGACGAGTGATGATGGGATAGGTCCCTGACATTGGCATATGGATCCTTTCTTATTGAAGGATAGCAAGAATATAAAGTATTTTTCGCAGGAATTTAAAACCTTCTAGGATATCAACTTAGGTACTGCCAGTAACCCTTCGATGATGTGGGAACCCACTAAGGCATATACGCAAGGCTTGGTCATCTCATATTCTGAGACCCGGAAAAGACAAAAGGGAGAGCAACAGTACCTGCCCGAGGCTCGCCTGAAGGCAGCTGAAATTGCATATGTTGATAGACCCTCCATTACTAAGCTACAGAGGATCACAGCCCTTAGGGCAGCCTTGACTACCGCACTTACTCAAACAGCAAAGATGGAAATATTATTCGTGAAGCAGAGATTATTTGAATATGGTGACCAGCCTGGCAGGTATCTAGTGTACCTTGCCAGAAAGAAAAAGGCTCCTCAAGCCACTATGTCCGTTAGAGAGAGTGCTACTACCCTGACTTGTGATCATAAAAAGATCAATACAGCCTTTAGAAAATTCTATTTTGAATTATATAAGTCGCAGGACTGTGAGGATAGAACTAGGAAGATGGAGTCTTTCTTTAAAAATCTGGCCCTTCCGAGCTTAACTTCGGAGCAGGTGTCGCTCTTGAATGCCTACTTGACAACCCAGGAAGCACAGGACGTGGTTAGGCAGCTTCAGAGTGGCAAAGCGCCTGGGCCAGGCAGATTCCAGGTTGAGTTCTATGAAGAATTTATAGGGGAACTAGCTGGGCCACTCAAATATGTACAACTATTCACACAGTCAACTATTCATTCTCGCCTTCATTGAGAGAAGCAAATATTTCTCTCATTCTCAAGAAGGGAAAGGCCCCAGAAGATTGCTCTTCATATAGACCCATATCCTTGTTAAATGTGGATTTTAAAATTCTCTCAAAAATGTTAGCATTAAGACTGGAAAGAGTTTTACCATTCATTATAAAAGAGGACCAGACGGGGTTTATAAAGGGTTGCAGGTCAACTAATAACATTAGAAGGGTCTTAAATATGATACTAGCCTACCAGCAGGAAGTAATACTGGGTTTAGTTGCCTCCCTAGATGCAGAGAAGGCATTTGATCGGGTAGAATGGCCATATCTTTTTTTAAACGCTGGAGCAGTTTGGTGTTGGAGAGGTCTTTACTAAATGGGTTTCAGTATTATATAATGATCCCAAAGCAGCAGTGATCACCAACGGTTTAAGTTCGGATAGCTTTAGCGTTGGCAGAGGCTGTTGCCAGGGATGTCCTCTCTCACCTTTATTATTTACACTAGTGATTGAACCACTAATAGAAGCTATACGAGCTGATCCTAATATAATGGCTCCAAGGGTTGGATCAGGCAAGCACAAAATTACTGTCTATGCAGATGATGTCCTCCTCTTCTTAAGTGATCCTTTGACATTCGTGCCCCAATTAATTCAAGTGGTCAATCTATTTGGTATGTTTTCAGGTTATAAAATCAATTTTATGAAATCGGAGGCCATGCCGTTGGGAGGCCTTGCCAGTATGTCCATTTTCCGGGCGGATCTTATTTTCCATTTTGGAAGGTTTTCTGTACTTAGGTATTTTTATTACTCCAGTGTTTGGTCAGCTATATAAAGCAAATAGCGTACACTTGTTAGAGAAAATAAGGCAGATCCTTCAACACTGGGAAGATCTCCCAATATCCTTAGTTAAGATGAATATTTTACCTTGTCTTCTATATCCTATGAGAATGCTCCCCTTGATGCTGCCATGACAGGCATTGCATTAGCTTTACAGTTGGCTCGGCTCCTTTGTTTGGAATCACAGATGGCCCCTTATCAAATTAGAAAATCTGCGGCTTCCACATGTAAGGGGAGGACTGGACTTTCCAGATTTCAGGAGGTACCAATTGAGCTCCATATTATCTTATGTAGCTGATTGGGTCCCTTGTGATCCACAATCAATCTGGTTAGATATTGAGACCTCCCAAGCAAAATGTCCCCATATCAATCTATTATTTATGGACAAGATGAGAGTTATTATGGACTATTGTAAAAACCCTATTGTACTAAATACAATCAAAGCCTGGAGGATAATGCGACAAGATGAGGGTAACCTGCAAAAAGTCTCCCCTTATACCCCCATAGTGGGAACATCGGGATTCCAGCCAGGGCTGACGCATGCTACGTTCAAAACTTGGGAGTCCAGAGGTATCTCCTGTTTGTGACACCTGTTCAATGGGGAGGTTATGATGTCCTTTGAGCAGCTGCACCGGAAGTTTGGACTGCCTAGCAAGGACCTCTTTCGGTATTTTCAAATACGAGACTTTACACAAAAGATGATCACACTGTTGGTCGATCCTTATAAATCAGAAATGGAAAGGAGAGTGCTTTGGCCATTGGGGCTGCCCTCGGTCAGTACTCTTTATCAATCATTAAGCAATAAGGTATCGAAGGACATGGAATGGTTATATAAAACCTGGAATCAAGAATTAGGATTGGAAATCTCTTTAGAAATGTGGGAGGATGTTTGGGAAAATGCCAGGAAGATATCTATCTGTAACAGAACTCAGGCTACTCAATTAAAGATAGTTCACAGTGCTCACATGGCACCTAAACAACTTGCAGAGTTCAAGGTAGGTTCAGTGTGTCCTAAATGTAAAATAGAACTTGGCACACTCACGCATTGTCTGTGTACATGCTATAAGATACGTAGGTATTGGGATAGAGTAGGGAATGCCTTGATAGAGATTTTGGGTACGCAGATTGAATCGGATCCAATGTCCCTACATTTGGGCTCTCCAAATCTTCCCTTCCTGGACGTATACTGGAGGAAATTATTTACTATCCTCTCCTTTTGTGTGAGGAAAAATATTAGGTTAGATTAGATTACTTACAGAATGGAAACAGGCTCTTTGGCCCAACAAGTCCACACCGACCCGCCGAAGCGCAACCCACCCATACCCCTACATTTACCCCTTACCTAACACTACAGGCAATTTAGCATGGCCATTTCGCCTGACCCGCACATCTTTGGACTGTGGGAGGAAACCCACGCAGACACGGGGAGAACGTGCAAACTCCACACAGTCAGTTGCCTAAGTCGGGAATTGAACCCGGGTCTCAGGCGCTGTGAGGCAGCAGTGCTAACCACTGTGCCACCGTGCTGCCCACTTTAGTGAATTGGGTATCCGAAGACCCCACCCCCAGGACTTCCAAACTGGCACAGGATAGTCATGGAATATATCCCCCTTGACTTCCTCACTAATATGGTGCACCAAAAAACAAGGCAGCCCTTTCTGAACTATATCGACACAGATACTTCGGTCATACTGTCCAGGACTTTTGCTTAGCCGTGGTGATGGTTGTAGCTGGTTCGGGGGGCCCCCAGGAGGAAGAATCCCTTATAAATACTGGTTTTGTTATTACTTGATACAAATCTGTTTTGAGTATGTATCTAGTTATTTATTACCTTGTTGTTTACTGTTAGTAATGTATGATATCCTATTTTATGTTTTGGTTGTTTGTAAAATAGATTAGTAGTTTGTTTATTTTATATAATTTTATATTGGTGTTATTATATTGTAAAGTGGAAGAAACTAGTTTGTATTATTTTTGTAATTTTTCTAAAAAATCTTAAATTTTCTTTTTTTAATAAAAATATCTATTTAAAAAAGTCTCAACAGAGTAGGGTATGGAAATTCTGGGAGTTGTCACAAAACTCCATGTGAGGTTATGGGATGGTGTTTGTAGTGGGTCTGTGGGGATGCTCATCGAAGTGTCAGTACAGACTCAGTGGGCTACATTGCCTCTTTCTGCAAGGTAAGGATTCTATGAAAAGTTAAATATTTTATAGAAGTATGCAGAATTCCCCAATTTACCCATCTTTTTGACCAAGTTAATAGAAGTCATGGGCCAGATATCTGTACTTAGAGTCAGAGATGTACAATACAGAAATAGACCCTTCGGTCCAACCCATCCATGCCGATCAGATATCCCAACCCAATCTAGTCCCACCTGCCAGCAGCCAGCCCATATCCCTCCAAACCCTTCCTATTCATATACCCATCCAAATGTCTTTTAAATGTTGCAATTGTACTAGCCTCCACCACTTCCTGTGGCAGATCATTCCATACACATACCACCCTCTGCATGAAAAAGTTGCCCCTTAGGTCCCTTTTATACTTTCCCCCCTCACCCTTAACCTATGCCCTTTAGTTCTAGACGCTCCCACCCCAGGGAAAAGACTTTGTCTATTTATCCTATCCATGCACCTCATGATTTTATAAACCTCTATAAGGTCACCCTTCAGCCTCTGACGCTCCAGGGAAAAAAAGCCCTAGCCTATTCAGCCTCTCCCTATAACTCAAATCCTCCAACTCTGGCAATATACTTGTAAATCTGTTCTGAACCCTTTCAAGTTTCATAACATCCTTCCAATAAGAAGGAGACCAGACAAGGATTACTAATTTTTCACAAATATGTAGATTCTAGCTACAAGTAAAAACTTTTGAACCCTTAACACTTAACCCCCCTAGTTAAAACTGTAAGCCCTTTATATCACTCCCCTTACATGCACATTTGGGTAGACATTAAGGGCATTACGGGCAGTAGGAAGAATTGGGAAGACTTTCACTGGTGCTTGCTGCATGTTTTGCTGTGATGATCCTTTTGGCTTGTACAGCATTGCTGTTTTCTTTGAACTTCCTTTGCAAGCTCATTATAAAGTCTCTGATGTATTGCTTCAAAGTTACAGCACACAGCAGCTGCTAAAAAGAAACAAACTGGTTTGCTTGCGGTTTTGTTTTATTGCAGAAGAATGAAGTGCACCTTCCTTTTTGAAAATCCAATAGCTTCTGATGAAATATTGACACCCATAAGCTGCTCAACTATCCAGCATTCATCATATAGTGGTCACAGGCAGAAAATCTTTATCAGCAACTGGTCACCATACCAGAAATCAATCAGCTACTTGTTGCCAGCTGAACCTATCTTAGTACATACCTCCGGCTCCAACCTTTCGGTATTCTTTCCTCCACTGCATGAACAAACAGTGCAGGTAGCACTTATAATTAATAGCAGGTAATTTGTTTTTAAAAAGCATATAGAACTGTTCAACATCCTTGATTTTCAAAACAATCCTTTCCCCAGTTCAGTTTTCAATCAGAGATACAGAAAAACAAAAAAGTCTTCTCATATCTCCCTCTATGTAAGATGAAGCTCCATCTTGAAAATGTGCTTCATCACAAAATTTGCAAACTCAAACAATAATACGCAAGACTTGCATTCATTCATCCATCCTTCTTCCTCCTTATACAATCCTAGTATTTCTTAAACTTTTAACTTATTTTACAATCAGAACAATACGTTGGCAATGAGATTCTTTTCCAGCAATGTGAAGTTGTGAACAGTGTTAACAGTGAATGGTTGCAACAAAAGACTTCAATTGAATGATCTCTATGATCAGTTTGAATGATTAATTCCTTGTTACCATGTTGGATATAGTCTTCAAAATGTTAAAGAGCCAACAATTCCAAATGTTCCTTTTGTAGACAAGAGTACTTCTAACCCTGGTTGGATTTCTTGGAGACTTCGCTAGTCCAGACTCCTCATCCAGCATGAAAACTGCATCTACCCCAGATCTCAAAGATCAATTGCTGTTTTGAAAGGTCTGAAAAAATCCAGGACAAACAATACAGATTCACCTATTAGGATTGCTTTCACCTTCTTGAAGACTGTCTCATTGTTAAGGGTACAACTACCATGTTGACATTACGCACAAATTTCCAATTAAAAACTCGCACATTCCAAAAAAGTTGCAGGAATTCTCATTTAGTTTTTAGGGACAGAGAATTCTATTAGAGCCTTCATCTTTGCTGCCTTTGGCAACATGTCTCT
The DNA here is from genome assembly GCF_020745735.1 of Hemiscyllium ocellatum. Lineage (NCBI taxonomy): Eukaryota > Metazoa > Chordata > Chondrichthyes > Orectolobiformes > Hemiscylliidae > Hemiscyllium > Hemiscyllium ocellatum. Next base: position 67,412,074 of record NC_083406.1, on the reverse strand, counting down.
TGAAGAAAGTAAAGACTGAGAGGCTGGCGAGTCAGAGTCAAAAACTGTGGCCTGGAAAAGCACAGCGGGTCAGGTAGCATCCAAGGAGCAGGAGAGTCGATGTTTTGGGCATAAGCCTTTCATCAGGAATGTGGACAGTGTAGGAGGTGGGACGGGGCTGAGGTAAGGTAGCTGGGAAGGCAATAGGTTGGGACAGGTAGGAGGAAATTGTGATAAGTCATTGGGGGAGGGTGGAGCTGATAGGTGGGAAGGACAAGTTGGACAGGTCAAGAGGGTGGTGCTGAGTTGGATGGTTGGATCTGGAATGAGGTGGGGGTTGGGGAGATTTGGAAACTGGTGAATTGATGCCGATGCTGTGTGATTAAAGGGTCCCAAGGCAGAAGATGAGGCGTTCTTCCTCCAGTTGCTTGGTGGCTTAGATTTGGTGGTGGAGGCGGCCCAGGACTTGTATGTCATTAGGGTAGTACGAGGTAGAGTTTAAGTGGTTGGCCGTGTGTGTGTGTGTGTGTGTGTGTGTGTTCAAACGATGTTCCCCCTGTCCTTGTCCTACGATGTGTCCTTGGTAAGTTGCTATTGTTTTTCTGTATTCACTTTTGTCTAAACTTGTTACTAAGCCAGCCAACTGTAATTGCTTGAATAGGTCTTCTACTTGTCTCATATGCTGTTCCCAAGTATTACTGTATGCCACTACATCGTTTAGAGAAACTACATAGTTATGAATCTCATCTAGTCTTGTTCCATAAGGTTTTGAAAAGTAGCTGGGATTGTACTTAGCCCTTGATGTCAGTGGCATCTGGCAGTACCCATTCAGTAGATAGATCTAAGTGTAGGCAATCCCTGATTCCTTTCTATCAATGTAGTCTTCTGCTCAATGAATGGGTGTGAATCTGTCTTTGTGACCACATTTGCCTTTCTGTAATCTATAGTCTATTTTAGGAACTAACACTACCAGTGATCTCTGGCTTCTTTGACTACATTTAATCAAATGATCTTCCAACATGTATCTTTGTTTACACTTGAGCTTGCTTTTTTGTGCTTAACTGAAAAGATTGCTGTTTTGTCAGTCCTGACACTCCTATATCCATTTCATGCCCAGCTAGTGTAGTGCACAGCCATGGGTATCTCTACAGATTACCTTATACTTCCAAAGTAGTCTTTCTAAGTAGTATAAGATCCTCCTGTTGTCCTTCCTCTAACTGAGACATCAAGAAATATTGTCCCAGTATTTCTGGGTGTGTTAGTTGAATTGTAGGAGGTTTGCCTTGAGAACTATTTATCGCTTCTTCCACCTTTCTCTCATTGTCTTTGTCAACTTCCACTTTGGTGGCACGGTGGCACAGTGGTTGGCACTGCTGCCTCACAGCGCCAGGGACCTGGGTTCAATTCCCGCCTCAGGCGACTGACTGTGTGGAGTTTGCACATTCTCCCCGTGTCTGCGTGGGTTTCCTCTGGGTGCTCCGGTTTCCTCCCACAGTCCAAAGATGTGCGGGTCAGGTGAATTGGCCATGCTAAATTGCCCGTTGTGTTAGGTAAGGGGTATATGTCAGGGGTATGGGTGGGTTGCGCTTCGGCAGGTCGGTGTGGACTTGTTGGGCCGAAGGGCCTGTTTCCACACTGTAAGTAATCTAATCTAATCTAATCACTACACTTACCACCTGACACACTTGTTCCTCTTTATCTTCTTCCTTACGATGAGGCTTGTTAACAATATATGTGATATAACCAATTCTTCTTCCTATGACCAGAACTACTTTTCTGATTCTAGTTACCGAATGTTTACTTGTCCATTCATTCTTTTTTGTTTGTGAAACTTTCAAATGCTTTTGTGCTACCTTGCATGCTCTTGTCAGGCTTTCTAGAAATATGGGCATGCAATCTAACTTTGAGGATACAACTATTTGGTTAAAGAACTTCTTAATCAACTTTAATGGACCGTTAACCTAAACCATGAATCAACGCAAATTGTCGAAATCCAATAAGTTCATCCGGGGAACCTCTGAGTACTAGTAAATAGTAAGAAATCTAATCCTTTGCCCCAATTCTGTGGATATTCATGACAGCAGACCTTAATCATGATTTTGAGATTCTGATAGTATCTCTTCAAAGCTCTTGTGTTTGTGGATAATATGCAGTTGACTTTAATTGCTTTATATTCAAAATGTGAACGATCTGCTGGAACAACATAGACATGAAATTGGATCCCTGCTCTGATTGATTGATTGTATCTCATGTGGTAACAAATTAAAAATTGAATAAACTTTTCTATTTCTGCCCTAGCTGTAATTGTCCTTTAAAGGAATAGCTTCTGGGAATGTGGTTGTCATATCCAAAATTTTAAGGGTGTACTAATGTGCTGTGTTAATTTTCAGTGTTAAAAATCACACAACACCAGGGTGTAGTCTGCAACAGGCTTATTTGGAAATACTAGCTTTCGGAGTGCTACTCCTTCATCAGGTGGTTGTGGAGGATAAGATTGTAAGACACAGAATTATTAGCAGAAGTTTACAGTGTGATGCAACTGAAATTACATTTTGGAAAAGACCTGGATTAATTATTCTTAAAGATGAGAGACTTAATAAATATGTTGGTTTCAGTTCTTTCTTGCGTAAACCCCAGAACATTTTTTTTAAAAAAAGTTACATTCTCAGTAGAACTTTAACGATAGGTTCCATTTCATCTCAGATATCGCATTGAATGTGTGAGGTGCCCTGTATGAGGCTGTCTGTGCTGTAATATTCGGACTGGTTCTAATCTAAAAAAGGGTTTTACAGAATCTTACATAGATTCATGCAGTTTTTCAGTAAAATAAAATATAATTCTGCAAGTAGAAACGCCACAAATGCGTATGTATATATGTGTGCATGTGCGTGAGGGGGGGGACAGTATGAGTGTCTGAGAGAGAGTGTCATGTGTCTTGAGTGTAAAGGGGTATAAGTCTGTGAGAGAGTGCGTGTGTATGTGTGAGCATATGAGAGAGGATCTGTAGGAGTTTGTGTAGCGGGGTCACCTGTAGTGTGACATGAACCCAACGTTCCGATTGAGGCCATCCCCATGGGTACTGAACATGGCTATCAGCTGCTGCTCAGCCACTTTTCATTATTCCCTGTCCCAAAGTCCACCTTGGAGGATGGTCACCTGAAGGTCTGAGGTAGAACGTCCCGGACCACTGAAGTGCTCTCCAACTGGGAGGAAACATGCCTGTCTGTTGATTGTTTATGCGGTGTCCATTTATCTGTTGCCATAGCCTCTGCTCGGTCTCACCAATGTACCATGCCTCAGCACATCCTTGCCTGCAGTGTATGAAATAAACCAACGTTGGCCGAGTCACACGAGTACCTGCCACATACATGGTGGGTGCTGTCCCCACGTGTAAACCTCTGACATGTCTTGCAGTGCCTGCCATGACAGGGTTGTATGGTGTTGTCCTGAAAGCCAGGCAGTTTGCTGTGAACAATGATCTGTTTGAGGTTTGGTGGTTGTTTAAAAGCAAGAAGCGGAGGTGTGGGGAAGGTCTTGGCGAGGTGCTCATCCTCATTGATAATGTATTGCAGGCTGCAAAGAAGGTGGCATAGTTTTTCAGTTACTGGGAATTATTTTCAATAATGGTTCTATGTAGTCTGTAAATACACAACTGAATGGTTCATCAAAACGTTGCGTCAAAGGTCCTTTTTTGATTGCATGTTGAAATTTCCCACTATGTGACATCTATGACACGCTCTACAGAACTGCAGTATATCCTTGGACATCTTAACCAAGTCATAGCCATGTAAACTATCTGTTTATCGATGCCTGCAATTTCTGTATTCCTATATGTCACAGGAATTTCACTACTCATAATATCTCCTTGCGATACCTGAGCAGTATCACTATTTGATGAACAGCCATCCATTCTTCATCCGCAGGTCTGGGAGGATGTCGTCACTTTCTCATTCCAACTCCATTTTTAACATAGTATCTCTTTAGAACTTCTTCACCCTCAGCTTCAGCATGAGCTGGCTGTGCTGATTTAGAAACATAGAACATAGGAGCAAGAGTAAGCCATTGGCCCTTCAAGCCTGCTCTGCCATTCAAAATGATTATGGTTGATCATCCAACTCAGTAGCCTGTTCCTTCTTTCTCCCCATATCCTTGGATCCCTTTAGCCCTAAGAACGATAGCTAACTCCTTAAAAACCTCCAATGTTTTTCACCTCAACTGCTTTCTGTGGCTGAGAATTCCACATTCTCTCACCATTCTCCGATTCTTAGATTGTGACCCCTGATTCTGGACTTCCCTGTCATCAGGAACATCCTTCCTGCATTTACCCTTTTAGAATTTTATAGTTTTCTGAGAGTTCCCATCTTTCTTCTAAGCTCCAGTGAATATAGTCCTAAATGATCCAGGCTATTTTTGTACATCAGTCCCAGGCATCAGTCTGGTAAACCTTAGTAGCAATCCTTCAATAGCCAGAACATCTACCCTCAAACAAAGAGACCAAAACTCTGTACAATACAAAATTACATGCAAGGACTGTCAGAAACACCACGTAGGACAAACATGAAGAAAGTTAGCCACCAGGATACCCAAACACCAGCTAGCCACAAAAAGACACTACCCTCTCTCCCTCATAGCCCTACACACAGAGGGAAAAAAAAACACCATTTCGACTGGGACAACACATCTATCCTGGAACAGGCTAAGCAAAGAAATGCTAGAGAATTCCTAGAGGTCTGGTACTCCAATCACAACGCCATAAACAAACACACAGATCTAGATACCATCTATCAACCCCTCAGAAAACGAACAGGAAATGACATCACCACAAACCCCTGGAACCCCATCCAAGACAAACCTATAGATAGAAAGCAAGAGACAACAGCTTTGCTTTACTTGGAGGTCGCCACTGATGATACCTAGCCAGGTAATGAAACATCTGGATATCAATCCTACAGCTCAGCGAGCAAACCTACACCCTAAACCTCAACCTGAGCTACAAACCTTGTATACAGTACTCTGGATGTAGTTTCACTGAGGCCTTGTACAATTGCAGCACAACATCCCTGCTCTTGTACTCCAATCCTCTCGCTCTGAAAGCCAACGTAATATTTGCCACCTTGAATGCCTGCTGTACTTTGATTAGTTTCAAAGATTAGTGTACAAAGAACCTGCATCTCCTTGCATCTCACCGTTTCCAAATTTATTGCCATTCAGATAATCCAAATGTGGCTCAAGTAGCCCCAGAAAAGCTAGAGTCTCTGGGAATCTGCGGGAATTCTTGCAGCTAATTGGAATCATTCTGAGCAAAAAGGTGGTGGTTGCTGGAGGGCAGATAGCTCTGTCGGAGTTCCTCAGGTGGCGTTTCAGTCCACCCAACTTCAACTGCTTAATTTAACGACTTTCTGCCCATCATCAGGTCAGAGGTGGGAATGTTAACTGATGATTGCACAGTGTTCAGCACCATTTATGGCTCCACAGATACTGAAACACTTACAGAAACAGTTCAGTTTTAAGTCTTTAATGCACCATCTGAAGTTTAGCAACATCTTTCCTATAGAAGGATGACCAGAATTGTCCACATATTCCAAAAGTGGCCTCACTAATGTTCTGCACAGCCACAACATGACCTCCCAATTCCTATTCTCAATGCACTGATCAATTAAGGGAAGCATGCCAAATGCCATCTTCACCAACCTGTCTACCTGTGACACCACTTTCAAGGAACTATGCACCTGCACCCCAAGGTCTCTTTATTCAGTAACACTCCGCAGGACCCTAAAATTAGCTGGAGAGGTCCTACCCTAATTTGCCTTAGTAAAATGCAATACCTCACATTTATCTAATTAAACTCTGTCTGCCACTCATTGACCATTGGCCCATCTGACCAACGTCCCGTTGTACTCTGAGATAATCTTCACTGTCCACTACATAACCTATTTTGATGCTATCTACAACCTTACTAACCATACCTCTTATATTCATATCAAAATCATTTATATGAATGACAAAAACCAGTGGACCCAGCACCAATCCCTATGGCACACCACTGGTCTCAGGCCTCCAGTCTGAAAAGCATACCTCTACCACCACCCTGTCTACTGCCTTCCAGCCAATGAACTTTAGACTTAGTCCATTGACCTGAAATGTAACTAGATCAACCATATAAGTATTGTGGCTACTGTAGCAGGGCAGCTACTAGATCTGTGGGGAGTAACTCTCATCCCAAGAAACGACATGATACAAGAAAAAGCTCTTACAATGCATGAGGCTTCTCACTTTCTACAAAGTGACGAATGCTCCCTCTGAATCTATCACTTTTAAATTTCAAATTATACATGCTATAATCTTAAATGATTGAGTTTTTTTTGAAGAAGTAACAAAGGAGATTGATGAGGGCAGAACAGTAGATGTGATCTATATGGACTTCAGTAAGGCGTTTGACAAGTTTCCCCACGGGAGACTGGTTAGCAAGGTTAGTTCTCACGGAATAAAGGGAGAACTAGCCATTTGGATATAGAACTGGCTCAAAGGTAGAGGACAGAGGGTGGTGGTGGAGGGTTGTTTTTCAGACTGGAGGCCTGTGACCAGTGGAGTGCCACAAGGATCGGTGCTGGGTCCTCTATTTTTTGTCATTTACGTAAATGATTTGGATGCGAGCATAAAAGGTACAGTTAGTAAGTTTGCAGATGACACCAAAATTGGAGATGTAGTGGGCAGCGAAGAGGGTTACCTCCAGATTACAACAGGATCTGGACCAGATGGGCCAGTGGGCTGAAAAGTGGCAGATGAAGTTTAATTCAGATAAATGGGAGGTGCTGCATTTTGGCAAAGCAAATCTTAGCAAGACTTATACACTTAATGGCAAGGTCCTAGAGAGTGTTGCTGAGCAAAGAGACCTTGGAGTGCAGGTTCATAGCTCCTTGAAAGTGGAGTCTCCGGTAGATAGGATAGTGAAGAAGGCGTTTGGCATGCTTTCCTTTATTGGTCAGATTATTGAGTACAGGAGTTGGGAGGTCATGTTGCGGCTGTACAAGACATTGGTTAGGCCACTGTTGGAATATTGTGTGCAATTCTGGTCTCCTTCCTATTGGAAAGATGTTGTGAAACTTGAAAGGGTTCAGAAAAGATTTACACGGATATTGCCAGGGTTGTAGGATTTGAGCTATAGGGAGAGGCTGAACAGGTTGGGGCTGTTTTCCCTGGAATGTCGGAGGCTGAGGGGTGACTTTATAGAGGTTTACAAAGTTATGAGGGGCATGGATAGGATAAATAGGCAAAGTCTTTTCTTGGGATCGGGGTGTGCAGAGGGCATAGATTTAGGGTCATAGGGGAAGGATATAAAAAGACCTAAGGGGCAACTTTTTCACACAGAGGGTGGTATGTTTATGGAATGAGCTGCCAGAGGAAGTGATAAGTTGCAGAGCTGGGCGGAAATGTGGCAAATGGAATTCAATGTAGCTAAGTGCGAAGTCGTTCACTTTGGTAGGAATAACAAGATGATGGATTACTGGGCTAATGGTAGGCTACTTGGTAGTGTGGATGAGCAGAGGGATCTTGGTGTCCATGTACACAGATCTCTGAAAGTTGCCACCCAGGTAAATAGTGCTGTGAGGAAGGCATATGGTGTACTGGGCTTTATTGGCAGAGGAATTGAGTTCCAGAGTCCTGAGGTCATGTTGCAGTTGTATAAGACTCTGGTGCGGCCTCATCGGGAGTATTGTGTGCAGTTTTGGTCGCCATACTATAGGAAGGATGTGGAAGCTTTAGAACGAGTGCAGAGGAGGTTTACCAGGATGTTGCCTGGAATGGTAGGAAAATCTTATGAGGAAAGGCTGAGGCACTTGGGGCTGTTCTCATTGGAGAAGAGAAGGTTTAGGGGAGATCTGATAGAAGTGTATAAGATGATTAGGGGTTTAGATAGGGTAGATACTAAGAACCTTTTACCGCTAATGGAGTCAGGTGTTACTAGGGGACATAGCTTTAAATTAAGGGGTGGTAGGTATAGGACAGATGTTAGGGGTAGATTCTTCACACAGCGGGTTGTGAGTTCATGGAATGCCCTGCCCGTATCAGTGGTGAACTCTCCTTCTTTATGGTCATTTAAGCGGGCATTGGATAGGCATTTGGAAGTTATTGGGCTAGTATAGGTTAGGTAGGATTCGGTCGGCGCAACATCGAGGGCCGAAGGGCCTGTACTGCGCTGTATCCTTCTATGTTCTATGTTCTATGATGGAGGCTGGTACAATTGCAACATTTAAGAGGCATTTGGATGGGTATATGAATAGGAAGGGTTTGGAGGGATATGGGCAGGGTGCTGGCAGGTGGGATATCTGGTCTGCAAGGATGGGTTGGACCGAAGGTTCTGTTTCCATGCTGTACATCTCTGACTAAATCCTGATCCAGATCATTATGGTCTTATAGCTTAATGTTTCTGCTTTTGTATGATGAGTTTTGGACCTTCACTGTGGCCTCTCAATAGACTAAATGGATTTTGGTGAAATCTGACAAAGATGTTTGGATTTCTTGACTTCAGAGGAAGAACTCCAGCAATATATTATTGTCTCACTGACTTGGGTAGTTGACCACTTTCAATATTGAAAATATTCTAGATGCATCAGAGCCATAACAATAAGGGCTGTCAGACAGATTTGGTCTTTTGTGGGCTATTAATTGTTCATCATTGCAAAGTATTGTAATTCAGAAAAATAGTCGAAATCATAGAGCTTTGTAGTGGTTCTGTTCGCCGAGCTGGAAGTTTTTGTTGCAAACGTTTTGTCCCCTGGCTAGGAGACATCATCAGTGCTCTGGAGCCTCCTGCGAAGCGCTTCTTTGATGTTTCTTCCAGTATTTATAGTGGTCTGTCCTTGCCGCTTCCGGGTGTCAGTTTCAGCTGTCCGCTGTAGTGGTTGGTATATTGGGTCCAGGTCGATGTGTTTGTTGATGGAGTTTGTGGATGAATGCCAACCCACCCCAACACACACAAACGAAGCTGCATCAGGACACTATTCAAAAGAGCTACAACACACTGCAGTACACCAGAACTGCGAAAAGAGGAAGAGGAACACCAGTACAAGGTATTCGCCAAAAACGGATACCCGCGCAACTTTATCAACAGATGCCTAAGAGATAGACCACGGAACAAGGACATGCCACAACCAAAAGGACTAGCCACACTACCATACGTCAGGAGCGTTTCAGAACTGACAGCCAGACTACTGCGACCCTTAGGACTCATAACGGCACACAAACCAACAGTCATGTTCAGACAACTTACCAGAACAAAGGAGCCAATACCCAACATGAGCAAAACTAATGTAGTTTACAAAATACCATGCAAGGACTGCACAAAACACTATATAGGACAAACAGGAAGACAGCTAACAATCCGCATACATGAACATCAACTAGCCACAAAACGACACGACCAGCTATCCCTAGTAGCCACACACTCAGACAACAAGCAACATGAATTCGACTGGGAAAACACTACTATCATTGGGCAAGCCAGACAGAGAACAGCCAGGCAATTCCTAGAGGCATGGCATTCCTAGAGGCATGGCAAACTCCATCAACAAACACATCGACCTGGACCCAATATACCAATCACTACAGCGGACAGCTGAAACTGACACCCGGAAGCGGCAAGGACAGACCACTATAAATACCGGAAGAAACATCAAAGAAGCGCTTCGCAGGAGGCTCCAGAGCACTGATGATGTCTCCAAGCCAGGGGACGAAACGTTTGCAACAAAAACTTCCAGCTCGGCGAACAGAACCACTACAACAGAGCACCCGAGCTACAAATCTTCGCACAAACCTTGATCATAGAACTTTGTTTGATTCATTTTCATGTCAAACTGTCAAATTCTCTTTCTCAGAATTGATTGCTGCTACCAGTGATAGTGTGATCCTGTTTCCTAAGTGGAAAAACAAGTAATTTCACACTAACATCATTTTGACCTTGAATTCTTTCAAATATTCAGTTCTTTTCAGCACTGGGAATATTTAGTGTGTCAAGGAGCACTTAAACATCAGAGAAACTAACATTTTGGCTTCAGGTCCACCTCTGGAACATGAATTTTTCTCTGTCAGCAAATCATAACTTCAATGGGGTGTTATTTTGTTTTTTAACACTTAATTTGCCAGCACACAGCAAAGCTTTCTTAATATAATAATTTATGTCCTAATTTGGTGTAGCTCAGCATTTGTCTATTTTATGCTGCAATGTGTAATATATGGTGTATGTGGTATTCAGTTGCTGCTACCACTGAGACAGTAATTCAAATAAATTTACGCTTAGTTTTGAAATACTATGTTCTGAGTGTTATGTCTTTGTTGTTTCCTGGCAGGCTAATCCAGCAGTCAGCAGACTCCCTGTGGAACATGGCTTTTGATTTCATTCTTGACAATGTTCAAGTTGTGATGCAGCAAATCTATGGAAGCACGTTAAAATTTACATGAAAGGACAACGCTAGTGAAATTTTTAAAATCTGAAACAATGGAGCCTGGAGCTCCCATCTTGTGCCATAAATCCTTTGTGAAGCTCTTAAAATTTGCATGGTAGTAATACATTGTGTTTTTATGAAAACATTTCTGATATTGAAAAAACATTTTGTAGGTTTTTTTCTTGGCAAAAATTGTGTGCCAAATTCTTGTTGGAGTTGCATGTAAATAATTGTGTTGTAAAAAGTATCATGTATGTAGAATACATTGTATTTAAAAAAATTGTTGTTTATAAAGTTTGTTTTTTAGTGTTTACTTCTATTTAATAAAAAATGTTTGTCGTGAATTTATAACAGAACTCTCTGATCTAATTTTTTTGAATGTAGGAAATTAAAAGACATAGACTCAGATCTTCCCATCTCCAAACTATCAGAGACTGGAAGTACCTTGAAATATGTGTGTCAAGAGCTCTTGGAAGCTCACTATACTTCAATTGGCTGGCATGTGTAAAATTTTGGTTTGCAATTTGCTGATGTCTGGAATCCTCTGACGAAGTCCCGTACGGAGTTGGAGTCAGGCTGCAGTGGGTTCCAACTGGTTTACCTTGATAACAGTTAACCAGGAAACATTTGAAGAATTAAAATCTTCCATAACTTTTGGTTTAGAATAAAACTAACATCCCACCACTGCCACCAAACACCTAACCTTACATGATTACCCATCCTAACTCATCTGCCACCCTAAGCCCTCACTTGGCACCTTGCCCATTTACCTTCTCTCAGTAGTATCACGAAGTGGACCTTTAAACATTTTGTTTTCTAGAATATGGAATTTGTAAGTTCTGCAAGTCATAAAAATTGTGATATGCTTTTACTGATATTTCACTCTTATGCTGCCTGGACGGTTTGCTACATTGTAGCTGTTATGATGGAGAATCCATCACATGTCCAGCTGGAAAATTCCTGGTGAGTGAGCAAACTTTGTTTGATCCGGTTTAAATACAGGGATTCAGAGAGAGATCATTTAGGCCACAATAGGCATTTCAAATGCAAACTGATAATGATACCACTGCCAGAAGTATTCTCAGTTAAAGTAGTTAATTTGATTACTGCCTAAATCTTCAGTTGTCACATTTGTGTATTATTTCCTATGGCAGTGAACATTTAATAATTTAATTGCCTCAGTAAATGATATGCCAACACTGAATAAATACAGATCAAGATAGAAAGCCAATTAACAGTTTGAAAAAAATCCTAAATTTAAAGCTTGTTTATTCACCACCTTCTGTTTTTGTTCACTTAGTTCCAACATCTTGTTCAGCAATAATTTTACATTAATCCCTTCTAATCAAGGTTAATATGCCATTTGTCTTCCCAATTGCTCATTGTACCTTCACATTGACTTTGTTTCAAGTACAAGTGTGCATTTAATAAGAAACTAATTTTTCCAGATTGTACTCCAAATGTTAATTCTTTTATCCACCCATTCAAACAATGTGTTTCTTTGTAAACCTTTTGTCCTTCTCAGTTTACTTTCCAACATGGTTCCATATTGTCATCAAATGTCTGACACTACATTTGTTCAATCATCTGAGTCATGGGTAGACTCTGACCAAAGACCCAGCCTGAATTCTTGCAATACCTGACTAAGAACAGCCTATCAATCTAAAAATGACCTATTTATTGGCTTATAAAATCAGCCAAGAAGAAAAGGTGTCTACCAAACAGGCTAATTCTTTGGAAATCCAGCTATTGGATCTAATTTTTGAAAATTTTATTCATAAGAGTGAAGGCTAAGAAAATGAGGCAGATTATTTATTTTCATCTTCACTAGGAAAGCAACAAACAGATTTACAATTGAAAAAGTTATACAAAACAGTCAAGTTGAATCAAAAATATTATCTGAAGTCTTGATGAGAAAATAATGACAACCTCAAATACCAACCAATGAGGAACACACACATGTCCATCTGGGTATCATAATGGAAGTTTGCAAGTGACTTAAATACCAAATTGAGCCATCATTGGAATTTTGAAAGACCAGTCTAAATATTACACTTAAAAATTAGAGATTTTTCCTGCCTTTAACAAAAATAGTAGTGGAACTATTACACTTTTATTAAGTTATGGATTACCCAAAGAAATACATCAGATCAAGATTAAACTTTTATTACGTAGATAATTAAAGAAATTATTGAGTTCAGGGATGAAGCAGTTTGGATCTTTTGTGCACCATCCACAATCTTAAGGTCCATTGGAAAGGTGGCATAAAACTTTGAAGACTATGCTTAGCGCTGATCAATTGAAATGTTCTGGGCAATGATTAGGATAAGGTAACCTCTTTGTTACTGTTTCACATTAGTCACTCTCCTAATGAAGGTATAGACCTTCATCCTGAACAAATATGGACATGAGGCAAGATGACCACTTTAATTGATTTACAAGTTAATAAACTAAAAAAAAATTTCAATGTATATTTATTCACTCTTAAGACATGGGCGTCCTTGGCTGGCCAGCATTTATTGTCTCACCACCTAGTTGCCAGTGGTGAGCTGCTGCCTTGAACTGCTTCAGTCCACATTCTGTAGGCCAATACAGTGGACTCTGGGCAGTTCCAGCAGATTAGAAAACAGTAGATGTGACACCACTGATTAAAGAAAAAGGTAGACAAAAATGGGGAATTATAGACCGGTTGGCTTAATTTCTGTAGTGGGGAAAATGCTCAAGTCTGTTATCAAGGAAGAAATTGTCCTGATGGGCAGACGCAGCATGGGTTCATGAGGGCAGGTCATGTTTAATTACTGGAATTCTATGAAGACATTATGAGCAGGGTGGACAACAGGGAACCAGTAGATGTGGTGATCTAGATTTTCAAAAGGCATTCAACACTGTGCTGCACAAAAGGCTGCTGCAGAAGATAAAGATTCAAGGCATTACGGGCAATGTATTAGCATGGACAGAGGATTGGTTAACTAATAGGAAGCAAAGAGTGGGGATAAATGTGTGTTTTTCTGGTTGGCAAATCAATGACTAGTGGTGTGCCTCAGGGATCAGTGTTGGGACCATAATTATTTACAATTTACATAGATTATTTGGAGTTGAGGACCATGTGTAGTGTGTCAAAGTTTGCAGATGACACCAAGATGAGTGGCAGAGCAAAGTGTGCAGAGGATTGTGAAACAATGCAGAGGGACATAAATAGTTTAAGTGAGTGGGCAAAGGTCTGGCAGATGGAGTAAAATGTTCATAAATGTGAAATCATCCATTTTGATAGGAATAACGGTAAAAAGAACTATTACTTGAATGGCAAAAAACATTGTAGCATGCTGCTGTGCAGAAGGACCTGGGTGTCCTTCTACGTGAATCATAGGTTGGTCTGCAGGTGCACCAGGTAATTAAGGCAAATGGAATTTTGTCCTTCATTGAGAAAGGGATTGTATTTAAAAGCAGGGAGGTTATGTTACAGCTGTATAGGGTGCTGGTGAGGCCACACCTGGAGTACTGCGTGCAATTTTGGTCTCCTTACTTTAGAAAGAATGTACTGGCATTAGAAATTCACTAGGTTGATTTTGGACTTTAGGAGGTTGGCTAATGAGGAGAGACTGAGATTATATTCATTGCAATTGAGAAGAATGAGAAGGGGGATCTTATAGAAACATAAAATTATGAAAAGAATAGATGTAGAGAGGAACGTCTTCACCCAGAGGGTTGTGAATCTATGGAATTTCCTGCCCAGTGAAGTGGTTGAGGCTACCTCCTCAAAGGTTTTTTAAAGCAAAGATAGATAATCTTCTGAACAGTAAATGAATTAAGAGTTATAGTGAGAGGGTGGGTAAGTGGGAGCTGAGACCATGAAAAGATCAGCCATGATCTTATTGAATGGTGAACCAGGTTCAAAGGACTAGGTGGCTTACTTCTAGTTCTTCTGTTTCCCAATGCCATTAAGGAGGGAATTCCAGGGTTTTGATCCAGCGACAGTGAAGGAACAGTAATATTTTTCCAAGTCAGAATGGTACATGGCTTGGAGGGGAACTACAGGTGGTGGTATTGGTGTTCCCATGTACCTACTGCCCAAGTCCATTTAGAAGGAAGGGAAGTGGTTGTGGATTTGGATGATGCATTGGTGAATTTCTGCAGTGCATCTTATAGAAAGTACACACAGCTGCTACTGAGTGTCAGCGGTGGAAGAGGAGAAAGTTTGTGGAGATGATGCTAATCAAACAAGCTGCTTTGTCCTAAGTCACACACACACACTCACTCACTCACCATAGTATTCCTAGCTACTAAGGAGTCTAGTTGCGTTTCTGGTAACCCTACGGATGTTGAACATCTCCGCTTCTGATCTTCATGATAGAGGGAAGGCTATTTATTAAGCAGTTGAAGATGGTTGAGCCTCAGACACTGAGGAAGTCCTGCGAATTTTTTTCTTCTCCTTCCACGGATTCCAGGTTTGCTAGGAACTTGATGTAGACCTGATGACAAGTCACTCTCACCTCATGGATTAAACAAACAGATTTTTCTTTCATTTTTAAATCAAGTTCAGAAAGCAAAAGCAGAACACTTTATTTCCTTAAATTAAAACCAGTTATAAAAATTCAGGAATTGAACCTCTGCTTTTTGAATGTCAGTAATTATTGCTGAACCCTTCTCAGTATGCTTTTAACAGATGACAGCAAGCACTTCCAACAAGCTCAAGTAAACACTTTGACTAGTCTCAGCTACTCAAAATCTGAAATGCAAGATGACACCTGTATCTGCCTGAGCAGTCTACAAGAATTACATTGCTAATTTTCATCTGCACCCACTTGTTCAAGTGCAGAACACAACTCTTCTACACTCCAATGTCTTTACATCCTCCTAAAAAGTATGTTAGCAACAACAGGTTGCAATACTCTTCTGAGGGTGAACTATTGTCTTAAACCTCTTTGTTAGCCTTGTAGCTTTACACTCTAGACCTTTTAGGGTGCAGGAGAGGCTGTTCCAAAATGGTGTGAGTTGGAGTATGGAACTCATGAAATGGCATTAATGTGCATCCAAATACAAAGACCATTTCCATGTAAAATCATATCAATTATGAGGATTTCCTGAAGGAAGAATGTCTTAGTAATGCCCTTAGAAAAGTCCTTTGCAAAAGGGAATTGCTGATTGACAAAGTTATTAAGAATTTTTTTGAGCATATAATTCAGTAAGGCAGCTATACAGGAACCTTTCTCTTACTATACGTGCAGTGTCAACCATTTTAACCATAAACAAAACTCACTTGTTGAGATAATCTCTGGGAAATATATAGCCTTTTTCCTCAAACAAAAACACATCTGTCCCATGAACATTACCCTAGTGTTTGCCTACTGCTTTGATTCAGGAAACCTAATTTATTGACAACTTCACAAATACATAAAATTAGTTAAGAAGCCTGGTGAAAATGGGATACAAATATTTTACATCATCATCATCACATGAATCTGGCTTATAGTGAAATCCGTTACAAAACAGAGCTCTAACCGAAGCTATTAATTTCAAAGCACTTGGATGGCATTGGGTAAAATGGAAAAAGTAGTCAAAAGGAAATAACTTCCAAGGGAAAGATTCAGGAATTCATAAATGGAAAAAAAGGAGTGTAATGTACAAGGCATTATGTTTTTAAAGCTTCTAAAATAGAAAGATTCCTTTCCAGAAATGAAAGGGAATGATTGTCACAGGTGATATAGGCTTCATACTGAATGAGAACATTGCCTGAAAATCAGTGAATGCTAAATATTTGGTTAAATTAATATTTCTCTATCCAATTCCATTTTAAGTAGAAAATGGATAAAACAGTTGAGAGACTAGAAGAACAGAAAAAGGGTAAAATGCTGAAAGAAAACTGCATAAAGCAATGATATTACAGGTAATGTCTCAAATTAAAATCAATATATTAATTCTAAATTCATTCCTCCTATCCATTTGACTTATGCTCCTATCCCTAGACAGAACAGTCCTGCATGATACACAATGAAATTATCTGAACTGCAATAATAATCTGGCTATCTTTTGTTTTCTGCAAAAGTATGTGCTTACTTTTACACTAATTAGGTAAAGTTATGAAATGGTAGCTATCAATTATAGTTGATTTTGAAAAGGTACGATATCAGAAATGTAAATCTCATCAGCTTCAGCTTTATTTGTGATTTCAGCTTTGAAAGTTTACAGTGTGGGTCACAACCATTACAAGGTTGCTTTGCTATTTCTCTCACAATGCAGATGGAATTCTCCTTTTACCTAATTATTTATAAAAATTTATAGGCACAAAAGCAGGGTATGGTCATGAAGTAGCTGAGAAAAGCAGCTCCTGGAACAGAGAAAACTTCTCTATACCCGAAATTATTTGTCAAAAAGGCTGTACACTGCTTCTGCACTATAGCACACAGGATTCAAACACTTTATTCATTATTTCATACAGTTAAAATTAGAATCAGGGAGTGCTGCTTACAAGTTCTGTGTAATGGAAGGGAAATTTAACAATAGCAGCCAATATTGGGAGCCAAAGGACGGGAAGAAAAAGAACAGGCACATTGAGAACTGTACGAATATGTAAAACATATCACTGTCAAACCAGTGCAAGAGTTTTGGTTTGTCATGGAAAACGTTTACTAACTATAACCACTTTTTACTCTGGATTCTGATTCTCAGCATTCCAGCGTGGCTTAATAATAGGTCCAGTTCAAGCATAGACCATAAATCACAATCAGTCCTCCCACTGCTGAAGTTTTAAATGAAAACAAACTGTATTACTTAGATAATTTCAAATATTTTCTTCAGTTCCATAACAAGCTGCCAATCAGACTTCTGCATCTCATCTCTGAACCAGTCTTTCAAAGCATCAATGGATTGTCGGCTGATCTATAATTTAAAAAAAAGTTGGTGAAAAGTTCAATAAATTATTGAATAGCAGGCTTAAAATTAACAGTGTGCACAAAAACTACAATTGTTTTGAGCAAAGAAGTAACTCCAATAACAAGAACTGTTGTAAATTTGATTTCATCTATTCTTGCCCCCAGCTAGTTGTTGCTCAATATTAATAAAAGCTTCAGTTCTGAAGAGTCACAAGAACATTAACTCTGCTTTCTCTCCACAGTGCTGCCAGACCTTAGTTTCTCCAGCTATGGTTTTGTTTAAAAAAAGACTGTCCTACTTAATCAATGAGTGTTCATGTACTTGCACTCCGTATTAGTTTACCTAATTCTCAATTTGACATTTGTCTGGTCTCTAAATGTGTCAGATTCTGCTTTTATATGAAGCTTCACAGGGAACAGATGTTTCAAACAGTTATATTACTTCATTGAAAAAATTTTAATTCTTGTGCGATACCAATAAAGCAAGAGTTATATACTAGTTTGGATCAAGTCAGTTTTCCCAACCTTTGTGGCATTAAGTGATGCCCAACTATTGTAATACACCAGGATAAAGTAGCAAAATCAACTCTTTCAGATGTTGATGGAACTTGCTGCATTTCCTACATTCCTTGTTTAATTAAAAGAAGAAAGTATGTAATTTGATGGATTATTGGGATGCATTAACATTTGACATCAATATACAAGGAATAATTTAATCTGCTTATTAATGGTAATTATGAAGTAAAGCAAGTTCCACGTTTCTGAAGGATTACACTTTTTCTCCTCTATTAGATACAAGGTCAAAAATTAGGCTCAACTAAATCAAAACTTTTACTTCTATTTAAATTTGTTCTATGGAGCATTTGCTTTCTCTTGTTTGTACTGTACTTATTCCTACAACTTGTTTTATCTATCCAGTTCTTTATTTGAAGTAAAATTATTCACTCAAAGTTTCTTCTCTATAGCTGATACTCAGACAAAAGAGGTACCTTTCTTTCTATTTTTAACTCAGTCATTAAGTTATTTTCCTGGTTTTTTTTTCAATCTTCTTGAAAGCATCAAAGTCTGCTTGAAGGCAATGTGTTCAAATTTCATTTAATGTCAGTTTCCTATTCAAGGCCAGCATGATTTGCCTTGACTTGAACAAATTGTCCTTGAGCTTCAGCCAAGTATTGTAGTCTATTTACTGATAAAAGCTTCACATTAAGCACTGGTATAACCAATCTGTAACCACATATGATTTTTTTTAAGCAAAGGTTTAAATGTAAGTTCACAAAATAATCTTAGTGTTTTGGAACAGACTAAATAATACATACAATTTTGTGCACATTTTATTGCAATTTTATTGTTTATTTGCATTAAAATCAGAATGGCAATTACCTAGCACATTCAGCAAATTAATCCAGATCCTGTTTAACACGCAACATAAAATAACTGAAGTAACAAAACAGCAATTGTAGAGGAACTCTCATGGTCTCTGACCTAGAAGCTCTTAAACATAAATGCAAAATCACAAACAAGGATTGGTGAAACAACAATGCGGACTCTGTATTTAAAGAGAAGACTGGCTATAGATAACATTCATTGTAACTCAACACAGTCCTATCACTGCCGCTCAAGCTGCCTAACAACTTGTAATTAACTCATATGGCTCTGAGCAACAATCTGCTGCTCTGTCTTTCAAGTAGAAGCCATTCTTCAAATCTGAGACCAGGCAATTACTATTCTATAATAGACACAATTACAAGTTAATTGAACACAACAAACAAGCTGCAGGGAATTGGTCTTGCATGGAAACTCTAGTCTATTTGTCATTCTATCACAAAACCTCAAACTTAATGGTCTATAATAGTGCATTTGTAATGTGGCCAAATATTTGTGTAAATGGTGGGTGGTAAAAGTGAAAAAGATTCCTGATCAGACATGTGACGAGAAAAAAAGTTGGAGCTTTAACATCACCATCCACAGCTCCATATTATAAAATACATCCTAAAATTGCATGTTACGACAGTCTCCCCAAATGAACTGTAAAACCATCAAGCAATTGTATCATAAAATAGGCAACACGTTCCTTCATTGTTGATATGCAAAATAATCAAAGCAGCAAGCAGATATTGAAGCACGCAAATCTCACATTAGATCTTACTTCATGTTGGAAAGTGACCATTCACCACTGATCTCTGCTTCCTGTTATGCTGTTACTTTTATTCCATGGGCTTGGAGCGTGCTTACATATCAATTGTTATCTTCATTAAAATATCTTTGGACATCTCATTAACTACATTACACCCAACAGCCCTTTGTTACCTCAAGCACAATCAAAATAATTTAATATGATTACCGTCATCAAATCCATGCTGGTTTTCCTCAACTAAGGTGCAAGAATATCAGCATGGATCAAGGGATTAAGCTAACAGGATACAGAAGGGGAAAAATGGCTGTAACTGGTGGAATGCCACAGGGATTAGTGCCAGGTCCTCAAATACTTACAAACAAACGTTAAAATTTCAAGTCCAATGTGACTTCTTCTGAACCAAAATTCTTCTCCATTTCAGAAGACAATGAATATCAGACTTGAATTTTTTTCTCTCCACAAATGCTGCTGATGCTGAATTTCTACCGCACTTTGTTTTTATTTTAGATCACCAACATCTTTACATAATATTACAACAGAAAGTTTGCAGATGATGCAAAACTTGACAAGAAAGAGTTGTGAGGAAGATATCAAGGAGCTTCAAGTGAATTAAACAGGACAAGATCATGTAGATAACAGATTTAAAAGTTATAGGTGGATAGCACAGGAATATGGTAGATGATCAGCCATGATCTCAATTGGTGGAGCAGGTTCGAGGGGATTGAATGACCTACTCCACTATTACATGTGCAGAGTCAAAATGTGTGGTGCTGGAAAAGCACAGCCGGTCAGGCAGCATCTGAGAAGCAAGAGAGTCGACATTTTGAGCATAAGCTCTTCATTAGAAGCATTCCTGATGAAGAGGTCATGCTCAAAACGTCGACTCTCCTGCTCCCCGGATGCTGCCTGACTGGCTGTGCTTTTTCAGCACCACACTTTTTAACTCTGATTTCCAGCATCTGCAGTCCTCATTTTCTCCTATTACATTTGCAAGAGTGTTGCAATCATTTCAGGTTGAAATGTACAAGTAGACCATACTTTGATTTAACCCTAAAAGAGAATTATTGAAAAATTGTTCTTCACAGACAGAGGAATTGGTGGAAACATGTTGTTGGGTCAAAATCTAGGAACTCCCCTAACAGCATTGCGGGTCTACCTACAGCAAAGACTGCAGCGGTTCAGACCACCTTCTTGAGGGCAACTAGGAATGGGAAGTAAATGTTAGCCAGCCAGCCATGTCTACATCCCATAAGCTAATAAATACACCCTCTTTCACACAACTAAAATATTTTGGTTATGGATGGATGGATGGACTGGAATAAATACACCCCTTGCCCATTTATAATAATTCCAGAGCTGTAGTTGGAGCCTCAAGGTGATAATGGCCATGTTGTCAGCACAGGAGTTTGAAAGGATAGATGAACAAGTGTAGACATCAATAAAGGAAAACTCATAAGCAAAACTTTGATCAAACTCAATGTCACCACAACAATCCATATATTCAATAAGTAATTGACAATCTGCTGCCTGTTGAGTCTTTCTCCCTATACTCAAGCGGTGTGAATTTACTTCATTCAAGAGTTGAGGGGGTCACTGACGAGGCCAGCATTTGTTGCCCATAGTTATATTGTTCCAAGCCAAGATCATATGTAGCTTGGAGGGGAACTTACAGTGTTGATGATCATTTCAATTGCACATCTTTTTCCATTGCCAAAATAGTTAAAAGTCCAACATGATAGAATTACCAGAGAATTCTCCCGTGACTTTTGCCTAATCAGAGTAAAATGTTTAATTTAAGATATGCACATGCTGGTGCATTAAACTAGTTAAATATTGAAATATCTGATCTTAGACCTGGTGGAACAAGCAGTTTTCAGGCAAGTTTATAGACTCATAGTCATAAAACTCACACAGCAGGGAAAAAGACCCTTCGGTCTAACTAGTCCATGCTGACCACGTTCCCAAACTAGTCCCATCTGCCTGCCTTTGGCCTATTTCTCTCCAAACATTTCCTGTTCATGTACTTATCCAAATATCTTTTAAATGTTACAATTGTACACAAACACCATTTTCTTTGGCAGTTAATTCCACACACAAACCACTGCGAAAAAAAAAGTTGTCCCTTAATTGACAAGAATAGAGTAGGAAACAGGTCAATTAAAAAGAAGGTTTAAAAGCTATATAGGCAGGTTATTTATAAAGTCAGCAGTCACAGTTATAAAAAGTAACATGAATAGGATAGTAAATAGAAACAGCTATGTTCCTATGAATAGACGGACAAGTAATCATTTTTGGGTGTGATAAAAGGGTCAAATGCCCCAGAGTGATGACGTGTTTTTTTTTAAATAACAGAAGTAGTACTGATGACAGGCCCAAAAATCAAAACTAGCAATCAAAATATGAGTAAACAAGGATGTGGTGTGCTTGTATGTCTGTAATTGGACAGCTAAGTTAAGGTTCTGGTGTAGCAAAATTTAGTAGTTTTGAACTTTGGAAATCTGATTTGATGAAAAGCACTCTGGACAGAGCCAAAGGGGCAGTGCAGGGGTACAGTAAAGCAAAACTCAAAGGATAGTGTAAAAGCATATATCAGAGGCATAGATATATCAGTCATTTCAGATTCCATGTAGTACAAAGCAGGGTTATACAATTTCTTTTCATGCTATAACTCAAGTCTTACTGATATTATAATCAGTTATCTTCCCTACAAATCATCATCCTGACACACTGGAGAGATATTTGTGTTCCAAGAGTACCCTGAGGAATGTTGTCATGGTCCTCATAGGATCACCCATGACAGGATTATCAGACAAAATGCTGTCCAAAACAAAAAATGTGCACCATACTGGCTGTGAAGGCAGAAGAAACCTGCAGTGGCAATAATCTGACCACCAACCTATCAAAATTCCATGGTCAAGGGTGTCCAAGGTGCCCATGTTAAACAATGTCACAAGCTGACTTTTACCAGGGTGTATTTGCCAATATCAGTGACAAATGAGATCTGGAGACAGGGACAGGCCTGCAAAACTAGGAAACCTTCGTCAAGAATATACACACTAACAGTAGATGCCTGTGTTGGGACAGAGATGTCTTTCAACACTGTCACCTGGATATCCTCCACTCACCTGAAGTGAAGGAAGAGCTAGAAGATGTGCCAATGTAGGCTGTCAAACTTCCTTCTGCCATTATTTGAGTCAAAGCTTAAGTGATGTCTATATCATTTTTTCCATTCACAGGACTAATATTTGCTGGGCAGATGATCGACTTGCTCCGTCAGTAATGAACATCTACCTTGCACAAAGTCATCATAAGAACAAAATGTTCAAGAGAGAGATCAACATCTCAACCTTGAGTCAACTCACAATCTATCCTCCAGTATCCTGTAGTAAAATCCATGGATGGAACATCATCAGTAGTAAAAGTATAACAAGCAAACAGATTAAAAACAACAAAGCCTGTAGCAATAATGGTATCCAAATTGAGGTCTTCAAAGCTGTCAGCCTTATACTCAAATCAAGACTACGTGCACTCACTCTGCAGATTTGGGAGGAAAAGAACGCAGCCCTGACTTCCAGAATTATAGAGTTGTAACTATCTTCAAGAAAAGTGATAAATCATGCTGTGGATACTATTGAGTGATTTTCCATACGAGGGAAAATCCTAAAACTCCATTCCACTAGAGCGTCCACTTCATATGGGTGGAACAACCCTACCAGAAGCATAGAGTGAATTTAGAGCTTGCAAAGGAACCTCTGACATGGTTTTCAATGCCAGACAAATCCCAAAAAAATAGTTGCGAACACCACCAAGAATTCTTCATTGCATCATCAACTTGACTAAAGCATTTGGATCAATAAATTGAGAGACTCTGAATTGTCCTCCAGAAATATGGATATCTAAGAACAGAGCATGTTTCCACCATGAAGCTGGAGCAAGCATTCATGCACCTCCCTGCCCCCAATCATGACAGCCGGCTATGACCGAATCGGTGTTGTATTATACTTTACATACAAGCTTGATGCTGTTGACAGACAACATGCAGGAGCGTCATTCTTCATTACATTGCAAAGACATAAGAATGCTCTGCAACTGTTCAGAGAGCAGCATTTTGAATTCTGCTGTAAATATCCCATATGGTATGGAGAATGATAGATAAAAGTTCACTTCAATTAATGCAGGCTAACAAACACATTTGTTGTCAGTTCAATAGTCTTGCTAAGATTCAAAACTCAACAGCACACCAAATAGCATGAATCTGAACTGATTACTACATCATGCAAGTTTAAAAGAAACACCATTTACAAAATTTCTGGTTACAGACTAAACAGCTGTCCCCAACTCAAACAACCATGGAATGAATCCTGCCTTTACAAGTGCATTGAACATAAAGTACAGACAAGGCAACGGAACAGTCATATATTAGAGCAAAAAATAATCCATAACCCTGCAGGAGATAGATAACTGTGGATACAGAAGAATCCTACATTCAAGTCCATCATCAGAGTCCCATGGATATTGCACGAATCCTACTCACATGTATGGCACCAGTGGTTGACAGTAGCTGCAGTAGTATTCAGACATACTTAAAGTGACCACATAAAATACCTGACACAGATAATACAAATCTCACTTAGACATACCATGTCTTTCTGATTGTATTATTGACTTTTTTTCCCTGCAAGAACCAAAAGGAAAATGAAGCATATTTAAGGCTTAGGAAACTGAAATCAGATAAGGCCCTTGAGGAATATAAAGGCAGCAAAAAATAACTTAAACAAGGAATTAGGAGGGCTATAAGGGGGCCATGAAATATTCTTTCAAAATAGGATTAGGAAAATTCCAAGGCATTTTGAATGTTTAACAGGAGCAAGAGACAGAGAAGAGGTGTATCTACTCAAGGACAAAGGAGGGACTTTATGCGAGAAGCCAGAGGAAATGGGTGAGGTCCTTAATGAGTACTTCGCATTGATATTTATTGAGAAGGACACAGAAGATAGTAAGAGTAGGGAGGGGTATGTTAATATTGGTATGCCCTGGATTATCAAGATGGTAATGACATTGGGTGTCTTCGAAAACATTAAGGAAGATAAGGCCCCAGGGCCTGATGGCTTCTATCCCCGGATACTGAAGCAGGCAACGCTGAGGTCCTGACAAAGACCTTTGCATCTTCTTTAGCCACAGGCAAGGTCCCAAGAAACTGGGGAACAACCAATGCTGCTTCTTTATATAATAGGGCAATAGGGATAATCCAGAATATTATAGGCTGGTAAGCCTTACATTAGTGAAAGGGTGATTACTAAAGACAGCTCTTAATGGCAGGACTTATTAGGGATAGTCAGCATGGCTTTATGCAGGGAATGTCTTATCACACAAGGATGACTGATCAGGGTAGTGGATGTTGTCTACATGAACTCCACTAAAGCATCAGACAAGGTCCTCCATGGTAGGTTGGTCTAAAAGATCAAATCACATAAGATCCACGGCGTGTTGGTAAGTTGGATATAAAATTGGCTTGGTCATAGAAGACAGAGGTTGAGAGTGCGTTGCTAAAAAAGCAGGTCAGGCAGCATCTGAGGAACAGGAGAATTGACATTTCGGGCAAAAGCCCTTCATCAGGAATGAGGCTTATTCCTGATGTAGGACTTATGCCCAAAACACCGATTCTCCTACTCCTCAGATGCTGCCTGACCTGCTGTGCTTTTCCAGACCACATTCTCCACTCTAATCTCCAGCATCTGCAGTCCTCACTTTCTCTTCCACATTTTTCTGGATGTCTGTTACCAGTGGTGTTCCTCAAGGATCAGTGATGGGACCTCTGCTGTTTGTAATTTATATAAATGATTTGAATGAATATGTAGGTGGTCTGATTGATAAGTTTGCAGAAAACATGAAAATTGGTGAAGTTGTGGATATTGAGAAATGTTATCAAAAGTATATAGCAGAATATAGATCAGTTGAAAAATTAAGTGGTGAACTGGCAGAAGGCACTTAATCCCGACCCACAATGATGCATTTTGGGAGGTCAACTGCAAAAGCAAGGTGTACATAAATGACAGGTCGCTTAGGATATACAGAGGGATCTTGGGGTGTGAGTTCTCTGCTTCTTGACAGTGGCAACGTAAGTGGATAAGGTGGTAAAGAAGGTATGTGGCACACATGACTTCAACAGTGTAAAGTTGACAGTTGTCTAAGGTTTTAGTTAGGCCACATCTGCAGAACTGCTTGCAGTTCTGGTGTCCACACTATAAGAAGAAGGTGGAGGGTGCAAAAGAGGTTTAGCATGATGTTGCCTAGATTGAAATGTTTTAGCTATAAGGTGAGGTCAGACAAACATTTATTGTTTTCACTGGAGCATTTATGGGCGGCACAGTCGCACAGTGGTTAGCACTACTGTCTCACAGCGTCTGAGACCCGGGTTCAATTCCCGACTCAGGGACTGATAGTGTGGAGTTCGCACGTTCTCCCCGTGTCTGCATGGGTTTCCTCCGGGTGCTCCGGTTTCCTCCCACAGTCCAAAGATGTGCGGGTCAGGTGAATTGGCCATGCTAAATTGCCCATAGTGTTAGGTAAGGGGTAAATGTAGGGGTATGGGTGGGTTGCGCTTCGGCGGGTCGGTGTGGACATGTTGGGTTGAAGGGCCTGTTTCCACACTGTAAGTAAGTAATCTAATCTAATCTAATCTAAAAGTAATCTAATCATTGGAGGCTGAGGGGTGACCACAGTGCAATATATAATACTAAAAAACAAAATAAATCAGGTGGATAGTTGGAGTCTATTTCCCAGAGTGGAAATATCAAATGCTCGGAGGCATAGATTTAATGAGAGAGGGAAAAGTGTAAAGGAATCGTGTAGGGATTTTTTTTTGAACACAGAAGGTGGTATGTACTCGGAATGAGTTACCAGGGAGGTGGTAGAAGCAGATACAATAGCAATGTTTAACAGGCATTTAGGCAGACATGAATAGGTCAGGTATACAGGGACATAGACTATGTGCAGACAAATGGGATTAGATTCGAATGGCATCATGATAAGTACAGACATGGTGGGTCAAACAGCTGGTTCCTGTGCAGTACTGTTGTACGCTTTATATACATGGCTCAGTGGTTACTGCACCAGGGTCCCAAGTTTGATTCCAACCTCTGGCAACTGTCTGTGTGGAGTTTGCACATTCTCCCTGTGTCTGCGTGGTTTCGTCTGGGTGCTCTGGTTTCCTTCCACAGTCCAAAGATGTGCAGGTTAGGTGAATTGGCCGTGCTAAATTGCCCATAGTGTTGGTGCATTAGTCAGAGGAAAAAAGGGTTTGGGTGGGTAACTCTTCGGAGGGTCGGCGTGGACTTGTTGGGCTGAAGGGCCTGTTTCTACACTGTAGGGAATCTAATCTACATCTGTGCACATTCTGCGTGATGTAATCAATAATACACAATGCCATCCAAATTCAATGGCAAAGAATAACACCTAAAGAATGAGTCTCACATTCACCTCCAGCAGTCTGTATGCGATGTCATGATAATGTTTCATATGCTTCAAAGTTTGGGAGAAGATTTGTAACTCGGGTGCTCATTGTTGTGGTTCTGTTCGCCGAGCTGGGAATTTGTGTTGCAGACATTTCGTCCCCTGTCTAGGTGACATCCTCAGTGCTTGGGAGCCTCCTGTGAAGCGCTTCTGTGATGTTTCCTCTGGCATTTATAGTGATTTGTATCTGCCGCTTCCGGTTGTCAGTTCCAGCTGTCCGCTGCAGTGGCTGGTATATTGGGTCCAGGTCGATGTGCTTATTGATTGAATCTGTGGAGGAGTGCCATGCCTCTAGGAATTCCCTGGCTGTTCTCTGTTTGGCTTGTCTTATAATAGTAGTGTTGTCCCAGTCGAATTCATGTTGCTTGCCATCTGAGTATGTGGCTACTAAGGATAGCTGGTCATGTTGTTTCATGGCTAGTTGGTGTCCATGGTTGCGGAACGTTAGCTGTCTTCCTGTTTGTCCTATGTAGTGTTTTGTGCAGTCCTTGCATGGGATTTTGTACACTACATTGTTTTGACATGCTAGGTATCGGGTCCTTCGTCCTGATGAGTTGTTCTCTGAGAGTGGCTGTTGGTTTGTATGCTGTAATGAGTCCTAGTGGTCGCAGTAGTCTGCTGTCAGTTCAGAAATGTTTTTGATGTATGGTAGTGTGGCTAGTCCTTTGGGTTGTGGCATGTCCTCATTCCATTGTCTTTCCCTTAGGCATCTGTTGATGAAATTGCACGGGTATCCATTTTTGGCGAATATATTGTATAGGTGTTCTTATTCCTCTTTTTGTAGTTCTGGTGTACTGCAGTGTGTTGTGGCCCTTTTGAACAGTGTCTTGATGCAACTTCTTTTGTGTGTGTTGGGGTGGTTGCTTTTGTAGTTTAGGACTTGGTCTGTGTGTGTGACTTTCCTATATACCTTTGTGGTGAATTCTCCATTCGGTTCTCTGTACCATCACGTCTAGGAGTGGGAGTTGGTTGTCCTTGTCTTCCTCTCTGATCGGATTCCTGAGAGTGTGGTGATGATGATCCGGTGTGTGTTCTTTATTTTTGTGTTTTTAATGATTACAAAGGTATCATCTACATATCTGACCCAGACTACTGCGACCACTAGGACTCATAACAGCACACAAACCAACAGCCACTCTCAGACAACAACTCACCAGAACAAAGGACCCGATGCCCAGCATGAGCAAAACCAATGTAGTGTACAAAATTCCATGCAAGGACTGCACAAAACACTACATAGGACAAACAGGAAGACAGCTAATGATCCGCATCCATGAACACCAACTAGCCACGAAACGACATGACCAGCTACCCTTAGTAGCCACACACTCAGATGACAAGCAACAGGAGTTCGACTAGAACAACACTACTATTATAAGACAAGCTGAAAATGTGTTGCTGGTTAAAGCGCAGCAGGTCAGGCAGCATCCAAGGAACAGGAAATTCGATGTTTCGGGCACAAGCCCTTCATCAGGAATCATTATAAGACAAGCCAAACAGAGAACAGCCAGGGAATTCCTAGAGGCATGGCACTCATCCACAGATTCAATCAATAAGCACTTCAACCTGGACCCAATATACAGGCCGCTGCAGCGGACGGCTGGAACTGACAACCGGAAGTGGCAGATACAAATCACTATAAATGCCAGAGGAAACATCACAGAAGCGCTTCACAGGAGGCTCCCAAGCACTGAGGATGTCATCTAGACAGGGGACGAAACGTCTGCAACACAAATTCCCAGCTCGGCAAACAGAACCACAACATTTCATATGCTTGCTCAAAAAGCTGTTTCCTCAGAACAATGAAGGATTTATAAACAAAAATAGAAATTGCTGAAAAAATGCAAGTCTGGCTGCATCTGATCCTTCTTCAGAACTGACTGTAGCTGGGAAGAATTTGGTATTTATGCAGAAGGTGGGAGGAAATGATAGATGGAGATGGAGCCCAAAGAGAGAGAAAACCAGTTGGACAAAGAAAGGACTGGGTAAAGATCAGCCTAGGAGTGTGAATAGCTGCTAACAGGGACTATTAGTAGCTAACAATAGGCAGTTTATAGTAGCCGATGACAAGGTCTGGTGTGAGGGTTGGGGTAAGGATATGGGAAAAAGTACTCAAACCCTAAAATTGTAGGACTTGATATGGAGTCCAGAATGCTGAAGAGTTCCCAAGTAGAAAATGAGGCGCTGTTCAAGCGAAGGTAAACTGATTCATTGAAAACACAGGAAAAATACAAACTGCAAGTAGTTATGACTATAAACAATTTCAATTAGATTTGAAAATCTTGAAAACTTTGTATGGTGAACATTGTTGTAGTTGACAGGAGAATGGATTAGTTTACTTCCACCAGCACAGTAACATAATTAATTCTAAGGTAAAGGAGCTAGTTAAATGTCTTGGCTGAAGCTTAGTGGTTTCTAAAGTAGATACTGAATTCTACTTTTACCCCACTCAGTGAACAATTATATCTGTTCAGATATATGCATCTGCAATTTGAATATTAAACTTAATGGGCACCATAAAGTTGAATACTTTGTCCATTCTATCCTAGTCAAGCAATACACCTAGCAACACATGATTATTTTTTAATCTTGCTTTCCTAAATTGCAACTTTAAAGTTACAATCCATTTTGTAGAAAGACAGGAAAATATGCTTGCATATTTTTCTTTATAGAACAACATCATACCTTACTGACAATGAAGTCTGTAGCTTCAAAATGCCGCCCATACATTTTTGGCGATTCTCCCGGAATGGGTTCTATTTTAATGCAGACCTCTTGGCCTTTTCGAGCAACATCAACTTGCTTATGATTCACTTCAATACTAGTGACAATTCCTATATCAACAAACTGGAAAAGGATAAATAATTAACTTATATGAGTTGTCTGACTAAAATCAGAATAGATAAACTTACAAATGTTAACAACTGAAATCTGCTCAAAAATATAAACCGAATCAATGTAAATTAAAAAGTAAAAACAATATATTTTTTCATCACTTGGAAAACAAAACCTTGTGCAAACTTACATTTTTTGAAGGAACACACACAGGGGTGCCTTGTTTCAGAAGGCCAGCTTCCACAGAAACTCCTATTACAATTGGATCACGAGAATTGAAAATGAACTGAGGGATAATGCGTAGTTTTGAAGGAAAAACAGCTACATGTCTACAAAAGGAAGAGAAATTTAGATATTTAAACACATATTAGAGACAAAAAAAATTAAAGACCTAGGATATTTGATCTTGTATGAAAAATTCTCATGTTCAAACCTTAAAATAACTACATCACTTCCCAGTTAACAACCTGGACTCATTTATATGAGGAACAAAATCAAAATACTGCAAATGCTTGAAATCTGAAATAAAAATAGGATAATGTTGAAACTGTTCAGTAATATAAAATGAAGAACTGTGGATGCTGGTCATCTTAAACAAAAGCAAATTGTATCCATGGGGAGAAACCAGAGTTAACTTTTCAGGTTTGTAATCTTTCATCAGATCAACATTTCATTCACTGCTTCCTACTCATGTCGATGCTGCCAGGCTTGCTATTTCAAAGTGTTTCTCTCATCAGATCTTATTTGTTGTTTCATTTCAATTCAGTCCGTGTCTGCAGGACCAATTGTTTCAAATTATGATGCAACTTCATTTCAATCATTCACGTTTATATTTGTAAAGAAGTCAGCACCCCAGTAAAAGAAAATGTATAACATTTTGTTATTTTTTTTAAAGGAATGACTCCTATCAATAGAAGTCACCATCAAAAACTAATCGGTGTCTCTAACTTTTACAGAAGTTAAATGATAACGTGTGTGTAACCCCAAGCAGTCATTTAAGTCATGAACTTACTTGAATTCTTCTTGCTTTTGTTTTTTGTAATCTTGTCTGTATTTTGTGAATTCATCAAATAAATGGTAGATAATTTCTGCACTGAAGATCTTGACTCCGAGTGTATCAGCAAGCTCCTGGGAATCTCGCTCAACCTTCACATCAAAAGCAAGGATAACTGAATACCTGTAAAAATAGGAATGAGAAGTTACTTTAGACCATTGCATTATTCAATGGTGAAGATCAGATATTGTCACAGTATACAAACTTAAATTTATAACTTAAAGGAACCTACATCTTGTGGCTTCTTCCATCACTTTGTTAGACACAAATGCTGTATTTCCTGTCCTCTCCCTCTATACATCAGTACTCTCTCATAAACTTCCGGGAAGGTTGTATCAAAATTTTTAACTGTGGGGGGAAATCCTAGATGTGATTTAATGAAATTTTGCTTTGATTGGATATGGCCACATTTTAAAGTAAGGAATCTTCTTCCGCCTACTTTGTGCATTTTCTTCATTATTTTATTTACAAGTATAATCTTAATGAAACACAACTCCGGTTTCTTAAATTCCTTTCTCCCAGGTAAACCTACAGAAAGTATCAGCAGACTACTTCCAAAACCAGTACATTCTTCTTCTGTGATATCCAAAACAGAACGAGGCTTCCAATTTAGACCTTACCAACTTGACTGTATAATTGCGTTTTGGTGTCATTGGGAGATTAGCACAAGTCAATTTCTAATATAAGTAACCTCACTTCAAGACAAAATGATCAATCCCTGAAGGTGGCAGGATAGATTATTAGAGGAGATATGTGGGACACTTGCCTGTAGTTAGGACACAGGACTTTAGTTAGGCCACAGCTGGAGTACAGTGTGCAGTTCTGGTCACCACATTGCAGAAAGGGTGTGACTGCACTGCAGGGAATACAGCAGGAGATTCACCAGGATGTTGCCTATGATGGAGAAGGCTAAGAGAGGATCTGATAGAGGTGTAAAAGATTAGGAAGGACATGGACAGAGGAGTAGAAAGCAGCTGTTTTCCTTAGTCGAAAGGTCAAGAACAAGGGAGCACACTTTTAAATTAAAGGTAGGCGGTTAAGACAGGATTGGAGTAAAGTACATTTCACCCAGAGGGTGGTGGGGTCTGCAATGAACTGCCTGGGTAGTATTTGAGGTAGGTAACCTCCCAACCTTTCCAAAGTACTTAGGCATGTGAAGTGTCATAACATTCAAGGCTATGGGACTAGCATAAATATTACTGTATTTTTGGCAGTATAAACTCAATGAGCTGAAGGGCCTCTCCTATACTGTATAAATCCATGATCAATCTTTCAAACTTTATGCAAATTTCCATCAGAAGGCTAGAAAAGTCAATTTCAGTAAAATGAAAAGTATGTGATATATGGGACTTGAAGAATTCAGCTGGAGCAAAAGCATGTGAGATGGCTAGTGACATCAATCTCCAAAGACTGTGCAACCATTAAGATTGCTAACAGGTTAAGACTTCCATCTGATCAAGAAACCATACCCAGGATGCCGTTGGGAAATACAATCAAATGAAAAATAATGAACTTCTGTAGCTGTTTTCTGTTAAATGAATGGATGGCCCTTTTTTCAAAACTGAAGGAGTCTGGAAATTAATGGTCATCATGCTATTGACAAAGAGGAAGGTGGGGTGAGCAGAACTGATTGAGACTTGGACGAAGGAAACAAATGTACTGTAGCCAAATTTGCAGACAAACAAGTGGGTGTACAGGCAAGATGTGAGAGGGGTGCAAACAGTTTAGATAGAAAGATTGATTGAGCAGCAGGTAATTAGGAAAGCTAATGGAATAACAGCTCTTATTTCAAGGAGGTTGGAGTATAAGAGTAGGGAAGTCTTATTGCAACTGCACCTGATGCTGGTGAGATTACATCTGGAGTAATGAGAGCAGTTTTGACCCACTTATTTAAGGAAAGATAGCATTTCATTGGAAGCAGTTCAGAGAAGGTTCACCAGGATTATCTATTGAATGAAGGGACTGTCTTGTGAACAAGTATAAAAGGTTATGATAAAACCAAAACACTTGACCCCACTCCATAAACTCCCTGTCTACAGATTAGTTATGCTGACATGTTTTGCATTGCTTTCCACTATTGAAGCCAGGGGGTGTGATCAATTACCACGTTGCCTTGACTAATCTTTGCCTTCAAAAGCTATCTCATCTCAACCTTATGAGAAATTGTTCCTATTCACAACTATTGCCTATGCTGCATCCTAACCTGTTGTCTCTAATCCCCACAAATGACTTCCCAAGTTACCCATCACAGCATGGCTGCTGAACTTTCAGTGAACAGACCCACAGGACTGATGGTGGCCCAAGCCAAAGGTCTGACTTGGAAAGACACTCCCAACTGATGACTGACAAGCTACCTGAATCCCCAAACTCCTACTTTTCAACAATTTATCATCAGACAGTAGCAAAAATGAGGTTCAATCAAGCTCACGTCAGCAATAAGGATGAAGCATTTGCAAATTTCAATTGGCCATTAGCATGGAGTAGAGACATTCAAAAACAATTCTTGTGATTATGACAAGTCAAACTTCTCAGCACCCTTGATGGGAAAATATTAAAGTCTTAGGTAATTTTCAAATGTAAAACCAGGCTGACAAAACAGCTATTGCTCATGGCGACGATAATGCTTGAATGGATGTAAACACAAACTAGGAACAGGAGAGGCCATTCAGTCCTTTGAGCTGCTCTATCATTCAACAGAATCATGGCTAATCTTCCATCTCAAAGCTTCCACCCTTTCTCGCCATAATCTTTTTTACCTTTATTATCTAAATAAACTTGCAATCTTTTTCTTGAAAATACTCAGTGAT
This sequence comes from Hemiscyllium ocellatum, assembly GCF_020745735.1. Taxonomy (NCBI): domain Eukaryota; kingdom Metazoa; phylum Chordata; class Chondrichthyes; order Orectolobiformes; family Hemiscylliidae; genus Hemiscyllium; species Hemiscyllium ocellatum. The sequence goes on along the minus strand of NC_083406.1, from coordinate 67,378,442 downwards.
CTGGCATCCAGCCTCTGTCACAAATTCTACAGGTTGACCACGCTCCAAACGATTTTTCTCATCTCAGTCATAAATGCCTACACCTATCCTGAATCCGTAAATGCCTGGTTCTATACTTCCCAACCAGGGGAAAAAAAAGTCCCTATACCTACCTGTTGAGCGTGTTAGAAATTTTCCAAGGAGGAAAGTCAGCAAAGGAAAAGGCATCAAGGTTGAGAATCAGCCTTGATCATCCTGAATGATGCAGTACATTCAAAGGGCCGAATGGCTTACTGCTGCTCCTTATGTTGCTATGTAAACTCTTCTAGCTGTGACAGCCAGGAAAACGTGGCAGTAAAGAATGGTTTGTGGATGTATGTAAAAACAGGGACAGTGACAATGTGAGCTTTGGATTTGCACAGGAGTGTCACTGGAACTCTAGAGGTCACCTCCCACATTGAAAACTTGTTATAATGGTAGAACAATGACAAGTTAAAAAGGTTTCAAATTTCAGAACTTTGCACTGCACTTTAAATCAACATGAGGCAACAATTTCTTTATGTAAAAAACATTTGGATTATTGCAACAGCTGTGTTTAGAACTTACTGAGGATCGTGTTCAAGCATCGCTGAAGCTTTCATCACGTCTTTCTTGTGCACAGGTCCAATGTTAATTCCAGCATACTATGACAGAAAGAGGAGGACAAATTTGTTTCATATTGAAAATAAAGAAAACAAATGAAAAAATAGTAAAAATTTCACACTACAATACTTACTGGCACATTTGATGCCCGAAGATATTCTAAGAGTGCCTCCAAGGAACCCAATGTAGAGGCTTGTACATAAACACCCTTCTCCTCAAGTTTAATAGAATTCAGTGTCTGCTTCAGTTCGTGGTCAAGTTCATCCTACCAACAGTAACGTGACAAGATTTCAAATTACATTATGGCCACATTTTCAAACTTAATATTGACTGTTTGATGTGACTTTTGAAGATAGAAACAGGCAAGTACAATAACAGGCAAGGATAATTAAAATTGTAAAGAAATGTACATTTCCAGATACACCACATGGTTATGCAAATATATTCTTAATTTTACGTCAACATCAACACAATGTTCACAAGGCAATGGAAACAAGGACCAGACAAAATGCTAAATCTAAAATACTAAAATATTTGATTTTCCATTAAATGCTTTTCAATCTTAAAATAAACCCAGCATTCACAATTTAAAAAAAGCTTATTTAGTGAAATTACATATATTATTCCAAATAACAGTTCAGCAGTTACGACACAGAATATTCAAAATATCAAGCATGACTAACTGAAGTAGACTAATACTATTTGTTACATTAACACAGGAAAATCAGAAATTATGGAGGCAGATGTTGCAAAAAGATTCTTATTCAATCTGATTTCCAATCTGGATGAATAATACTTCTAATAATCAGGATTTTAAAAAAATACAGCAAGCATGTGTGGTGGGAGAAAATGGTGCAGATTTCAAACACTATTATATAGAGAAATTATTAGTTGATAGTAAATATTGAATTTATGCTTTTATGATCCCAGAACTTCATTTTGAGCAATGCATTATTGGAGTTCTAAGGATCTACAATGACAATCAATTCCACATGGATAGCAATAAGATTTTGAAGGTACTTCAGCAATTCTTAAATTTACATGAATTTTAAATCAACCTGTTACAACACACCTCCCAGAGTAGGTGGGACTGGAACACAAGCCTCCTATTTCAGAGGTAGAGATACTGCCACTGTACAAGACCCCAGATGAAGTTTTATATACTGATAATGCTTTCAGACAAAAATTCAAACCTTTAGAACTGCAATTTCATCGTCTTTGTGGGCTATTAGCAGTGGTAAACCTGCAAGAGATTTCTCCAGATCTTTAGCAAGAATCTTCACACCTTGTGCAGCCCAGACTTCCTTCTGTTTCGTATACTGATTCTGAAAAAAAACATGATAACCACCTTAAAGCAAAAATGCCATTACAAATTCTATTTTTTTTTCACTGAGCCAATAGAATCATAAAATCCCTACAGTGCAGAAAGAGGTCATTTGGCCCATTGAGTCTGCACCAACTCTCCGAACAGTATCCCATCCAGACCCAGTTCCCACCCAATCCCCATAACCCCCAAATTTGCATTGTTAATCCACCTAGCCTGCATTTCCATGAACCATATGGGACAATTTAACATGGCTAACCTCCCCCCCCCCCCCCCCCCCCTAATCTGCATATCTTTGTGGGAAGAAACAGAAGACCTGGAGGAAACCTGAAGTCACATGTTTGAGCTAGGTGCATAAAGAACTGTTTGAGCAACAGGAGACAGACAGTAGTAGTTGAAGGGAGTTTCTCGAAATGGAGAAAGGTGACCACTGGTGTTCCACAGGGAGCAGTGTTGGGGCTACTGTTGTTTGTGATATACAGAAATGATCTGGAAGAAGGCATTGTTGGTATGATCAGCAAGTTTGCAGATGACAAGATGATTGGTGGAGATGCAGAAAGCATAAGGGACTGTCAAAGAATACAGGAGGATATAGACAGACAGTAGAGTTGGGCAGAAAAGTGGCAGATGGAGTTCAATCCAGACAAATGAGAGGTGATGAATTTAGGCAAGTCCAATTCTAGAGTGAATTATACAATGAACAGAAGAGCCTTGGGAAAAAAGTTGATGGGCAGAGAGATCCAGGAGTGCAGGTCCATTGTATCCTGAAGGTTACACGTGGATAGAGTCGTCAAGGAGGCATTTGGTGTGCTTGCCTTCATTGGACGGGGTATTGAGTATAAGAGCTGGCAAGTCATGTTAAAATTGTACAAGACATTGGTTCGGCTGCATTTGGAACATTATGCACAGTTCTGGTCGTCACATTACCAAAACGATGTGGATGCTTTGGAGACGGTGCAGAGAAGGTTTACAAGGATGTTGCCTGGTATGAAAGGAGCTAGCTATGAAGAGAGGTTGAGTAGGTTAGGTTTGTTTTCATTAGAAAAAAGGAGATTGAGAGGGGACCTGATTGAGGTTTACAAAATCATGAAGGGTATAAACAGGATGGAGAGAGATAGGCTTTTTCTCAGGGTGAAGAATTCAATAACGAGAGATTACGCTTTCAAGGTGAAAAGTTTAAGTACTTCACACAGAAGGTGGTGGGTGTCGGGAACGCATTGTCATCAGAGCTGGTTGAAGCAGGCATGGTAGATTCATTAAGATGCATCTGGTCAGATGCATGAGCAGGCGTGGAGCACAGGAATACAGATGCTTAGGAATCGGACAACCGGTTTAGATAGTAGATTTGGATCGACTCAGGCTTGAAGTGCCAAAGGGCTTTCCCTGGACTGTAAATTTTCTTTGTTCCTTGCTCTTTGAAGCCAACGCAGACATGGAAAGAATAGACAAACTCCGCATAGACAGTCACCTAAGGTGAAAATTGAACCAGTGACCCTAGCACTGTAAGGCAGCTGTGCTAACCACTGAGCCACTGTGCTGCCCATTTTTGTGGTGTGGCAATGGTGGGTGACAAACGCAATGACATTTTCTTTGAGTCACACACAAAGTATCTGCTCATTTCCTAATAAATATTGTCAACCAAATTAACCAAAAAGAACATTTCAATTCACTTTCAGAAAGCGTAGTTAGAGGATAGTGATCAGGTGCAATAATGCTGTTTGATTTTATTCTCTCTAATATGAGTAATAACCACACAGGTTAAAGTCAGCTAGCTCAATAATGCTAACAGAAAAACTCAATCTCAGTTTAAACTTTTGTTTTGCAAGGTAGCAATTCAAGGCATGCTCCCCAAAACTTTTTGAATTCTCTACCACACAGGGTTGTGGGCACTTCGTTGTTGAGTATGTTCAAAACAGAAATAAGTTGATTTTGGACACAAAGAGGAAGAAGAAATATGAGCATACTTCATAAAAAAATTGAAGTTGATGGTCAGCTGTGAACTTATTGAAGGGCACAACAAGATCAAAGGAAGATTTTATTGTCTTATAAAACAGGAGTAAATTTAACTTATTAACATGTGTATCTCTTCAATAAAGTAATATTTCACCAGTAACACAAAGAAATTCCTGCACTAAAATATTGTAATCCTACAAACATACTATATTCTCAACAAATAGACATATAGTAATGAAAATTATATAGAGCCGTAAATAGGAGCAGGAAGAAAGTGAGGACTGTAGATGCTGGAGATCAGAGTCTAAAAGTGTGGAGCTGGAAAGGCACAGCCAGTCAGGCATCATCCAAGGAGCGGAACATTGACATTTCGAGCATAAGCTGAAGCGGAGAGTCGACTCTCCTACTGCTCGGATGCTGCCTGACCGGCTGTGCTTTTGCAGCACCACACTTTTGACCATAAATAGGAACCGTCCAATATCCTTATTTCCAGAAATATCAGTTTTGTATCACTAAGTACATTTCTTAAAACATAATTGCTGTTACTATATAGCTGAAATGAGAACATAAAGCCAACAACTTTAACTGAGGAAACTTCATCTACTTAGTACTCAACTCACCTTGTCATATACACTTTCAATGTCCTGTGCTTGATGCTACTGTATTACCTGTGCGACTACTGCAGTTTTGTTTCCTGTATATTAAATTTAAAACTATGATTGTCTTGAAATTAGCATTCTCTTATCCAAATGAATTGATTTAAAGAATTCACCTGAATTACATCGGAACAGGCCCATTGAGCCTGCTCCCCCATTCAATTAGATCATGGCTAATGATCTACCTCAAAGCTACTTTCCCCATAGTATTTCCATGTTTATTGATGTCCAGGAATCTATCAAATGGTGTCTTGAACATGTTTAATGATTCAGCTTCCAGAGCTATCTCTGATAGAGAATTCAATCTATTCATCCCCTGTCATACTTTACATACTTTAACAAGTATTCCCTTAAATCTCTTTCCAATTGTTCTCTGGAGTTTAACATTCTATATTTTTTCATACCCGATTCTGAAGATTATTAGTCTTGCATCTCCTCTCCAAATCATGACCAATGCTTATGTATCCTTCATTGTGACACAGTTATCAAATTGTATACTGTAACTACTTCCTTCAAGTTTAATTGCATACAATAAAATTAACAGATTCCACTAAATGTTTCTGTTATTCATTAGATATCAGAGAAAAGAAAATCATTTTGTCATTTAGCTTCACAAATGAATTCTTTCCAAAGTCACAAGTGTTCAGTTCACAGATGTGGATACAGTTTTACAGTTCCTCTAATACTGAAATGGACCAAGGGTCTACTGAAAGTTATGCTAACAGGTATTGAAAAATGCAAAACGAAATTTGATTATATAAAGGATGGGTCAGTATTAGGGGAGATATAGACAGACACAGCATTGCAACTTTTTGTTGGCAGTGATCACAAACGCCCCATACAAGATTAACATAAGTAAGCTTTATCAAAGTACACATACTAGGTAAAACATCAACATATGTTTATAACATAGCATTATTTTCACAAGAAGTAAAACTCCATACCTTTACTCTCAGCTCTTTGAGAGGCGGTGGCAATAGAAGACCTCTGATTTGTGTAACTATCGGACCTTCAACTCCAGGAACAATAATAGTATCTCCTTCCTTTATGTTCCCATTGATTAGAATCACATCAATAGTCGTTCCCATTCCAGAAAGTGCTTTCACCTGGGAAACATTCAAACAAGAGACATAATTTTACTGTTGCAAAATGTATTTTGAGGTTACAATCATGTCTGTGTTGGGTCATTTCTTTTGCTTCAACTCCCTTTTTCAAAGACTGGTGATTCATAATATCATACAGTTCAATGAACATATACAGTCAGCTGGTGTTTTGTCATCTCTAGTTATATGCTTATAGATATTAGCACCAACAGGTGAACTGGATTGAGGACATGCATCAATATTAGTCAATTGCCAAAACACACATGCCTGAAAAGCACAGACCCAGTCCATTATATGAAATTCTAGGTATGTGTTCATGATTGTTCAGTGCATTGTGCATTAATCGTTCAAACAGAAAGGGCCGTTTTCCAGCAGAGGTTTAAAATCAAGAATATGATTATTCATTCAGGCAAACATCAATAAAACCCCCGGCACCTTTTGAAAATGAACAGAAATTTCTGGTTCCAATACAACATCCTCTCACTACATATCTTCCAACATAATTAAGAACAGTGAAATTAAACAAAGAACTGCAGAGAAGATAATAAGTCATAGATGTTAGGCCATTCAATCATGATTGATAAGTTTCTGAACCCCATTCTCCCAATTTCGCCCCGTAACCCTTGTTCCCCTTGACAATCAAGACCCTATCTATTGCATTCTTAAATACACTCAACGATCTGGCCTCCACAGCCTTCTGTAACAATGAATTCCATAGATTCAACACTTTCTGGCTAAAGAAGCTTCCCCCACCTCCATTTTAAAATCTCTTCCCTTTACTCAAAGGCTGTGCCCTAGTCTCTCCTACCAATGGAAACATCTTCCCAACATCCACTCGGTGCAGGCCATTCAGTATTCTGAAAGTTTGAATTAGATCCCCCACTCATCCTCCTAAATTCCATCCAGCATAGACACAGAGTCATCAAACATTCCTCATATGTTAAGCTTTTCATTCTTTGGACCATTCTCATGAACCTCCTTTGAAAACACGAAGGCCGGTACATGATTCCTGAGATATCAAGCCCAAAACTGTGCAAAATAGTCCAAATGTGGTCTGACAAGAGCTTCATAGAGCCTCAGAAGTACAATCAAGTACTCTCAGAATAAATGCAATCATTGCATTTGCCTTCTTAACTAGTGACTCAGGTTTACCTTAAAGTGTGTCCTGGACTAAGTGTCTCTACACTTCAGACTTCTGAATTTTCTCCCCATTTAGAAAACAGTCCACACTTCTATTCTTCCTACCTCTCACTTTCCCATGTTGTACAACATCTGCCATCTCTCTGCCCACTCTCCTAATCTGTCCAAATCCTTCTGTAGCCTCCTGCCTTCTCAATACTACTTGTCCCTCTACCTATATTTGTATCGTCTGCAAATGTGACCAGAATGCCCTCAGTTCCTTCATCTATATTGTTAATCTATAAAGTGAAAAGTTGTGGTCCTACCACCGAGCCTGCGGAACACCACTTGTCACTGGCTGCCATCTTGAGAAAGACCCTTTTATCCCCATTCTCTGTTTTCTAAAGCCAGCCAGGCTTCTGTCCATGCTAGCACCTTGCCTCTCATACAATGGGCCCTCACCTTACTCAGTAACCTCCTGGGTAGCACCGTGTCAAAGGCCTTCTTGAAGTCCAAGTAGATAACATCCATCGACTCTCCTTAATCTATCATGCTTGTTACTTTCTCAAAGAATTCTAGCAGTTTTGTCTGGCATGACATCTCCTTGATGAAACCACGCTGACTTTGCCATACACTTCCAAGTATTCCAAAATCTCGACTTTCACAATGGATTCCAGGATCTTACCCACGATCGAGGTCTGGCTAATTTTCTGTCTGTACTTTTTCATCTTTTGCCTTAGTCTTTTTAAACATAAGTGTTACATTAATGATTTCTCAGTCCTCTGATACTCTTCCTGACTCTGCTCATTCCTAAAAGATCACCACTAACACCTCCAGTATCTCTTCACTAATTCCCTTAGAACTCTGTGGTGTAGTCCATCTGGTCCAGGTGATTTATCTGTCTTCAGGCCATTCAGTTTTTCTAGCATCTTCTTCTTGGTAATGACCACCAGAATTAGCTCTGTCCCCTCACTCTTGAATTTTTGGGATATTACTCATGTCTTCCACCGCAAAGACTGACATAAAGTATTATTCAGTTACTCAGTCATTTCCTTGTTCCCCACTATTTCTCTACCATCATTTTCCAGCAGTCCAATGCCCACTCTTGACTCTCTTTTACTATATATATATATAAAATATATATATGAAACTCTTACAGTCTTCGCTTATATTACTGGTGAACTTACTCTCAGATTTAATTTTCTCCCACCTTATTTCCTTTTTTGTTGCCCTCTGTAAGCTTCCCAATCCTCTGGTTTCCCATTACTCTTTGCCTCATTACATGCTTTCTCTTTTTACTTTTATACTATCCCTGACTTCCCTAGTCAGCCACGTTTGCCTCATCCCCCTTGTACCATGCTTCTCTTTCCTCAGGATGAATCTCTGCTGTGTCTCCTGAATTACTCCCAGAAACTCCTGCCACTGCTGTGCTATTGTCTTTCCTACTAGGGTCCTCTCCCAGACAATTCTACCCAGCTCCTCCCACATGGCTCTACCTTTATTCAGCTGTAACACCATTACTTCTGATTCCAATCTTCTGCCTCTCAAATTGCAAAGTAAATTCAATCATATTATGATCACTGCTTCCTAAGGGTTCCTTCAACCTTAAGCTCCCTTATCAAGTCTACCTCATTGCACATCACTAAATCCACAATTGCCTGTTCTCCAGTGGGCTCCACCACAAGCAGCTCCAAAATGCCATCTCGTAGACACGTCATAAATTCCTTTTCTTGCAATCCACTATCAACCTGATTTTCCTAGTCCACCTGCATATTGAAATTCCCCATGATCACTATAACTTTGCCTTTTCTACACATCTTTTCTGTTTCCTGGTATATCTTCCACCACAGCTCCTGACTACTGTTTGGAGGCCTGTACATGACTCCAACTATGGTTTTTTTACCTTTGCAGTTCCTCAATTCTACCCACACAGATTCTGTACCATCTGAGCCTACTTCGTTTCTTACTTTTGATTTCATTTCGTTTCTTACTAATAACACAACCCCAAACTCTCTGCCCACCTGTCTATCTTTTCGATAAGATGTAAATCTTGAATATTCAGCTCCCAATCCTGATCCCCTGCAACCATGTCTCCGTGATGCCCACAATGTCATACTTGCCAATTTCAATCTGGTCCACAAGCCAGGTTTTGATCTTATACAGAGTGCATTCAGATAAAACACAAGATCTGAAACAAAATCATGCTGGAGAAATTCAGCAGGTCACTTTTAAATATTCCTATAGCTTTCAACTCACCTCACACTAGGGAAACAGACCTGTGCTATTCACCTTATCTACGCCCCTGATGATTTTATAAACTTCTAAAAGTTCAAACCCCAACCCCCACCCCCCCCCGCCCCCGCCCTTCAACTTATGTTCCAGTGAAAAAAGTCCCAGCCTATCCAGCCTCTGCTTACAATTCACTTCCAGCAGTTCTGGCAACATTCTGGTAAATATTTTACATTTTAATAATATCGTTTATAGAAAGTTAGGGAAGAAATTGCAGGGCTCCTAGCAGAGATATTTATTTCACCTACAGCCATGGGTGAGGTGCCAGAGAATTGGCAGGTGGCTAATGTTGTGCCTTTATTTAAGACAGACTCTGGAGGACTAGCCTGAGAACTGTAGACTGTTGAGTCTGACATCAGTGGTGAATAAATTGGAAGAGATAGGAGACTTTGCCCTATTTTACCATATACTTCCAAATATTCCGAAATCTCGCCCTTCACAATGGATTCCAGGATCTTACCCACGATCGAGGCTAGGCTAATTTTCTGTCTGTAATTTTTCATCTTTTGCCTTAGTCTTTTTAAACAGAAGTGCATTTGGAGAGACAAGGACTGATTAGGGATAGTCAGCCTGGCTTTGTGCGTGGGAAATCATGTCTCACTAACTTGACTGAGTTTTTTGAGGACACAACCAAAAAGACCGATAAGGGCAGAACAATAAACATTGTCTACATGGATTTTAGTAAAGGCTTGACAAGGTTCAAATGTTAGCGTAATTAGAAAAATTAGGGATTCAAGGAGAACTGGTCATTTGGATACAAAATTAGCTTCACAGTAGTACAGAGTGGTAGTGGAGGATTGTTTTTAGGATTGGAGGCCTGTGACCAGTGGTGTTCTGCAGGTTTCAGTGTTGTTTGTTATTGATATGAACAATTTGGATGAGAATTTAGGAGGTATGGGTAGTAAATTTGCAGTCGACACCAAAATTGGTGGTACATTTGAAAGTGAAGACGGTTATCTCAGATTACAAAGAGATCTTGATCAACTGAGCCAATGGTCTAAGAAGTGACAGATGTGGTTTAATTTGAATAAATTCAAGGAGCTGCATGTTGGTAAAACAAATAGGGCAGGGCTTATACAGTTAACAGTGGGGCCCTGGATAGTGTTGTCAGAGAGACCTAGGGGTTCAGGTACATAATTCTTTGAAAGTCACACTGCAACATCTCACCAAGGCATTTTTGACAGCAACTTTTAAACCTGCAACTTTCATTATTAAAAGATCAAGGACAAATGTGTGGGCAAACTCCCAAGTTCTAATCCAAGCCAAATACCATCTTGACTATATTGCCATTTCTTCTCTATTGCTAAGCAAAAATGCAGCATCGCCTTTCCAAACAGCACAGTGGGTGTCCCTACAGCACATGAACTGCAGTTGTTCAAGGCAATTGCTCACCATCTCTTTCTCATGGGCAAATAGCAACTGGAAGTAAATGCTGGCCAAGCCAGTGATGCTGTAACGCTGAGACACAAGAAATGGGATAGAACACTTGAACACAGTTTCCATCTGTCAACTGCATTTGCAGATTACAGGGACAACAGTGAATATTGTTTAGTTATTAATCTTCATTAATTGCATTGGAGATGATTTTGTAAGATGAAATTTCACTTTCACTAGATTGGACACTTGGACAAGTAAATCCAGCATTTCATACAGTCTTTCAGAAATAGAGGGACAACTTAAAATGCATTTAATGCCGATCAAAAATGAGTTTCTCGCACAAAAAGCAAAAAGAAGGAAAAATACACCAAGTTGCCCCACAACTTGCCAAGTATTTTGAGTTGCAGTCTCTGTTGTAATATAGAAAGACACCTCAGACAATTTGCACAAGATCTCATGAACACCATTCATATAAATAACCAGCTAACATGTTTCAATAATGCAGGAGTGATAAATGTTGCAGAGAAAATCATAACTTCTGGTTCCTCAAGTAACAAGAAAACCGGGTCTCAATTAATAGAACAACTGGAATGATGCTACTTCCAATAATGGAGTATTCCTTCACGACTATACTGAAGTTCCAACTCAGATTGTTTCCTGAAAGCTCTGGAGTGATGCTTAAATCCACAACCTTTAGACTCAGATGAGAATGCTATCACTGACCCAACACTGACAGCTGCTGATAATCATTACTGCTCTTTACTATGCATTTAAATTGACCAACCAACAAAGAAAGCAAGCATGTAAAAGATTCTAAAATGAAACAAAATAAATAGTATGGAAAAGGATCATCCTGAACTTTCCTGAAAACTTATTGTGTGCTATTACACCAGAAAAACTACTGGTTCAATACCTGATCTATGACAACTCAATTAAGACAGCAATCAGAACACTAAAATTCGTCTCTCAATCTCATGGCTAGGAAAAAGGGAGTCTCGGTAAAAATATGGCAACAAGGTTTTTATTCTTGGCAGCTATCCAATAACCTCTTCAGTGAGACATGTCTATTGACAGTGACTGCAATGTATTCATTTGTTGGATGTAACTGTCGCTGGCTGGTCAGCATTTAGTACCCTTCCGAAGGTGGTAGTGAGCTACCTTCTTGAACCACTGCAGTCCACCTGCTCTGTGTTGACTCAATGCCATTAGGGAGGAAATTCAAGGATTTTGACCCAGTGACAGGAATTGGGTAGGTTGCCATTCTATTTACACAGTCAGTCTTCGAACACTAGCTTCTAAGTTTGTAGATGAATGGTCATTACATCAAGCAAGATACTTGATAGTTGGTGAGCTTGACTATTTCAGTTTGGCAAGTGAAGGAATGTCACTTATTTGTTAATTTAATTTTTTGACAATCTGTAGCATTTATCACAAAAGTTAGAAATACTGTATACTGCTGCAGAATGTTTTCGAAGTTGAACTGGAAATTATTTAAAATTACAACTGATCAGGAGTACTTACCTCCATAACTTGAGCTCTCAGTTCCATAGAATATGCTAGTCTCTTAGCAAGCATAGTCTGGGTTAGTTCCACCAGCATTGCAATAAGATTTCCCATGCCATCACCAGTGTGAGCTGATGTAGGAACCAATGACACAAATGTACGTGGATCTTCGTTCTCAAAGAATAGAGCAGCATTCAGGCCCTAAAAATGAATCATTTAACCCATTAGCAATGTACTGATAAATGTGCGAACTGAAAATAGCTTAGACACATCAAGTTAGAATTTCTTCACCTATCAACAATAGTAAGCAAAGTTGGCACACAGATGAAAATCAATCACTTTCAATATTTGTGGAAGACTCATGGCATTGCTCATTAGACATCCTTTCCCTGCATAGTCAATTTTAAAAGAAAAAAAAATCAAGGGATTAGAAAGAAAACAGAGAAACAAAGAAAGAAAGAAAAAAAATAAAACAAAAGAAAGAAAGAAAAGAAAGGAAAGAAAAGAAAGAAAAGAAAAAGAAGTACATGTTAGAAACAGAAATGGTATTCAGTAAACACAGAATGCAGGAGAAACTCTGTAGATCTAACAACATCAGTGGACAGAGAAGCAGAGTTAACGGATGACCCTTTCAGAGCAGAAGTTCAAAAGAGGGGTCATATCAGATGCAAAGCGTTTACTTGGTGCTTTGCTCCAAAGATGCTACCAGACCAGCTTGGTTTCAGTAGTACTTTGTATTAGTAATGGTGAACAGCTGTTTCTTTCAGACAAGAGGTAATCATGCAGTAGTGTTCCAAAGAAACATTGCTCTATTTTATATGTCTGCTTACATTTATTTGTATGGCAAATTTAATGCAGAGTTTTGCAAAATCATACATATTTTAGCATGAATGGTCTGTCTTCATCCTTCTTGCCATGATTTTGAAAGGGGTGGGAGGGAATGGAAGAGAAACCTGAGGCATAAATAACACACATTTTGGAAGCTGGCAGAACAAACTGAAAAAGCTGCTTAAAAAATATAGACATGGAAATTTTGGCTGTATTGGTAAAGGCGTCATGTGAGGTAAAAAGGAAATTATACTCAATTTTTTATAAAATCTGCTTGGACCATAGTTGGAACAGTATACAGTTCTGGCATTTAAACATTCAAAAGGATATCAAGGCCCTAAAGATAATGAAGAAATTTATTAACATGGGATGAGAGTCATCAATTATGTGGAGAGAGTGGAGAAGCCGGGATTATACAATCAGTAGCAGCTAGTAATACATGTCTCTCACCAAAAATATATCCTGGTAGAAAGGAAAAATTTTGAGAAAGGAATAAACTAACCATGGCCAAGTAAGGATGTTCAGCAGAGTCTCAAGTAGAAAGAAAAAGCATATTAAAAGGGGACAAAATTCAGTGATAGCCCTGAAGACTGGGATAATTTTACAATCCAGCAAAGGAGGATTAAAAATATAATAAAGACAGGGTACATAAATGAGGAGGACAAATTTGCAAGGACTATAACAATAAGAGCTTCTTTAAATATATAAAAAGAGAGAGATCAAAGTGAACACAGGTTCCTAGAAAATGAATTTGAGAAGATAGTTATGGGGAACAAGGAATTTGTAGAGGAGTTAAACAGATATTTTGCATCACTCTTTATGGTGGAAGATACTTTGATCATCTCATTAATACAACGGAATATGGGGGAGGAATTAAGTACCATTACCATCGCTAGAGAAGTAGTTCTGGATAAACTAACAGGGCTAAAGGCAGATAAGTCTGTGATATTGAGGGCTTGCATTCTAGGATCACAAAAGAACTGGCCATAGAGATAGCAGATGCATTGGTTGTAATTCTCCAAAATTCCACAGATTCTGGAGAAATATCAGAGAACTGGAAAACTGTCAATATGATGCTCCTGTTCAAAAATAGGGGGGAAGCAAAAAAGCAGGAAAATACCCACTTGAATTTGGATGAATGAGAGGTGATCACATTGAAACACATAGGATTCTTAAGCAGCTTGACAGGGTAAATGCTAAGAGTGTGCTTCCTCTCATGGCAAGAGACTAGGACCAGAGGGCACAGTTTCTGGATGAAAAGGACCAATGCAACACAGATGATGAGGAACTCCTTCCCTCAGAGGAACCTTTTGGAACTCTCTGCCACAGAGAACTGTGGGGCAGAGTCCTATAGTTAAGGCTAAGGTAGAGATAGATAGATAGAGTCTTGATCAGTAGAAGAATCAACAATTACGGAGGAAAATGGACATAATGAATATCACATCAGCCAATCCTACTGAGCGACAGGGCAGGTTCAAGGGACCAAACAGCCAACTTCTGCTTCTATTTATGGTCTTATTCCTACAGCAGAGGTTAAAATCTAAGACAAAATTGTTTACAAGCATGAATGCTTTTGATAAAGTAGAAAATAAATTGTTTTCAATCGGCATAAGGGCCAGTAACCACAGGATGCAGATTTATGGTAACTGGCAGTAGATTCAGAGGTAGCAAAGAGAAACTGTTTTTTTAAGTATTGAGCTGACATGATCGAAACGCACTGTCTAAGAAGATGAAAACAACAGATTCAACAGTAACACGAGAAAGATTATTATATAAACATTTGCAAGAACAAAGTGGAAAGACCATACAAACAACAGTGTGGCATTAGTAGGACAGTGCCCCCGTAGAACTGGTACATTCATGACTGACTAGCTGTTTTCTCTGCTGTATCACAGTAAATAAAAGGCATAACAACTTAGGTGAAAGCATATTCTGAACTTGAGCTGAAAATTTCTACCTATTCCATACATCAACCCCTGCCAATTGGTTTTTAAAAACATAATACACGACAGAAAAGGTCACAAAACCTGTTGTGCAAATTCCACAATAGTTGATTTGGCTCTCTCATCAAATTCATCTTTTGTGTTCTTCTTTTGCTTCTTTAACGTGGCAACTACATCGGTATCAGGACTTTTCTTCCAATCATACAACCTGTCAATCTATTGCAACAAAAAAATACACAGCTGAAGTATTTATTGAGTCACCACTCAGCAGCAAAATGTTTACAATCGGCCAGAAGTTTTATATTTGAAACAAAAACAGAAGTTTTAGAAAAACTCAGCAGTATGGCAGGATCTGTGAAGAGAAATCAGAGTTAACGTTTCAGGTCTGGTGACCCTTCCTCAGAACAATCCAAATAAGAAGGGCACCAGAAAGACAGAAAAGTCACAAAGGGGAAAAGCAATCAATGTATCCATTGTTCTGCTGCATAGCTGAAGATGATTATTGTTATTCACTCATGGAACGTGGGCATCGCTGGCTGACCAGCATTCGCGGTTATGGGCTAAAAATATTCAGAAGACAGTCTAATTTCTTATTTTAAAGGTAAATGTAAGATGTTGCACTCCAGATGCAATTCAATTAGCCAAACTACTGGAGTTAAAGCAAAAGACACTTTATTCATCTACTATAGTTAAAATACAACAAAAGAGAAACGAATTGGAATAACATAACTCTATTGGAAACTTAACAGAACAATATACTGTAACTCTTACTAATTAACTGTTCCAATCTATAACCTCCCACAAACACACCCTTAGCAAAAGGCAAATTCAGAAAACAGATTCTCACATGCAACTCCAGCAGCAGCTGGAAGAGCTTTTGGCTATAAGCAAGAGAAGTAAAAGCTAGATCCCAACAATTCAGCTGAAAGTTAAAACTACAAATTCTGGTTCTGTGCCCATACCCATTCAGGCTGCTTCTATTGTTCCAACATTTTGAAAAAAAAACCCCAAGGCTTCATTAGCTGTTTCCTCTAGTGGGTCTGTATGCTGCTCGCCACCTCTGCTGTTAAACCTCTCCAAAATAAAAAGAATAATATAACCTCTTAAAGCCACAACATCGTCACATTACCCTTAGTCAGCTTGGAAAAGATGCTGGCAAGCTTCCTTCTACAGCTGCAGTCCATGTGCTGCAGATAGACCTTCAATGTCCTTCGGAAGGAATTCCAGAATTTTGACCCGGAGGTAGTGAAGAAACAAGGCTACATTTCCAAGCAAGGTGGGTGGCTTGGAGGGAAACTTGCAGGTGGTGATGTTTCTTTGCATTTGCTGCCCATATACTTCTAACTAAAATTGGTTGTGGATTTGGACCAGTTGGCAGATTTCAACAGTGCATCTTGTAGATAGTACATACTGCTGCTACTGAGTATCAATGGTGAAGGGCATTGATGCTCGTCCATTTGGTGCTAATTAAGCAAGCTACTTTGTCCTAGATGGTGTCAAGCTTCTTGAATGTTGTTGGAGCTGCACCTATCTAAGCAAGTGAGGAACATTTCATCACACTCTTGACACGTGCCTTATAGATGATGGACAGTTACTGCTACAGTATTCTAGTCTCTGACCTACTCTTTTAGCACTATTTATACGGAAACTCGCTATTTATATGGAATCAGTTGCATTTCTGGTCAATGGCAATATCCCAGAAGTGGGGAATTAATGATGTAATCACAATTGAATATCATAGGTCAGTGGTTATATTGTCTCTTATTGGAGATGGTCATTGCCTAGCATTTGTGTTGCCAAATGTTACTTGCCAAGCCTTGTTGCATTTGAACATGGACTGCTTGAGTACCTGAGCAGTTGTGAAATGATGCTGAGCATTGTGCAATCTTCATGAACATCCCCACTTTGGCCCTTACGATGGAGGAAGGTCATTGATAAATCAACTCAAGATGGTTCAAACCTAAGGCACTATCCTAATGAATTCCCGCAGGGATATCCTGCATCCAAGATGATTGATCGCCAAAACCATAACCATCTTCCCATGTGTCAGGTATCCCTCCAACCTGAAAAGAGTTTGCTCCATAATTCTCACTGATTCCAATCTTTGCTCAGGCTCCTTGATGTCACCCTCTATCAAATGTGGCTTTGTTTTCTCACCTCACCTTTGGAATTCCGCTCTTTTGTTCAAGTTTGAACCAAGTATATGCCAGTTAATGAGATCAGAAGCCAAGTGGGCCTGACAGAATTCAAACAGGGCATCAGTGAGCAGGTTATTGCGTAGCAGGTGTTGCTTGATAGTACTGTTGATACCATCTTTCATCACTTTACTGATGATCAAGAGTAGAATGATGGGGATAGTAATTAGCAGGATTGGATCAGTCTTGCTTTTTATGAACAGAACATAACTGGGCAAATTTCCACATTGTCAGATAGATGCCATCATCAGACCTCCACTGAAACAGCTGGCTAGGATAACAGCAAGCCCTGGAGCACAAGCCAGAATGTTGTCAGGTCCTATACTTTGCAGCATCCAGTACCTCCAAGTGCTTCTTGATACCAAATGAGCGAATCGAATTGGTTGAAGACTGGTATCCATGATGCTGGGGAGGATTGCAGTAGGCAGAGAGTGATCATCCATTCGGCACTTCTGGCTGAAGACTGTTACAGATGCTTCAGCCTTATCTTTTGCACGAATATGCTGGGCTCTTCCATCATTGAAGATGGGGACATTTGTGATTGACCTCCTCCAGCGAATTGTTCAATTGCTCACCACCATTCATGACCGGATGCGGCTGGACTGCAGAGCTTAGATCTGATCTGCTGATGAGGAGGATTGATGGAAGGCAGAGTGATGGATGTTGTCTACAAAGACTTCAGTAAGGCATTCACAAGGTTCTGCATGATACCCTGGTTAACGAGGTTAAATCGCATGGAATACAGGGAGAACTAGCAATTTCGATACAAAATTAGCTCGAAGGTAGGAGACAGAGGGTAGCTTTTTGGACTGGAGGCCTGTGACCAGTGGTGTGTCAAAAGGATCGGTGCTGAGTCCACTGCTGTTCATCTTTCACATAAATGATTTGAATGTGAATATAGCAGGTATAGTTAGTAAGTTTACAGAAGACATCAGAATTGGTGGTGTAGTGGACAGCGAAGAAAATTACGTCAGAGTACAATAGGACCTTGATCAGATTGGCCGATAGGTCAAGGAGTGGCAGATAAGTTTAATTTAGATAAATGTGAGGCGCTGCATTTTGGAAAGGGAAACCAAGGCAGTGAAGGCAACATTTGGTATGGTTGTTTTTATTGGTTAGTGCATTCAGTGTAGGAGGTGGGAGTCATTTTGCAGCTGTACAGGACATTGGTTAGACATTTCCTCATTTCCCCTTCCCCCACCTCACCCCAGTTCCAAACTTCCAGCTCAGCACTGTCCCCATGACTTGTCCTACCTGCCTATCTTCTTTTCCACCTATCCACTCCACCCTCCTCCCTGACCTATCACCTTCATCCCTTCCCCCACTCACCTATTGTACTCTATGCTACTTTCTCCCACCCCCACCCTCCTCTCATTTATCTCTCCACCCTTCAGGCACTTTGCCTGCATTCCTGATGGAGGGCTTTTGCCCGAAACGTCGATTTAACTGCTCCTCGGATGGTGCCTGAACTGCTGTGCTTTTCCAGCACCATTAATGCAGAATCTGGTTTCCAGCATCTGCAGTCATTGTTTTTACCATTTTTGGTATACTGCGTACAATTCTGGACTCTCTGCTAACAGGAAAGATGTCATGAAACTTGACAGGGCGCAGAAAAGATATTGCCAGAATTGAAGGGTATGAACTATAGGCAGAGGCTAAATAGGCTGGGGCTGTTTTCCCTGGAGCATCAGAGGCTGAGGGGTGACCTTATACAAATTTACCAAATATTGAGGGACATGGATAGGGTGAATAGTCAAGGTCATTTGCACCATGGTAGGGGAGTCCAAAACTAGAGGGCATAGGTTTAAAGTGAGAGGGAAAGATTTAGAACTCCCTACAGTGTAGAAACAGGCCCTTCTGCCCAAGTCCGCACCAACCCTCCAAACAGTAACCCACCCAGACCCATTCCCCCTACCCTATGTTTACCCCTAATACACCTAACTTACACATCCCTGAACATTGGCTATGCTAAATTGCCCAATTCACCTAATCTGCACATCATTCAAAAGAGACCTAAGGGGCAACCTTTATACTTTTTTTTTGTATCGAATGAGCTGCCAGATAAAATGGTGAAGGGAACATTTCAAAGGCATCTGGAAGGGTATGTGATTAGGAAAGGTTTAAAGGGACCTGGGCCGAAAGCTGACAAATGGGGCTGAGTTAATTCAGGATATCTGATCAGCATGGATGAATTGGATCAAAGAGTCTATTTCCATGCTGTACATCTCTATGACTGTTTGACTCTGATGATAATGTGTGATTGCTTAGCTCTGTCTATCATTTGCTGCTTATGCAGTTTGACACACAAGTCATCCTTTCTGGTAGCGTCACCAAGTCGGCACCCCCTTTTCAACTATGCTCGGTGCTGCTCCTTACATGCCCTTCCGCATGCTCCATTAAGAGTTGATCCTCTGGCTTTATGGCAATGGTTAAGTGGGGAATAAGCCCAGCCAAAAGGATGCACTTTGTGTTGGGAGTATGATTGTTGATGACCCACAGTGTCTTACGGATGTCCAATCTTGAGATCCTAAGTCTATTTGAAGCCTGTTCCATTTAACACAGTGATACTACCATACAACAAGATGGAGGGTATTCTCAATATGAAGTTGGGACTTAGTCTCCATAAGAATTGTGCCATGGTCACTCTTAGTGATACTGTCATGAACACATACATGTGCAGTGAGTAGTTTGATAAGAAGGTGGTCAAGTATGTTTTTCCTTTTTGTCACAGACCCAGGCTAGCAGCCATGCCTATTAGCACCCGACCAGCTCAATCAGTGATGCTGCTGTTGAACTTTGCCATCAGCCATCCAGGCTTTATTTTGTGACTTTGCCATCCTCAGTGCCACATCCAAGCATGTTCACCATGGGAGGAGTACTTGATGCATCATCCAAGGGTGATTTTCTTGCCCTCGCTTTTGTCATTTACATAAATGATTTGGATGCGAGCACGAGGTTCAGTTAGTAAGTTTGCAGATGACACCAAAATTGGAGGTGTTGTGGACAGCAAAGAGGGTTACCTCAGATTACAACAGGATCTGGACCAGATGGGCCAATGGGCTGAGAAGTGGCAGATGGAGTTTAATTCAGATAAATGCGAGGTGTCACATTTTGGGAAAGCAAATGTTAGCAGGACTCATAAACTTAATGGTAAGGACCTAGGGAGTGTTGCTGAACAAAGAGACCTTGCAGTGCAGGTTCATAGCTCCTTGAAAGTGGAGTCGCAGGTAGATAAGATAGTGAAGAAGGTGTTTGGTATGCTTTCCTTTATTGGTCAGAGGATTGAGTGCAGGAGTTGGGAGGTCATGTTGCGGCTGTACAGGACTATGGCCATAAGGTGCTGAAGAAACAGCAATCAAAAGTGATACATTGAAAACTCAGGATGTACACGTGATCAAAATTGAAAGAGCACAGAAAAAAATCAGAGAGTTGTTTTGGATCTAGACAGGGGCAAAACCATGAGGGATCTTTTGAAAAGCTTGAGAATTTCAGGAAATTTTCTCCTCTGTTAATATCACCTTTCCACCTATCAGATATGCCACAAAGTTTACGTTGCAAACTGAAATGATTTCAACTGCATTTTTCTTTACAATTCATTCTTAAAGCAATGGTCTAGACTTGCATCGCTTAAGTTAAAACCTTTACTCACCTTATTAAGTGCAACAATGAAAGGACATTTTTTTGCTTTTAGAAGGTTAATGGATTCTATTGTCTGTGGCTCCAATCCATGCATAATATCAACCACTAGGATGGCAATATCACAGAGAGAACTTCCTCTATTTCTCAAGTTACTGCAAGAGGAACAACAAAAAATGAAAATATTTTCAATATAAATTATCTCTAATTTAAGAGTTTGAAATCTGCATCACAAAGATGATATGGAGTCATACAAAAATGTTTGTTTCAAGAATGTAAAAGTTTGATCATCAGTGTCTACTAGCCTTGAAACTGGAAGAGAGGAACAACTAAAAATAAGCTCTAATGCTAAGTGCACTTGAATCTTATTTTATCAAAAAATGTTCAAGTACACCAAAATAAATCAGTTATTACATATGCGGCAATTGCATGGCACATCCACAGGTATTGAACTCTTCATAACTACTTGCCATGATGAAAGACCTAAGGAATGATGTAGATGAATATTCAGCAAAAGCAAGCTACATTATTGCTAATCAATGATTTGATCAGCTATGTAACACAAATTAAATGTATTAGCAAAGAATAGAGAGGAGATTTTATGGAGCATAACTAGAGACCCTGTATTATAGTTACCTGTCCAGATATCACAACTTTTGTTGTGAATTTTAGACCACACCTTGGATTTCAAACAAGTCTGACTCAAGTTGCTATTTTCAGGGCAGAAAAATAAAGACAACCAGATAATACTCAAATTTAGCTTGCAAACATGACACAACATGTCAATCAATAGTTGACAAAAATGCTCAGTAAACTGTTGAGAGAAAGAACAAAAAGTAAGACCAGCAATAATCTGTGGACCTGTAAATATACTGTCCAGGATGAGGAAATACTGTCCACAGTTTCATCAGGACGGGTATGGGTTGGCCACCTCATACAGGTAAGAAACCTAAACTCAACTGGACTGGTAGAGTTCAAAGAGACACCATTTTTACTGTAACTAACTAGAGAGCATTTTGTTTAAAAAACCATATCAATGCTCTTGATACGAAGATACATTCTGTAGAACGGTCATGCTGTGTTATTATTTAAATCCTCAACCCTCTAAAATATAAACAAAAGTTGCCTGCATCAAGGAGTGCTGAAAAAATGTCCTTGGTATCACAATGACAAGTTTGCTGACATTTCTTCAAGGCTTATAATTACATTATAAATGTTTGGTTGCTTTCCAAGAACTTCAGCATAAGGTCCTAATTCCACTGATGACTGACAATTCAAGAGGTTATTAAAGAATTAACTCTCTTTGCTGATGGGTTAGAATTAGACGTTTGCTCGATTATGTAAAGGACTAAACACTTAACAGCATTTGAAACTTCTGAATTAGTTTTCATGAACAGGAATTTGTTTTTTGAAAAATATATATTAAAGGCTGGAAGAGATACTTAGACACTTTTTAATTTAATTTTCATTGGCCTGCCCATGGAAGACATGGGATGATTTGGAAAGTTGAAAAAGGCCAAGGCTGGTAGTTGGGTTGGCAGTAAATTGGCAAGTTGGCTAAACGGATCCAAAAGGATTGGCATGGAGTTGATACAGATTGCTAGGAGAACATGGATTGAATTTAGCTTAATAGAGAGGGGGCACAGTGATCAGGTTGCGATGGTTGGGCAGGGGATAGGGGTATGATAGGTTGAGATTGAAACGCCTTACCTTTAAATGAAACAACTGGAATAAAAAAGGTCCTGATAAATAAGGCAGGTCTTTTAAACAGCACTGGCACTTAGCAGCTTCTGTGGTCTGACCTGCATCCAGGCAAGAGTCCGGTTGTATCCTGCATTCACCTCCCCTCTCCCTGGGCCATAGATCATGCCATTCAGGTGAGTTTCTCTCCTGAGGTGATTTCATGAGTTGGGAAATTCCCAACTTGCATGACCTGTCTTGAGTATGAAAATCTGTGTCTACATGTTAAATTTAGTTGATTAACTATTCCTGAGTTGTTCATCTGAACAAATTTGGTTTCATCTACAAATGAAATTACAAATGAAAACAAATACTAGTCAGCATGAAACACTGTTGCGATGTCAGTTGTCTTGACATCATTGCTCAAGTCACATTCTCTACTTCAATGGGTTTTCCTTCGCCTCATAGCTCAAAGCATAAATACATTCAGAAAATTGCTACAGTCTTAAATTGCATGCTCCCCTACTCATTATGGATCAACTTTTGTATTAGTTCCATCGTAATTGGGGGAAAAAAAATCACTCCTTAAGATCAAACACCTAGAATAAAACTAAAGGGTTTACCTGAAGGACTCGTGACCTGGTGTATCAATGATCAGCATGCCCGGTATTTTAATTTCATCTCTCTCAAACTAAAAGAGAGTTATCAATGAGTTATTAATTTGAACACTGCTTCACAAATATTCATTTAGAAATAAATTGGAGTTTAAACTGCAATCTTACTACATTTGATAAACTTACATTTTTCACCATTTTAGTTTGCTCCTTGATGGTTTCTAGTGGAACATTGGTTGCACCAATCTGCTGAGTTATACCACCTGCTTCACTGTCCTGCACGTGAGTATGGCGGAGCTGTA
This sequence comes from Hemiscyllium ocellatum, assembly GCF_020745735.1. Lineage (NCBI taxonomy): Eukaryota > Metazoa > Chordata > Chondrichthyes > Orectolobiformes > Hemiscylliidae > Hemiscyllium > Hemiscyllium ocellatum. The sequence continues at coordinate 67,355,299 of NC_083406.1, read as the reverse complement.
TACAAAGAAAATCAAGATACCGTACTATAAAGTCTATAAGCAACTATGTACCTTATTAAAAAATTTATGAGTATTTGCAATTTCTGTCTAGACATCATGCACCCTGTATTAATACACATCATGGAAATATTCTGATCAGCAGGTCAACAATCCACCAACATACATTGATGAACCAATCAAGTGACTGATATTGTTTTCTAAATGACGTGTAGAGATTGTTCATTTCTCTGTAACTGGAATTGCTAGTGTCTATAAGAAGAGAGCGGCACAGGTAGAGATTGGTTTGAGTGTGTGTCAAGTGCCTGCTGCAGAAGGAAAGAAAGGAGCAGTGAAGTGCTTTTTTGTCGAAACTTGAAATATCTTCTTTTAACAATGGAACCTGTGTGGGGCTGCCTTGAACACTTACAAAAATCCTCTTCAAGGTTTTCCTCAGCAGTTTCACTACTGAGCTTTGAATGGTGGACCAGAGGTAGGCCCTGCAAACAGTGAAAATTACAGGAAATGCAGCTAAGACTGTGCAGGCTTCATTTGCCCTTATCCTGAACACAGCCACATTTGTAGAGAACAATTTATACCCCAACAAGTTTGTCTACAAGAGAACACAATGTGGATGGACTACAGCACGTCCCCAAGCAACTTTTCTTCCTCTATCTGCCTCATAATTATAAGACAGACAGCCTCAACAGTGATGACTTAACTGTTGGTAAAAATTACAACAATTTTGCAAGTAAATATAGCCAATAATTAGGTATATCAAAAATAATAACATTAATTATTATTATGTGTCAAAGAAGGGAGAGCTAAAACAAAAACAGGATGGGGTCAAAGTGCAGGGTCCATTTTGAGAAGGGTGAAGAGATCCATTACAGTAGAAAGAATATGGAGACAGTACAAACAAAAAAGGTACTAGTCTTACAAGTGCAGAAGTAGAATGTCCTGAGTGTATCGGCATAGATCATTAAGAGATGGCAGAATACAGGGAGAGCACGATCAATAACATGTACATGATCCTAGGGTTTCTTTTTAAATTAGGGGCACAGAGTAAAAGAGCATGGTTATGCCGAACTTGTATAAACACAAAGTAGACATCAGCTGCAGTATTGTTCTGTGCACCATACTTCAGCAAGGATGTGAATGCATTGGAGAAAGTCCAAATGAAACTTAAAAGAATGTTTCTGGGTTTATAAATTTCAGTTATGGAGATTGGGAGAGGAGAAGTGGAGAGAACAAATTGCCCCAGTATTTGCCTCAAAATCCCCTCAGAATCTCGTGTTTTAGTGTGCTCATCTTATGCTTCTAAACTCCAGTGAGTATGTATTACATCTGTTCAACATTTCCCCTTAAGACAACCCGTTCACATCCAAGAATGTTTAACCCATTGCCTATCTCATGAAGATGTGACACACTGACCACTCTCCAATCATTCACTAAACATCCATATTCAATGGAATTCTAAAATAAAGGGCATGACTTCAATGGCTCAAAGGTGGCAGGAACGAAGATGGTAACAGACAGAGGTCTGCTTAAATAGACAGAAACCAAAGTACAAATTTCCACTGGGAGTTTTTCCAGTGGTGAACCCCAAGGGGGTTGTGTGTCAGCATGACTGAAACGAAAATGACTGGTACTAGAAGTTGATCAGTGTTTGCATGCTTGACATTTTGCAATAATTGAAGATTGCATCAATAGCCACTTTACAGAGCCAGTACAGTACTATCAGGAGACCAACTGTCCTTCCCACAAATCTTCCATCAAGCAGAAGATGCAGAAGCTTTTTGACACACACACCCACACAGACACACGTTCAAGAACAGCTTCTTCCCTGCCATTATTAGGCTGATGAATGGACTTCAAATAATGTTGATCTTGTTTCACGTACCTCCTGTGCAGTGTAACCTGCATGCCTCACTCTGTTCAAGCACCTTATGATCTGTATGTTCTTGCTTACTATGATCTGCCTACACTGCTCGCAAATAAAGCTTTCAAAGTACTTAGGTACATGTGAAAATAAATCAAGTGGATTTTGGGATCCAACTTTGGCAAGTTATCGGGTTTAAACTCTATGGTAGAGTTCAGTCCATAATTTTGGCTACTTACCCTGGTCACCTCATTCATTCATGCATGAATCTTAATGATACTCTGATATCTTATTCTCTTTCATTTAAAAGTAACCCAATAGTGCACTGCTTGTGGTGAGTACAACTAAAGACATTACAACTCACTGAATGTGAACTAGGCCACAAAAATATGAACATACATAAAGCAAAATAACTTTACTGTTTAACATTATTCCTCCGTCAAGCTGTTGGTTATAAATTATTTTGCCCATATTTAAAATAACATCTGTCAATATAAATTTCCCATGTAGTAAATGCACACTGCAATCTATTTAAGTAACTCTACTTCTCCAAGTGCTACAATAAAACATCCATTTAATAATCAACAATAACGATATTATAATTAGAATATTACAGAATATATGACTTTAACTGAACTATAACCGTGAATCTGGTCCAATTATACTCAAAACACCTACACGAACTTTAATCGAGGGCAACACTTAGCCTTAATTTTGTGTGCAGTAATAACAGGCAGTCAACTTGCACGCATTTGACTCAAACCTGTGCTTCATTTATTCTTTTATGCTAATTGTGAAAATATTTGTAGGATCCATTTTACATACCTTATCCAAAATTTTGGTCTTCCCTGTGTCAACATGCCCAAGAACACAAATAATTGGTGCTCTGAGCCTTTCAGTGTTTATATTCATAATGTTGTCTGCTCTGCGTTTCTGAGAAAGCATAGAAGACATATCCAAAATGAAAAGCAATCAACATAGTTAGCAAGTCTATGATGCATAACTCAAATGCAGACTATAATGAACAATGAGAAATAGCGACACTTACCTCTGACATTTAGCAGCTTTGTTTCATAGCTTGATACCCTTACAAATCAAATATATGATCAATCTCATTCCATCCAAAATCCACTGCTTCTCAATTGGGTTGTGATTGGTTGGGAAGTTAGATATGTTCCAGATTCCCATTTTGTTATAAACTGATATCAAACCAAAGTGACCAAACACTAATTTCAAATTTATGCTCTGGTTCTGGCTTTCTCCACAATAGTAAACATCATACAGGAAAGATGCTTATATTAGATTATCTTCAAAACTGTCCAGGTCAATGTGTTACTGACTTGTTATTTAACTGCTGCTAAATAGCAAACAAGAAAGAGATTGACTTAGTGGGTAAAAGTACAGAGTGGAGTCCGGAGGTTTCCACTTTACTTCCTGGCATGTGCTGAGTTAGTTCATCTTTGCCAGGATAAGTGTAGAGAAGCTCAAAGTTCTTTTAATATCGCTGATTAATTTTCCTACATCATTATTTGTTCATTTCAATGAGAAATGCAAATGTAAACAGGGTGCAAGGTCCCAGTGTGACAATATCAAAGAGCTGAAAATTCAAACAACTATTTGCTAAGCATCATAAGTGAAAGATGATTAATTGGAGCTTACAAATTACCCTTAGAACATAAGATAGGGGAGTTGGACTAGGCAACTTGGTCTCCAAGGCCTGCTCCAACACTTCATTTCATCGTGATATTAAGTTCACTTCCCTGCTATCCCCCTCAATCCTTGATCTATTGTAGGTCAAAAATGTAACTCAGCTTTAACTATATTGAACAATTCAACAAGTAATGAATTCCAAACAGTAAAAAAAAACCCACTCCGTCTCCATCTTAAATGGTGAGAACTTATTTTGACATGCGCCTCTTGGTTCCAGATTACCATATCAGGAGACATCTCCTCCCAGTCTTTATCCCGCCAATCCCCCCAAAACCTTGTGCACGACAATCAGATAAGCTCTCATTCTTTTAATCTACAATGACTACCAATGTCAAAAGACAATCCTTTCATTCTAGTAGCCAGCCAAGTGAATTTTGTCTGAAGTCTTCCAGTGCCTCCTTTCAGAAGGTCAAAAACTGTATACTGTAGTTATGGTTGCACCAATGCTTTGCATAGTCACTGGGAGACGTCCCTAGCTTTATACTCTAGCTTTCTTCCAATAAATGCCCAACATTTACCTTCCTAATCACTTGCTGTAATTACATTCCATTTTTTGAGGAGATTCCGGTACAGAAAACCAGATCTGTTGCTGCAGTCTCTATCCATTTAAAAACATTCAGCTTTTCTGTTCCTCCCATCATAATAAATAAGCTCACATTTTTGCCACAAATTATATTAATTCCCACACTTCTTGCATCTTCTTAAAAATTGGCTCCCCTGCCTAATGTATTTTAAAACAAATAGTACACCTGGTGCCTTCATCCAAGTGATTTAAGTGATTCACATACAGAGTCCCCCCAACACTGATTCCTGTGGCACTCTACAATTTTTAGCTCAACAATCTGAAAATAATCCATTTATCCCGACCCTCTTAATTGCTTAGTTAAGCCACTGTCTTATATCATGCATCCGTGTCTTGAGGTAACCTTGCACGTCACACCTAGTCAAGTAGATTTAGGAAATCCAAATGCAGTACATTTTCTAGTTCCTGTTCATCCATTCTGCTTATCACATGCTGTAAGAATTCTGAAAAATTTATCAAATACAATTTCACTTTGAAAACATTTGGATAAATTAATCTTTAAGAGGCAAAGATGAAAGAAGACAAAGAAAATTTTAAATAACAATCGTATCAACAGGCTTGCAAAATGAATGAAGAATACGAGACATTTCCTTAACTTAATGAAGGCCACACAGAAAATTCTGTAACAATACCTCAATACGTCGCTTTGCTTCATCATAAATTCGTTCTTCTTTTGTTCGGCCATCATCTGAATCAGATTCAATTTCAGAATCTGAGCTAAACTCTTTTGGTAGCTTTGCTTTTTCATTTGTTACCACTTCAGGTTCTTTCTCCATTTTTAGTGATGCTGTCCTAGTTTCATCAAAAACTTGCTTTTCCTCATCATCCTCACTTTCCTCAGTTGCTCCATCATCATCACTCTCTTCTTCTTCCTCCTCCTCATCATCATCTTCCTCATCTTCAGCCTCCTCTTGTACTTCAATATGAACAGTTTTCACTTCTGAAAAGATTTGTTAAATTACTGTCATTAACTACAGAAATGGTTTAATCTCAAAATATCACATCACAATGTAGGCATCCTTGGTGAGAAAATACCTAAAATAATTTGGGCAAATATCATTTTAAACGGGCAAGTTTTAAATTTTGAGAGAGAAATAGATTCAATAGATTTTCTTTGTGGAATTATAATTTTACAAGATTCCTATGCACTCTAGTTTCACACTGAAGTCTTTTGGTTTGCAGAAATTGCAGCATTTATTTACCTTTATCTTGTTCATGATCGCTTGCCATAGCTTCCCAATCATCAAGATCAGCCTCACCTTTTTCTTCTTCATGTTCTACAAAACAAGATTTCAAACAAACTAAACATTCAACTTTAAATTAAAAATATGATCAATGAACGTCTGAAGTTCTTTTTAATTAACAAGAATTTTGCACTGGGGGAAGTAAATGACACTAGCTATTATATGAAAGTGCATTCTCAATAATCAATAACTATTAAGGTTAGGAATTTAGAAAGATATATACATTTATGAAAATACAGAGTTCTATATGGGACCATATAACCTTTGTTTGTGTCAATGAAAATACTACTCTTCAAAACAAAAGCCCTGTGAGTTATACTAATAATGTTTGTTTTTAAATTTCAAAGAATGCAATTTAAACACAGAACCATCTTCTACGTACAGTAACTTTCCCAAACATATTAATGCAGATTTTTTTGGCTAATCAAATTGGTGCACAAAGTGCCAAATATTAAAAGAAGTTTTCTATCCCAGTTTTCTCCCATCACCTTACTGAAATCGTACAAGTGATCTTCAATAGTATTGGCAGGCAACTGTGCAGCAACAAGTCCAAATTTTATCAACTGAGATATGTCCATGATTGCTGATACCTCAATTGAAATTTCACAATTGATGGTTTAGTTTCTTGCATTGGCATGTTGAGAGAAATATGTGATAATGGTAAAGCTGATCCATCCTTTAAAATCAAACAAAAGTAACTGCCAGCTGGAGACTATAGAGGTAGTCACCATAAAGTAATTTTCAACATGGCAAGTCAGGTTAGATGAGCAAATTGCAAAACAGAAATGGTGTACAAGTGCTGATAGAGCAACTAAAAAGGCACTGTTTCTCTTGCTCATGGTCAGTAACGTGGAATCATCCATTTGAAATTAATAGTGTGGGTAGTGATTACCAGAAAGTTCTTTACACAGAAGACAAAGTAGCCTGATACAGAAGACAAAGGCCACAGCAGCAATTAATGACAAAAATACTTGGGTCTTTTGTGTAAAGAAATCTTCGTAGCTGCTATCCAGACTGTTCACGTTTTGTTCTTAATTGATGCAATAAAGACCAAGGTGAGTTGGGTTTTGGGAGGGAAGAGTATAGGAATGTTCGTGCAATAGAATGGTAAGGCACGGAGTAAGTAAACAGCAGGGAAATGGAGTGAGCATAATTTTGAAGCTTGTGACGATACTAAACTTGACAATATTAAATAGCTGAAAAAGTGTTGCTGGAAAAGCGCAGCAGGTCAGGCAGCATCAAAGGAGCAGGAGAATCGACGTTTCGGGCATAGGCCCTTCTAAAGATTCTCCTGCTCCTTTGATGCTGCCTGACCTGCTGCACTTTTCCAGCAACACATTTTTCAGCTCTGATCTCCAGCATCTGCAGTCCTCACTTTCTCCTAATATAAAACAGCAAGCAGGTTAGGAGAATTCTTGAAGAAAGCAGAGACATACTACTAAACTGGGTAGATATATTGGAGATAGATAGTCACAAATCTTTGAAGCTTGCAGTAGCAGTTAAGTAAATAGGGAAACATGACCTTATAATTAAGGAAACAAGCCAGTAAAACTGAATCTGGGCCTTAAATGGGATACTGTATCCAGACTTGGGAATCACACTAACAAGGATGTCAAGCTCTTGAAACAGAGTAAAAACAGGTTTGTTAGGTGAAGCATTTCACCACTCTTTAGATGCTTATTAATCTGACAAGTTTGCAGGCTTGGCCATTTGGCACATAGAGTCATTGAGTCATCGAGATGTACAGCATGGAAACAGACCCTTCGGTCCAACTCGTCCATGCTGACCAGATATCCCAACCCAATCTAGTCCCACCTGCCAGTACTTGACCTATATCCTTCCAAATCCTTCCTATTCATATACCCATCCAGATGCCTCTTCAATGGTGCAATTGTACTAATCTCCACCACTTCCCCTGGCAGCCCATTCCATACACGTACCACCCTCTGCATGAAAAAGTTGCCCTTTAGGTCTCTTTTATATCTTTCCCCTCTCACCATAAATCTATGCCCTCTAGTTCTGGACTCCCCTACCCTAGGGAAAAGATTTTGTCTATTTACTCTATCCATGCCCCTCACTATTTTATAAACCTCTTATAAGGTCACCCCTCAGCCTCTAACATTCCAGGGAAAGCAGCCCTAGCCTATTCAACGTCTCCCTGTAGCTCAAATCCTCCAACCCTGGAAACATCCTTGTAAATCTTTCCTGAACCCTTTCAAGTTTCACAACATCGTCCCGATAGGAAGGACACCAGAATTATTCCAAAAGTGGCCTAACCAATGTTCTGTACAGCTGCAATATGATCTCCCAAATTTCTACACATTAAGTAGAAGATTCTCTTTGGCACTTGCTAAGGCGCACAGCCAGGATACCTTTTGGATTTTGGCTACTTTGAGGCTGCTCAACAGCAAATCTAGCAGTCAAGATCTTTTCGTCTGAACTGAACTTGTTTCTGGCCTCTAGTCCTCCTTTCTCAGTGAAAGAAATACAATTTAGTAAACACTTCTATGATTATCTCACCTGGGAGTTTGTCAAGTCATTTGATTTAAATCACAAGCTTTCTTGCAAATACTGCTTTAACCCAATGCAAAAAAAAGTTGGAATCTTTAAATACTCACCTTCACAGAACTGAAAACCAAAATCCCACAAATATCTACTTTAGAATTAATTTCCCAAATAATAATAGTATATTATAAATCTTTACCAGACTTACTACCATACAAGTGTGTACAGGACAGTAAATGTCAATTCTAATAAAACCAAATTGTTTTTGGGATTGACTTGCATTGCCAAATCAAACAAAATGTCTGCAGCAGCAAAATCCTAACGGATAGCAGAGTTTCTGAAAAAGTCATGAATTAAATAACTAACCTGGGGTGGGTTCGGAAATTACATCTGGTGCCTCTGTCATCTCTACTTCAAGTTCTTCATGTACTGGTGTTGAAATAACCTCCAAAGTTTCTGAAAAGTGATAAAATATCATAAATACTTTGGCATTTTGCTAAGCCAGGAAACAAACATGTTAAACAAATTATCAATTTCCTTTACTGGAGCATGCAGTTAAATATTTGTTCTATTTCAATATTTTATTTTGACGTGGCTTTCTTTGTTAATTCTGAGCATCATTTTATGGTCTCATTGAGGCATTGCACCAACTATCACCTTCACCTTTCTTACTGCAATTCTGCAACTCAACTCCGAGCAAGCTCTCTACAGGTTTATTTAAGGATCAAGGAGAAAATTATTTAACTTTGGTCATCTCCACTTCGAAACCAAGGTCCCACAAACTTTAGTCATCAACACACACATGCACAATGGTCATATTTGTGCTCAATCAGAGGCTGTTCGCCATGTCATTATTGACTCTTTCACCGATGGATATAAAAGAACAGCAGTTACCTTAAACAGCCAGAAAATTAAGATCCTCTTCTAACCAACCCCTAAGTGCAACATCATTGTCAGTTAATCAAGATCATCCAAGGCTCTGGAAATATGGATAACTTCCCACATATCAGACATTTCATCTTAAAGAAGGTACACATTGATAACAAAAGCAACACTACCTTCAGTGCATCAGCTTATCCTTCAGACAACTGGTGAATAAAGTAGTCAAGTTTCAAACCTGGAACTAAGACAATGGGTTTTTGGACAATAGTGTTGCTGGTGCTTCTATGCTCTTCAAAGACAACTGCTTACAAAAACCACCTCGAGGTATTGGAGAAATATTAAACCACTGTCTCCATAAGATCCTCCAAATGTGTTGATTGAATAGAGTCTAATGGTAGAACCTTTTCCTAAGTCAACATTCGCATCATCAAGTTTGTATTTACCCAAAACCAACCTCGTGTTGTTCATATACCTGACAATAGCCTCTCAGAACAATTGCTCTACTCTAAACCATATGATGGCAAAAGACTCCCTAGCAGTCAACACGAATTTGCCCAAAATGAAGAAATAACATATAGGAAGGCACTGAATGGAGGCCAAGTTCAGGATGCAGAAATAAAGGGTATAAAGCTCCCTAAATACCTGATTTGCTTTTCCGCCCCAAAAATTACCTGCCTTGTGCGCACACTTTTGGGGAGGGGACTTTGGCATCAGATTCAGGCATATAAAAATGCACTGAACCAGGTAGAAGATCATCCTCACAGCCAATGGCCTACCCAAGATAACGATGATTCAATGAGAATGTAACATGCTTCTACAGACAAAGCAAGAATATGTTGGTACCTTTCACTCAGAAAATGTATAAGTCACTAATGCTGCAAAGTTAGTCACTGATGATGAACTATGATTCTGTGACTTGTGTTGCTTTTGGCCTGACAAAGAGTTTATATGTGAAATATTAATCAAAATGATTTAAGCTGGGACTATCCTCATTAAACTCATAGGGAAAAGTCTACATAATCTATCTGGTTTATTTCATCCCGACATGGTCGAGCCCACAAGTACCATCACCCCAACTACCACCCTCTCTGAACAATGTGAATGAATACAAAAAGAAAACATTGACCAATTTAGGAAATCATCTCAATACATGCCCTCATTCACTCCAGTGGCAAATTCTAAGAGACTGTTGCATAGGATGTATAATTAATAAACTCACCTCTTTTGCCTAATTGGAGATGTTCTCTGCACTACAATGACTGTTGTATGTTGTGTGTACTTTTGAGACAATAGCACATCTAACTTAAGTAAAGTTTATTGAAGATTTGCATTGGGATCTACTTCAAAACATTAATGTTCAGACATAGTTAACTATGTCTGATTTATACAAATTGCTTGACTGATCCATATTATTTAATATTGTAGATTGGCAAAATTACCTGAAGACTAAGCACTCACCTTCTTTGTTTTCCTCCTCTTTGCTCTCATGCTGTTTTTTCTTTTTTCTGGTATCATATACTGGTCGCTTCTTTGGCATTGAATCTTTGGATGGCACATCAACACCTTTGAAACCAAAGTCAAGAAATGCATTCAGGACAATCTTTTCCCTTGTGGCAATCACATCCATAATTGTTTTTTCTATAATCTGCAGCATTCTTTAAACAAAGCAACATTTTGCTGTCACGAATCAAGAAGATTCATGAATTACAATACTGATTTATCAGAATAAGAAAGCATGAAGAAACTCTGGAGGTTTGACGGCATCTCTGGAAAAAGAGTTAACATTTCGAGCCCAGTATGACTTCTTCAGAACTGAAAGGGGTTGGATTCTTTTTTAAATACACTTTTAATAGGAGCAGAGAGACAATGGGAACAGGTAGCACGGAGGCCCGATGCAAGAGACAAGGGGGTTGTTACCAGTGGTGAAAGAAAGTTACTTGCCTTTTCAATAAACCACCTTGCTCCTGCTAATATGCTAACATTGTTCGCTGTAATGTTTCAATAAAGTACAATGCAAGCTTGAAGAACACCACCTCATTTGCAACTTAGGCACTTTACAGCCTCTAGGACTCAACATTGAATTCAACAATTTCACATATTGATCATAATGCCTGAACTCCATTTTTTTCTTACATGCTATTAATAAAGTGCCACTCAAAACACTGAACCACTTCAGTGGCACACAGGCACAGAAAGGTATACTATTATACTAAGTGGTCAAAAGCCTCCTGTGGTTTTAGCTGCATTAGCTATGAAGTACATTCAGTGCTACAGTTAATACACCAGTTATCTTAATACCATTAAATATTTTTTAACAAATATAAATATTCCAATTTCATTTATACCCTGAGCACGAAGAAGTTCAAGTGTAGCCTCAGCTCTTGCTTTCGCATCCCTCTGGGACTTTGTCAACAATTTGCCTTCCTTCTTCAAGCGTTCTTTTCTTTCCTTTTCTTTTTGTTTCTTTTTTTCTTTACGCTCCTGTTCTAGTTTCTCCTGCAAAGTAAAGATATTGCATATTATTAAAGATGATCACTAGTAAGTCACACTTGATTCACGACATCTGAAGCACACAACCCTCAAGCTACAAGGTCACTTCATAGTCAGTTTAGAAGTTACCTCAAAATGTCTACTTGTAGCTATTTATTTTCAGCTTTATAAATGTTCAAACAAACCATTCAAAATTTAGCCCATGTTCATCATACTTAGCAATGGAATGAATCAAAAAGATTTTCCAGTGTTGAAGTCAGTTTTGTCTCAAGGTTTTTGATTAGTCACATTTTAATTGCAGATGTAGCAAACAGAGGAAATTCGGGACTAACTTTACAAAGCAAAGTTATATGCTCAAAAGCTTTACTGGCAAATTTAGGAATGCAGGCCATACTCTCACTTTCTCATTCAGAAATGCTTGAGAGGAAATTTTCACTGTCCAAAATACATTTCAAAGTTCCAACTGGTACATATCTGATGTTGCAGAGATTTTAAACAGAGTATCACCAGCTTTGTGGAATTTTCTATTTGCCCTGTTTTACTGTAGTATTCATGTTTTTGTTGTGTCGAGATACAGTAGTTTAAAGTTTGTGTAAAGATTGGTAGTTCGGGTGTCAGTTGCATTTGTTGTGACTATGTTTATCGAGCTGGGAATTTGGTTTGCAGATGTTTCATCACCTTTCTAGTTTATATCCTCAATACTGTGGAACCTCCTGATGCAGTACAGCGACGCTTCACAGTTGGAATCTATTTAGTTTTGTTTCTGATGCTTTGGCTGCCAGTTCTGGCTGTTAATTGCAGTAGTCCATACACCGACCACTGCCATGAACAACCAACAACAGCAATGCTTCACAGGAGGTTCCACAGCATTGAGGATGTCACCTAGAAAAGGGATGAAATGTCTGCAAACGAAATTCCCAGCCCGATGAACAAACCCACAACTACTGCATACAGTAGTTTTATTAATCGCCCTGCATTTGTTGAATTACCAGGCATGTGATTATTTAAGTATTATAAACTTAGTGACCATGATGCATCTGCAGCATTGTGCCTTCAAAAGGTAATATGTTTCAGAAATATCACACCTTGACACATCTCTTGAGAACACCTGCTGCAAATTACTGAAATACCCAAATTTTTTCAATAAAAGCAGGTTTTAAAGAACCAGAAACCACTTGATTTTATGATAACACCGACAGGAAAACTTAGCATTCACTCACAGCTATTTTTCTAAAGGTGACAACGTCTTGGCTCTGAGTATATTGTTATATACATAAACCCTGAAGTTGCTGTCGGAGACTCAGCTGTTTTGCTATAGACATCACAATTGATGTCGCTACAGATTGCAATCAAATAGAAGTTACTGAACTGATAATACCATGTCCTATTAGACTAATCTTTTCCAGAGTTTTGCAGTGAAACACTTGCATCTCATTTAATAGAGCGAGAGCAGGGAAGTAAGGGGGGGAGTGGAGGAGGTGAAAGAGATTGTAGATGCAGTAAGAAATGAAAATACTATGGCCAAATTTCTGGACGACACAAAAGGCACATGAGAATGCAAGTGTTGAGGATGACCTGAACACAGTATGCAGACAGGTTAAAACCTCAGCAGATGGAAATCAATGTGCAAAAGATGTGACACTTTAAACCCGCCAGAAAGAATAGAGATTAATATTATTTAAATGGAGAAAGACTGCAGAAAATTGCAGTACAGAGGAATTGGAGGGTCCTTTTGAACAAATCATACAAAGCTAGCATCCAAGTTCAGCAGTTAATAGGGAAAGCAAATGGAATGATGCCCGTTTGCCTCTCAGCAAAAATCAATTTTTGAACATTCTATCAATTAATTAATAATATACCTGTTCTAAACGTTTGGCTTCCAGTTCTTCTAATCGTTTTAAACGTTCTTCCTCTTCTCTTCTTTGTCGTTCTTCTTCTTCTTTTAATCTTGCAAGTGCTTCTTGCATAGCTTTTACAGTAGCTTTGCTGGGACCAGCTTTCTTTTTCTCTTTTTCATCTTTATCTTTCTTTTTCTTTTTGTCTTTTTTCTTTTTCTCCCCATCATTTTCTTCACCTGCAAGTTAAAATAAGCAGAACCATTCTGAAATCCTCAACAAACTGCTCAACCCAACATTACCTTCACACATCAAGGAGAAACCCATGAGAAAAGACACCGAAATCTAGAGCTTGCTTTGCTTTTTCCTAATTGTTATACAACTTAAATATTATGCAAATTTCATTTTGCCCCCGTCACATTCTAACAAAATAATTTCCTCCAAAATTACTGGTGAACTTTTTTTTGAACATCAACTGGGTGTCTAACGGAGGCAGTGCCCATCCTCATATTACTCATGTAATTCACAGCAACTTCTGCTTGGCTAGCACGGAAGACAGTTCAATTTCCAAGCTGTTAGTTTCAATTTTATAAGGCTCCTCCACATCTGTTTAGAAGCACTTGGAAGTTTAACTGGATAAATTCAGACAGCATCTTCAGAGTTTATTTTCTCCCTCATTTTATTATGTCTTTGGTCATCTTTTATTAGTCTTTGAAACTTTTCTAATCCTCTGATTTACCACTAATCTTTCCCACGTCCTATGTAAAAGAGTAATAAGACTGAGAATTGTTAAGGTTTAGGAAAAAAAAACAAGGACAGGAACAAAATGATAAATTGGGAACCAAACATAAAATAAAAACAAGCAACAGAGATTCTCAGGGCTTTTGCAAGTTAGTAAAAAAGGAAGAAATTTGCAAAAGAAAATCTGGATTACTCTGAAGCAGAGGCAGAATATTAGGTTTCTTTTGAAAAGATGCACAAATTAAAAAACGCAAGCTTTTCTTCAATTACTGTTTTGCAATATTACAGTGATTTGAAAGCGCAAGGTACTCAGTACGTCATGAATTGCTTCATGCGTGGCATAATTTATCTTGTTTTTTTCCCCCTGATGTTTTTAATAAACCAAGGGAGGTTTAGAACTGTCTCAGTTGTACCTCATAACAAGTTAAAATTTGTGGAAATATGAAATTTATGTAAACTGAACACTAACTAATCAACTATCTTATTTATTTTCAGCACGAAGTTTCAATAACTCATCGTTTTAAAGTAAGATGACAAATGTACTTCTCATGTCATTACAACTTTATTAATTTGATCTTATTCCTGAATTAGTGTACAGCATGTGGGGAGAAATAAAAGCAGATTCTGCTTAAAACTAACACATGGAATCCTGGGTTATGTCATCACCATGGAAACAGAAAAGGCTTGACTCAGCCACAGAACTTGCTAGACCACTGAGTAAAATAAAAGGTTACAACCAGTGGATGTGGGTCATTGTTAGTATAAATGGGTAAGAAAAAAAACACTGATTCAGACAAATACTAATGCATTTGCAATGCAAGGCATGAGAAATGCCCATGACTATGATAAAAAGGACAGTAGCAGGCACAATAATTCTCAAATGTTCTTTGTCAAAGTTCATCCATAAACAAAATGGAGTCAGATTTGAGATACTAAACATACAGTCTGCAAGAACTTCAATTTTTTTCTGACAAATTTTAAGACCACCCAAAGCTGGACTGTTATTCCTGAAATTTGGGAGGCCAAGAAGTGATTTGATCAAAGCTAAAGTGAACACACACCCCTCGCAGAACAAAGGAAACAACATTAACGGAAATAACAAATGGGGAATCAAAGTGGCAGGAGCTGAATAAATACTTGGTATCAGTCTCCATAGTTGAGCATGCCAAAATTACTAAATAATTTCTGACCGTTCAACAGTCAATCATATGGGAAACAGAGAAAAGCATTACCAAATTGGCCAGAATTTACTGTGGTCCCCACTTGCTTTAGAGAAGGTGATGGTGAACACAGTTTTGAACCCCTAGGCAAAGTTCATTTATGCAATGTTAGGGACAGGTTCCAGACTTTAAAAACAGTAATAGTGAATGAAGGTGGACATAGCTCCATATCAGGAAGGCACTGACTTGAAGTGGAACTTCCCATTTTTATGGTCCCATATGCCTACTGTCCTCTTTGTTTACACATAACAAAGGAGGAGAAAGACATTTTTATAAGGCACTTCTCAAAACCATAGAAAGTCTCAGAGCATTTTAAAACCAATTCAGTGCTCTAGTCACTGTATAGTGATGAACGTGACCAGGAAAGTGCGGTAGCTAATTTGCACATAAACTCAAACAGCATTTGAAATGACCAGACCGCATCTTGATGTTAGTTAAGAAATAGATATTGCTAGAAAATTGTCAGATGACTCCCCTACTGTCCGGGAATTATTAAAACATTCAAAAGTTCTCAGACATCTGGCCCTCTGTTTCACCATTCTTTGATCTATGGAAAATCAAAATGAATGCAAACCCTCATTTGCAGGCTATCAAGACCAAGAGAACTGATTAATTTCTCCAGCACTATTATCTTTACTTCCACTGATTTCTTCAAGATCCGCCATTAGCACTAGACCCATGGTTCCCTATTTATTTCCAGAATGCTTTTACATCTTCTACCTGAAGACTAATAAAGCCTCTGTCATTTTCTTATTCACCAGGCAGAAAAGGGGGGAGATACTGAACATGCATTTTGCATCAGTATTTACTGTGGAAAAGGATATAGAATGTAGGGAAATAGATGGTGACATCTTGAAAAATGTCCATATTAAAGAGGAGGAAGTGCTGGATGTCTTGAAATGCATAAAGGTGGATAAATCCCCAGAACCTGATCAGGTGCACCTTAGAACTCTGTGGGAGGCTAAGGAAGTGATTGCTGGGCCTCTTACTGAAATATTTGTATCATCAACAGTCACAGGTGAGGTGCCGGAAGACTGGAGGTTGGCTAACGTGGTGCCACTGTTTAAAAAAGATGTTAAGGTCAAGCCAGGGAACTATAGACCAGTGAGCTTGACGTCGGTGTTGGGCAAGTTATTGGAAGAAATCCGGAAGGACAGGATGTACATGCATTTGTAAAGGCAAGGGCTGATTGGGGATAGTCAACATGGCTTTGTGTATGAGAAATCATGTCTCACAAACTTGATAGAGTTTTTTGAAGGATCACTGAGTCAAAATCTGAAATTGCCTCCTTAAGGGCATAGTGGGTCTACCAACTGCACGCGGATTGCAATGGTTCAAGAAAGCAGCTCAACACCACCACCTCTAGCAACTGGGGACAGGCAATAAATGTTAGCCAGCCAGTGATATCTGCAACTGAAGAAAAGGACATGGGACTTCTTCTGTTTTACTTGCCCAGGGTACAATGATGTCACATCGGTAAAGCAAAGCCAAAAGGTGGCTAGTTGGTTATTTGTAAAGACATTTGATTTGAACAAAATGCTGTGGTAGATTAAAGCAAAGTTATGGCTGGAAAAGATTTGGACTTAAATTCAGATTACAAAAATGTCATGAAAACAACTAAATGGTTAATTGATAAGATTGTGGATGGCAAAGTCACTCAGTCTTATATTAGAAGATTTCTTATAGACGGACCTGTAATGGAGCTTCTGAGAGATTGAGAATTATAACTGACAATTTCACCACACATGCAAGTGTGGTCAAAAATGTGGACTTGAGTACAATAGATCTGTCAATAGATGGAGCCCAGTCAAAACATAATCAGATAAATGTTTAACTTTAATTTATTAAACTTGTCCTTTTGTACTGTCCTCTATACAGAGGAACCTTGATTATCCGGCATTTGATTATTCCAATTTTGGATTATCCAGACAAATTCACAAGGTCCCGATGCTTGGCTAAACTACGTTCTCTGGCATTTGATTATCCGAACATTCAATTATTCAAACAAAATATTCCCTGCCCGTGTTGTTCGGATAATCGACCTTTTTCTGTATTTTGAATTTTTATGTAAAAAATTTTGTTTTGAAAGTTATTTTATTTGAATATGGACATTGAGGAATGTACTCAACTAATGCTTTCTGCTTAGAAACATCCTATCCTGACATACCAGATTGTACACTATTTTCTATTTTGTGATTTATTTTACTTGAAAATTATTTCATCTGAGAGTAAACATATCGTACAGCATATGTTTCTTTTCTCTCTTTTCTCAGCAAAGGCTATCTGTAGAAACCTAACTTGGGCTTTAACATTGATTTTTATGGGAAGCCACATTTCACTTTAAATTGTTTCATTTGATTTCATGATTTTCAGGAACACGATAATCAGTTTACATGAGGACCAACTGGAGATGTGCCCCCACTTCTCGTCATGACTAGAGATCAGCAATTCATTAACTGTAGAAGCTCTGTGAACATTCTCATTCTCTGTGAGGGTAGGGTGGGTGCAGGGTAATGGATGGAGCGGAAAATTTGAAGAAAATTTACATTTTAAAGACATTTGCAGAATGTAACTACTAAAATTCTTGGAACAATATTCAGTGTTACGAAGCACACAACTAGCTAACATAACCATCCAAAACCTTGTATAAAGCAAGGCATATGCACCAAAATAGCTTGCACCTCAGTTATTTTAATCGCATAAACCTGATGCTCGCAAAACCAGCAGAGCAGATATCTTTGCTTTTTATTGAGTTAACTTTACTAAATTTTTGCTGGAGCTTTATGTTTGAGATTTCATCACCTGATTGCTACCCTTACCATAAAACTGAAACAGCCGTCAAAAGTGCAAATCATACTCTGGTGTTTGATTATTATAATGAGGGTTGTGGGATAGGGGAGTGGTATACAACGGATTTACTTTTGTGCACACAATGCACATGACATGGAAACTATGAGTTTAAGTGACCAGCTCCTCAGTGTCATGATATTTTTTATTCCTTTACATGGGAAGGATGTTGTGAAACTTGAAAGGCTTCAGTAAAGATTTAAAAGGATGTCACCAGGGTTGGAGGATTTGAACTATAGGCGAGGCTGAATAGACTGGGGCTGTTTTTCCTGGAGCATTGGAGGGTGAGGTTCGTAAAATCATGAGGGGCATGGATAGGATAAATAGACAAGGTATTTTCCCTGGGGTGAGGGAGTGTAGAACTAGAGGGCATAGGTTTAGGGTGAAAGGGGAAAGACATAAAATGGACCTAAGGTGCAACTTTTTCACGCAGAGGATGATGCATGTATGGAATGAGCTGCCAGAGGAAGTGGTGGAAGTTGGTACAATTACAGCATTTAAAAGGCATCTGGATGGGTATATGAATAGGAAGGTTTTAGAGGGATATGGGCCATGTGCTGGCAAATGGGTCTAGATTAGATCAGGATATCTGGTTGGCATGGATGAGTTGGACTGAAGGGTCTGTTTCTGTGCTGTACATCTCTATGACTCTAAGAGGATTGATGAGGGCAGAGCAGTAGATGTAATCTATATGGACTTCAGTTAGGCATTCGACAAGGTTCCCCATGGGAGATCGATTAGCAAGGTTAGATCTCACGGAGTACAAGAAGAACTAGTCATTTGGATACAGAACTCGCTCAAAGGCAGAAGAGAGAGAGTGGTGGTGGAGGGTTGTTTTTCAGAGTGGAGGCCTATGACCAGTGGAGTGCCACAAGGATCGGTGCTGGGCCCTCTACTTTTCGTCGTTTACAAAAATGATTTGGATGCAAGCATAAGAGGTTAGTAAGTTTGCAGATGACACCAAAATTGGAGGTGTAGTGGATAGTGAAGAGAGTTACCGCAGATTACAAAGGATCTGGACCAGATGGGCCAATGGGCTGAGAAGTGGCAGATGGAGTTTAATTCAGATAAATGCGAGGTGCTTCCAATTCTGGTCTCTTTCCTATCGGAAAGATGTTGTGAAAATTGAAAGGGTTCAGAAAAGATTTACAAGGATGTTGCCAGAGTTGGAGGAGTTGAGCTACACGGAGAGGCTGAACAGGCTGGGGCTGTTTTCCCTGGAGCGTCGGAGGCTGAGGGATGACTTATAGAGGTTTACAAAATCATGAGGGACATGGATAAATAGACAAAGTCTTTTCCCTGGGGTCGGGGAGTCCAGAACTCGATGGCATAGGTTTAGGGTGAGAGGGGAAAGATATAAAAGAGACCCAAGGGGCAACCTTTTCATGCAGAGGGTGATACGTGTATGGAATGAGCTGCCAGAGGATGTGGTGGAGGCTGGTACAATTGCAACATTTAAGAGGCATTTGGATGGGTATATGAATAGGAAGGGTTTAGAGGGATATGGGCCGGGTGCTGGCAGGTGGGACTAGATTGGGTTGGGATATCTGGTCAGCATGGATGGGTTGGACCAAAGGGTCTGTTTTCATGCTGTACATCTCTATGACTCTAAGTGTTGCCCGAGATGCACATTCACCTAAAAACATTAACTCAAACAGGGCCTATGCACGATCTTGTGGGTTGCTGCATGGCATGGTTGGTAGCAAATCTAACTTTATTGGTTAGCCAACAATGTGGTTTCAGTAATAATCAGTTTCTCAAGTTTAAATCATTAACTATTTACTAACATTAGCAAGCAAAAATTTCCTCAAATTAGAGGCAAAGGTCAGACTTCCATTAAATCCCGATTCCTAATGTTGCCTGCATCTACTGGTTGCCTTCTTCCTACAACAAAATGGCACACCACCCACAACATCAGCCAAAAACAAAAGGAAAAGAGAGAGGACAATGGAAAAAACAAACACACAAAAACAAATATGGAGAAGAAAACAAAAGAAAGAGTCAGGATTAGAAAGAAAAGAATTAAAGAACAAGGGACATGAAGACAGTGACAGGTAGAGTGTGACCACATTCTTCACCTTATTGTACACAGGGACAGAAGAAATTGACTAGTTTTTTTTAAAAAGAAAACCAACTGAAAACCATGAAATGTTATTGCCATTTGGCTTCCAATGCAAGGTTTGACAACAAAATGTGACCTATTTCAAAATGAATACTTTAAGGAAACAGCTCAGAAGCTAAAAATAAATGGTCCAACAACCAGCTTTTTACAAATATAAATCAGATATATCAAACAGTACCTTCTGCACCTGTAGTATCTTCAATTCCCTTAACTTCAGCAGTTGGAGTAACATCCATTTTCTCACTGACATTTTTAGAAACAAGTTCAGCTTCAGCTTTCTGAGTTTTAGCTTCCTGCTCTTTTTCTTTTTTCTGTCGCTCAGAATCATCCTTTTCTTTCTGCTTACGAAGTTTAGCCTTTTCCTCTTCCCGTTTCTTGCGCTCCCTTTCTTTCTTTTCTGCTTTCTTTTGTGCAGCTGTTTTTAGTTTGAATGCAGAATCTCCTCCATCCTCCCCTTCACTTTCACCTTTCTTCGCCTGATTACTTTTTTGATTCTTCTTGTTCTTTTGAGGGAACTCGCTGGATTCTTCATCACTGTCCGAGTTTGCTTTTGAGTTCTTAGTATCAACTTCCTCATCTTCTGAAAGTTCGAGTTTTTGTGCAAGACTTTGGGATCTCCCTTTAGGTATCTCAATGAACTCTTCTTCATCTGATTGCTCAGATTTTTGCTTCTGACCTTTGGTTTTTGGTAGTCCAAGCTCTTTACCTTCCATTTCATCATCTTCAAAACTAGATTTTGAGACTTTCTGGCCCTTCTTCTTCTTATCTTGCTTTTTATTGATTGGTTCGGATTCATCTTTTTCTTCTTTCTATTAGAATAAAAATAGTTTCAATAAAATATTGAACTTCCATTCCATTGCAAAACGTGAAATTGAAAATTATGCCAGCCCTGTCTGGGCCAACTTATTCAATTTAGCAGAAAGGGCTTTTTTTAGATAGAATTAAGATTCAATCTTGACCTAGAGTGCAGTTTGAGATCCAAAATGGCTAAAACTAAAAGCAGCTTTAAAGTCAAAAAGGTACTAAACACATCCTGCTAGTGCAGGAATGATTTTAAGTCTAATTGAAATTATCAAAAAAAGCACACTTTTTAACCTTTTGGAATATCTGAACACATCTGCAACTGGACACAAACTAATGCTGTCAGCTCTTATGAATATCAGAAAAAAACTTATGCTGACTTTTGTATGTTTTATATGATATAATGTTTTTCTGGCATTTCTAAATAATTGACAACAGTAAAACCTAGAAAATTTAAAGATGAATGAAAAAAATTAATTCAATGGAAATGAAGAGGGAACAAAAGAATTCAAACCCATTTTGCATTATGGGCAATGCACTTAGCATAGTGTTGTGCTGAAATTCTGCCAAGTTTTTTTTCACACAGGTAGGCAAGCTATGGAGACAAAAGTGTGGGATGGTAAAGGGGGGATGACAAAGGGAGGAGAGCAACAGTGGGCAGAGGAGAAAATTCTAGGAGACTTGAAAAACTGCAGAGGTACAAATGTAGTAGATTCTAAGGATACAGAGGGACTTACCATAAATAAGAATTTAAAATCAGACAATGTCATATCAGACACCAATATGAGTCAGCAAGAACAGAGTAATGAATAAGAAAAATTGTTGCAATATGGATCAAGTTTAAGTGAGCTCAAATTCAGAGAAGACTGGAGAATCCATGTCTAGAATTAACTAAAGTGTTAAAAGGGAGTGTTAAATACAAGCAATTTTTCACAGTAAATCAGCTGGAGATGGTGTGGAAATGGGTGATGGTACAAAGAAGGAAGTAAATGATATTTGGCACATACAGGGTATGGGATCGGAAACTTTAGATCAGAGAACATACAATATAGTTTATCTAGAACTAAAATATTAGTGCCAATTGGTCATTCCCTTTGTGATAATAAACACTGCAGGGCAAAAGCTAAATAAGTACAATTCTGGAAGTATCCTTCTCAAAAATGGCAAAACTAAGTTAAACCTTTACTTTGGCTGAAGATTTGGCTGCTTCATTATGACCCTTTGTTCCTTGAATCTCTAAAGAAAGTTCTTCAATTTCTTTTAGTATATCATCTTCCCTGGAATTTGAGAACAAAGAGAAACTCAGTACAGAAGAAAACACGCAAACACAAACACAAATAAAAACAAGCAATCCAAAACTAATACTTACTCAAAATCTTTTTTCTTCTTTTTACTAACTGGTTTAGGTTTGGGAGCTCCTGCTCCCTCAATCTCTGCTGCCAATGCATCAATATCAATATCATCCTTGGCACTAGGAACAAAAATAAATAATGTAAAGATTGTACTGTTTATTTTTCTGTATTTTTTATTGTGGACTAAAATGGAAAAAGAACTGCTGGGGAGAAAAAGGATTGTGAAAGGGATTGCTGCACTTTTTAAAAAAAAGGTTACTCTCACTCATTATAAATAAGGAGGTAGTGGTGTAGTGGTTACATCACTAGATGAAAAATCCATAGACCCAAGATAATGTTCTGGGAAATTGAATTCAATAAAAATCTGGAGTTAAAAGCCTAATGTTGACTATGGAGCCTTTGTTTGTGGTCACACAACTTTCCTGATTCATCAATGTCTTCTAGAGAAGCAAATCCACCAATCAGATCTGCTCCAAACTACTTATGACGCCAGATCCTCAGCATTGTAATTAACTCAACTGCCCTCTAGGCAATTAGGGATGGGCGATAAATTATGACCCAAGCAACAAATGAACTAACATTGCTGCTTTTTCATGCATTGCGGGAAGGTTAGTTACAGATGCGCTAATATCTGGGGGTGTATAAAAAAATGAGATTTGGCTGATTAGTCTGTGGAGTGATTGGCTCCTATGTAGTTAAAGGTGTGCAAACAGAACACCAGAAGGAAAGATGGTGTTTCTCATTCTACCTTTGGAAAAAAATAGCAATATCAAAAGGCTAAAAAAATCCATTTTATTTTTCCTCTCAGTGACGGAAAATTTATAGTTTTCAACCAGTAGCTAAAAGATTTTGCAATTTGCGAACCAGCCACTATGTGACGCCTGCAAGGAAATGTAAAGTACCTGGAGATGAGAAATTGATGAACAGCAAGGAAAAACGATCACATCTGTGAATCCCATGGAGTTAAATGTCAACAATTCATAGTTATGTACCTGCAGTTAGAGCCTATTTATTTGCAATAAATATAAATTCTAGTTGGGTAGAAAAGAAAACTTGGTCTGTGCTTTCTGCTAACCTTGGTGTAATAAAAAGGTAAATTGGAGAATTTTATATATGTGGATAAAGCCTATGACTTTTGTGACAAGTCTGAGGACAGCAGGGCTCGATTCCTAGGGTACTACTACAGTGTCGGGTGACAATATACCAATTTTTACACAAGAATGCCAATATTAATAGGGAATGCAACAGAATCTGAATCCCCATCCCTGATGGGCATAATTAATGTAATCTATATACATCAATAAATATGTAGGGTGAGAGTTGATTCTGAGACATAGGTCCTGAATCTAAATAAAGGAAAGTACGATGGCATGAGGTGTGAAAGTTATGAATGATGATGAATAGACAATGGCAAACATTTAAAGAGCACATGGAGGAATCGCAACAATTGTTCAATGCTGTCTGGCACAAAAATAAAAACAGGACAGATGGCTAACCATGGCTAACAAGGGAAATTTGGGATAGTGTTAGAACAAAAAGGGCCATATAAAATGGCCAAAAAAGCACACATGAGGATTGGGAACACATGAGGTTTAGATTTCAGCAAGGGAGAGCAAAGTATTAATTAAAGCGGGGAAATAGAGAATGAGCATAAGCTCACAGGAAAAATATAACCATAACCACATAACCAAAGAAGCTTTTGCAGAGAAAAAAAGATTGGTCAAGAAAAACATAGGTCCCTCAGTCAGAAACAGGGCAAATTGTAATCAGTAACAATTAAACACATTTAATTGACAGAATCAGCATGGATTAACAAAATGGAAATTATGCTCAAAACCACTGGAATATTAAAAGGATGTAACTGGCAGAACTGATAAACGCATGCCAGGGGATGTGGTTTACTTGGACTTTATGGAAGGCTCTCAATAAAGGTACCACATAAATAGATAAGGCCTTTTCCGTGGGTCGGAGGGTGCTTAAGGAGTCCAGAACTAGAGTGCATAGGCTTATGCCGAGACTGTTGCATGCATGGAATGAGCTCCCAGAGGAAGTGGCAGAGGCTGTACAATTATAACATTTAAAATTCATCTGGATGGGTATATGAATATGAAGGATTCAGAGGGATAATGGGCCAAGTTCTGGCGAATGGGACCAGCCCTAAATTCAGAATATCTGGTTGGCATCGACGAAGTGGACCAAAGGGTCTGTTCCCGTGCTGTACACCTCTATGACTGGAAAGGGTAAACATAGGAAGGATGGTCCCAATGAAGAAGGAGTCCAGAAGCATGAGTCACAATCTAAGGACACAGGATAAGTAATTTAGGGCTGAGATGAAGAGAAATTTCTTCATCCAGAAAGTGGTGAGCCTATTGAATTCTCTGCCACAAAAAGCGAATTAGTCGAGAACACTGAAGGATTTCAAGAAACGTTTGAAGTTTTCAAAGACAACACTAAAGATTTTTGTTAATCTTTCTGCTAAATTATTTTTTGACAGTAATATGAGCTTCTAAACAGCAGATACAAGTGATATTACAGTTGGCAATCAGGAAATGACAGTTTTATTTAGTAACTACATTTCATCATGGTGTTTGCATACCAGGGATCCACACACAGTTTGATGCAGCACATACAAAGGAGGCCATCAGGATGAGGGTAGTAATGGATGCGTTTTCTCCCCCCCTTGTCCAGTTCTTTATTCAGGTGTCCCTTCGGACACAGTCCATCTTTGGTCTCCACATGAAGTGGAAGATAGCTCAGGTGACTGCCGCTGCACAGAAGTGCGGAACAGGCCAGACCTGTCCCACATGTAACAACAACTTCACTAAATTTTTTTAAATTTGTTTATTTCAAAAATATACTTTATTCATAGAAAATTTTGATACATGTACAGTTGATGCCATTCAGATGCGTACTGTCTTTACTTTCCAAGAGCAAATTGTGTCATTGATATTTACCATTCTCTATGTTAACTGTTCAACCTCTTGGCATTTAGTGGAGGCATCAGCAGGGCCCAATTACTGAACAGATCCCCATTATTCTGCAGCAGAAGGACAGTGGGCTTTCCCCACTATGCCTTGCCCCAAGCTTCAGCGCAACGCTCAGCACGCAGTCCTGGACCTTTGAGTGTTGCAAACTGGCACATTCCATCAAGGTCAACTCCTTGAGCTGGAAGATCAACAAGTTTCGGGCAGACCAAACAGCATCTTTCATCAAGTTGATGGTCTTTCAGCCACAGTTGATGTTCGTCTCGGTTCACGCCACGAGGAACAGACCGTAGAGCACAGTGTCCCACATCACTCTTATCCATGAAGCGCCCAGCATCTTGGGTGATCCTGAATGGATCCAGCTCCTTGATATCAGGCTCATGACTTTCGGCTCTTCAGTGCGAATAACTGCTTCCAGACTGTAATATATGCACTGAAGTGATGCCTCTCCCTCTCAGCTGCCTGGTGCTCGATGCTCTTTCTGCTGCTGATCAGGGGGGTTGTTGCCAGGTGATCCTCCCTCCAGTGCAGGTGACTGCTTCCAGGCTGCAATGTATACGCCAAAGTGATGCCTCTCCTTCTTGGTCACCCTCTGCCGCCTCAGTTTCAAGTTGCATTCATGCACAGCTTAGATATTTAACAGATTTGCCACATTTATATACATGAATGCTGCGCTGAAAAGCAATCCTGCTGGCTTACAACATGAAGGAAAACAGTCAAACTTCTCAAAAAGTAAGCATCCTTCAGCAGACTTTTATAAGAAAATCAGCCAAAGAGAAACCAAGTCAAAATCATTAATTGCCAAACAGGAACCAGCTCCACAACAATTAGCCATTACAATTTGTAACATGACAAAATGACAAGAGGTCTGTTCTAATTCTGAATGATATGGTGAATTGTGAAGTGAAAAAAAATTGAATCAAACTCTCTTTGCCTATGAATGATGATTCCTACATTAATAGGATATTGGTGCTCTGCAAACAAGGGACGTGTTTTCTTGGACTGCATCTTGCTGACTAATTAGCCAAATTGAAAAATGAAAAGGCGAAGGCAGAAACTTTACAATTTAGGCCAACTTAATGACAAATCATAACACTTGCTTGAAAGTACAGCTGTACCAATTCTGCTCAATAGACTTCGTGACTGAGGCAATTTTTTTCCCCATACAAGATGCACACTAATTGAATAGATCCGCTCTGAGAGCTTACTGATGACCAAAAGTTGCAATGAGGCACATTGGTGAAAATTACTGATGCCAATGGGCAACAGGGAACACTTCATAAATTTCATCCTGTGTGTCACGGTCACCCTGAATTCCAAAGTGTGTTTTCTTTTAAAGAGGTCTACTGGAGACAATAGCTGCAGGAGCTTAAAAAAAATTCTTTCTGGAATCAAAGGGACACATTAACTAACACTGTCAAAGAAATTGCTAAACAGACTGCACTGCAACCTCTTGTGATGACAAAGATGAGAAGCTGATGACCCACTAAACAGCAAACCATCTCCTGGATGGTTTATCCCTCTTCACCTCAAGCTTAATAATTGGGTATATCCCATCTGTAACTATAAATGAATTAGGGAACCTTGTCCATGGTCTGGACATTACATATATCATGCAATAAATCATATATGAGTAAACTCTTAACACAGAGGTTAACATACCCCTGGCTTGTCTGTTACATAGTGCTTCTTTAGTAACAGTAAATTAAACTTTTCATTGAAAATCTTCGATCATGTATGTAATTATACCTGAATAGATGTCTTAACAGTATATAAAATAAACTTCTTAATTTTATTACATATGGCAAATTCCATTTTAAGGGTTTTGGCAAATTGCTGAATAAATTAGTCAAAAACTAATTTTAGTTGGATATTAACAGGCTTAGTAATTTTAATATAAAGTGAATTTTACACGACTTTCTGTACCCACTAATCTCACTGGAGTTAGCTTAATAATTTTAAGGGTGGAATAAATACAATGTTTTCTAATCATGCTTTGCAGGTACCTTGGATTTCACTAATCACTCAACATTTTCAAATTGACACATTTATTAGCTCTCAAATACTCCACAGGTCTAAATAAGAACTTTTATTTGTCAGGTGTATTCGAATATGTTAAAATGGATGCCTTATTCTAAAGGACACTCATTTTTTTTAAAAAGGAGTGTATACAAGTTGTGCAACCGCAGGATTCAAATTATCAGCTATTAAAACTCTCTATTTGTTGCTGAGAGACCAATCTCATTTCTTTTTCCTCAACATCTCAAAACTGTCAGCTGATCATTTGGGGAGAAAAATCTTCTAATTCACACACACATCATTTCAATGATTAATTTACCCAATGTCCACACTTCAGGCCAAGGCTCCACTAAAAATCAACTTCTGCAAGCTTCATGATCCACATTGTTTGATGAGCTCTGTCAGTTTGGATCTTGGAATATTTACACAGTGAATTGTGCATATCTACAGCAATGGCACAATACAAGTTGGTGTAATTGATTCTCTTCCTCAAATGAATGAATTTCAAGGTATTATTGTCAAATTCATCCACATTTTTGCTCTACCATTTCTGAGCAATCTTCTCCAACTAGATGCTAGGTAAAAACAATGACTGCAGATGCTGGAAACCAGATTCTGGATCAGTGGTGCTTTATTCCTGATGAAGGGCTTTTGCCCGAAACGTCGATTTCACTGCTCATTGGATGCTGTCTGAACTGCTGTGCTCTTCCAGCACCACTGATCCAGAATCCAACTAGATGCTGCCAACTCATATACCATGGGCTTCTCTGACACTGATATCCATTTCTTTCTCTCTGCCATGATGCTTTTGTCACATATCTCTACAATTCACTAATAAAGACATTTCACCTTCATGTTTTTGTCTGTGCCTTCAAAAGCCTTCTAAATACATTTTCCAACAGCAAGTCTCACCTATCCTGTAAAATGGGCTCAGTGGGAAAATGGGAACCAATTGTTTTAAAATACAAAAATATTTCCTTTTACAAGAGCATAAAGCACCACCTCATTCACCATAGAACCACAGTAAAAAAAATTGGAGTCAAATTGAAAGTCAGTAGCTTCTGATTATCACAACACTCTGTAATATCAATAAATCATAGAATCACAGAATCAATCCCTGAAATGTGGAAGCAGGCCACTCAGGCCATCAAGTCCACACTGATCCACATCTCTTACCCTATCTCTGTAATCCTGCATTTCCCATGGCTAATCTACCTAGCCTGCAGATCCCTGACATTATGGGCAATTTAGCATAGTCACTCCAGCTAACCTGCACATCTTTGGACTGTGGGAGGAAATCAGAGCATTCGGAGGAAACCCACGTAAACACAAAGAGAATGTGGAAACTCCACACACTCAGAATGGCCTAAGGGTGGAATTGAACCCTGGTCCCTGGCACTGAGAGGTAGCAGTGAGCCACAAAGTAATACATACAGTAGTAGCAAACTGCAAAAATAAAGCATGAGTTAACTTACAAATTTTTCACTCCTGCCAAGAGGAGCATGTTACTTCCACTGCATTCTTCCCATAAACAAATAACCAAAAGGCATTTGTCATAATAAGGACAAATATAAACTCGAACCTATTCTACACCTTTCCCCAACTCAGTCTGCTTATTCTGCTTACTAATGTAGCCAAAGGAAATGCGCATTTGCACCTACCAAGGTGAATAAGACCATGTCAAGCTTTTTAAAATCTGCTTCAAAAAATATCAGACCGTATTTTGTGCAAGAAGTGTTTCTTTTTATAAATGACAATATTAAGACCAAAGGCTTGCAATGCTAAGCTGGCCCAATAACGGCCTCAGCCAAAATTTTAAAAATGAAAATTAGAAAGGCTCCAGACCTGATCCCCATTTACATAGCATTTGTTAGCCAATTAGCCCGTGGGTAGACAAGCTGGAGGCTGGAAGAACACAGCAAGCCAGGCAGCATCAGGAGGTGGAGAAAACATTTCGGGTGTAACCCTTCTTCAGGACTGGGGGTGGCTGTTTCAACAAGAAGTTTCAATCTTCTTATCCTCACCTTAAAACTCAGAGTTAGCCTGTTTCCACATAAAGCTTTTATTCAGTAGGCATGGCTATACTTGGTTTCTTAACAGCAAACTTCTGTACTCACTCTACACCATGTCTCTAATTCATATCTCTTCAAGAGACCATTAAGCTGTTAACATAATTGATTTATTCCTCACCAGGGGGTCACTTAACTTATGCATTCAACAGCCTTGTAGAATATTCTCTTCTATGTCACTTAAGCTTTCACCACGCAGAACTTTTCTTTTGCACTGTTTTTAGAGACTGCTGAAATGCATTGGTAAACCAAAGCTCGCACAGGCCTTATCTCTCCAATGAATGTACTTACCAACGCATCTTCTCCCAAACTTTGTACTTACCTCTCTGAAAGAAACTTACCCACTCATTAGTCGTCTGAATGGTGCTATCTTTCTAAAAAGAAACACATTTCTATCTCTGCCACTTTGTGCCAGAGGATATCTTGTTGCTGCACCCTATTTTATATTTCTCTTCAGAATCACTGAAGTATTGTGGTGCAGGAGAAGGCCATTCAACCCATGCCATCTTCAGCAACTTTGCAAATGAAAATTATGACTTAGTGCCACTCTCCCTTGCCGGCTTCCCATATCCTTGCACATTAAATAGAAATAATCATCTCAAGCTGTTGAATGCCTCAATTAAACCAGTGTCGACCACATTCCTAGGCAGCTTATTCCAGACTTGACCCATGAGGTAGTTCTTTTCTCAAATCACATTTACGACTTTTGCAATTCACTTGAAATCTGTACCATCACATTTTTGATCCTTTGATGAATGGAAAGAATTTCTCCCTAGCTACTCTATGCAGCCTCATGATTTTGAGAACCTCTCTTAAATCTCCTATTAGCCTGCTTCTCTTCATGATCAGTTCCAATCTCTCCAATCTACCATTTTAACTGAAGTATATCATCCCTGAAACAACTCTTGTAAATCTCTCCCAGATTCTCTCCAAACCTTTCACATCACTCCTGTGGTGTAACTGACCAGTAGCACGGAATTTCCTAGATGGACAATCATACTGGTTAGCGAGTGGTTGCCAATAACAATAGTATGGCACCCAGAGTTGCACATGAAATTACAGTCGGAGTCTAACAAGTGTCGTATATAAAGTTCAGCCAAATCTCTTTAATCTTGAACCCTGTTAATAAAGTCCAGATTATTGTTTGCTCTAAAAACTGCTCTCCTGCCAATTTCTATGCACATATCTACCCACATCCCTCTGCTCCTGCACCCTCTTAAGTCTTGCACAGTTCTTTTATGTTGTCGGTCCATGTTCATCAATGCAAATTCTCTGAACTGAACTTCATCTGCCACTGAATCAAAGATGTTTTGAGAAATTAAAACTCATGTATCAACTACATCATTAGCTGCTTTTTTTAAGATCATAGGCTGAAGCTCATCAAAACAAAAGCACTTGATAGGCCACAGTTCCAACAATTTACCAAAATCCACTTCTTTTGAGATTGTGACTTTCTCCAATTAATAAGCTTCCTTTTTGTTTTGTTTAAACCTCCCTCCCATATTTCTACTTGAAAGCTATGATGATTCTGACTCCAAGTCTAATGATAGTTAACATTTCAAGTTGTGACCTATTACTGTCCACAATGCTGTCAGACCTAATGTGCATTTGCAGCATTTTAACATTTATTTTATTTTCCAGCATCCACAGTATTTTGCTTGTGTTCAAAACATAGCACATTGTATATTTTACAATCCCTGAATTCTAGATTGTTCAGTCATGCACCACTTTCTCTCAGGTTTCTTCATCTATACACATCAATGTAATCTTTGTCAAGATTCCTTCCTCTTACACTTAGTCCTGCTCACACAAACAACCAAAAATCGATCTTTCTTAGTGTCTCATTTTATGAATTTAACCTCTGTCACTGAAGATTAATGATGACTTGTTTCATAACTTTGAGCAATAGATCAATGAGCAAATTGCAGTTGCCAACGTTCATGGTTTTAAAAAGCAGAAATATGCTGTCGACCCAGCTGCCATATACAATATAATGCCTACTATTAAATGATACTTTTTCAAAATATTCATTCACGAGATCAGGGTACCGTTGGCTAGACCAGAATTTATTGTCTTCCCTAACTGCCCAGAGGACAGATGATAATCTGGAATCACACAAATTCCAGACCAGGTTAGAATGGCAGATTTCCTTCTCTGAAGAACATCAGCGAACCAAATGGGTTTTCTGACAATTGACACTGTTTTTGTATCAAGATGGAGAGTGAGAAAGTTGATTCAGAGACTAGGCTGCTGAATCTTAATAAATGAAACTATGAAGATATGAGGTGTGAGTTGGCATTGATAGATCGGGGAGAGTTATTGAAAGGGATGACAGTGGATAGGCAATGGCAAACATTCAAGGAATGCATGGAGGAACTGCAGTAACTGTTTATTCCTGTCCAGCACAAAAGCAAAATGGGTAAGAGGGCCAATCCATGGACTACAAAGGAAATTAGAAATTGTATCCAAACCAAGGAAGAAGCTTACAGATTGGCTAAGAAAAACAATATGCCTGGAGATTGAGAGCTGTTTAAAATTCAGCAAAGAAGGACCCAGGGATTGATTAAGAAAGAGAAAATACAGTGCGAAAGTAAGCTTGCAGGAAACATAATGAATGACACGAAGAATTTCTAGTGGTATGTGAACAGAATAAGGTTAGTGAAGACAAATGTAGGTCTTCTACAGACAGAAACGGAAGAATGTATAATAGGGGACAAAGAAATGGCTGAGTAACTGAATATATATTTTGGCTATGTCTTCACAAAAGAGGACACAAATCAGATACCAGAAATTTTACAGAATGCTAAACTTATTGAGAGAGAAGAGCTAAGGGAAATCAATATTAGTAGAAAAATGGTGTTGAAAAAATTGATGGGATTGAAGATGGATAAATCCTTAGGGCGAGATGATCTACATTCCAGAGTACTTAAGAAAGTGGCTCTAGAAATAGTGGCTGCATTGGTGGTCATCTTCCAAGATTCTATAGACCCTGGAAGAATCCCTGTAAATTGGAGGGTAGCTAATGTTACTCCAGTATTCAAAAGACATGGTAGAGAAATCAGGGAATTCTCGACCAATAAGACGAACTTCGACAGTGAGGAAAACTCTCGAATCAATTATCAAGGATTTTATAGCAGAGCATTTACAAAGCAGTGGCAGAGTCAGCACGGATTTATGAAGGGGAATTCATGCTTGACAAATCTGTTAGAATTCCTTGAAGATGTAACTACTAGAGTTGATAAGGTATATTTAGACTTTCAGAAAGCATTTGACAAAGCCCGCTTAAGAGGATATTGTGCAAGATTGAAGCATATGGAACTGGGGGGAGCGTATTGAGATGGATAGAAAACTAGTTGGCAGGGAGTAAACAAAGAGTAGGAATTAATGGATCTTTTTCAAATTGGCAGGCAGTAACTAGTGGGGTGCCAGAGGGATCAGTGCTAGGACCTCAGCTATTCACACTATATATTGATGATTAGGGTGAGGAAACAAAATGTAACATCTCAAAGTTTGCAGATGATACCAAGTTGGATGGGAGAATGAACTGTGACGAGGATGCAAAGATGCTTCAGCATGATCTGAACTGGGTGAGTGAGTGGGCAAATCAATGGCAGATGAGTATAATTTGGATAAATGTGAGTTTATTCACTTTGGAAGCAAAAACAAAATGACAACTGATTGAACAGCTGTAAAATGGGAGAGGGAAGTGCGCACCAGTCGCTGAAGGTAGGTATGCAGGTGCATCAGGCAGTAAAGAAGGCAAATTGTATTTGTACATTGGCCTTCATTGTGAGACGTTTCAGGTACAGGAACAGGGATGCATTGTTTCAGTTATACAGGGCCCTGATGAGGCCACATATAGAATACTGTGCAGTTTTGGTCTCCTTTTCTGAGAAAGGATACTCTTGCTCTCAAGGACGTGCAATAAAGATTTACCAGGATGATTCCAGGGATGGCAGGACTGACATATGAGGACAGATTGACTAGGTTAGGATTGTTTTCACTGGAGATCAGACAAGTGATGGTGGGGAAATCTCACAGAGACTTATAAAATCATAACAGGACAAGACATGGTAGATGCAGAGAGGATGATCCCCATGGTGGATGCATCCAAAACCAGGGATCACAGTCCAAGGACTTGGGATGGACCATTTCGGATGGAGATGAAGAAACGTATCTCCACCAAAGTGTGGTGAGACTGTGGAATTCAATGCCAAAGAATATAGTTGATGCCAAAACATTTAATGTATTCAAGGGGCAACACTTAGGTCAAAGGGGACAAAGGTTATGGGGAGAGAGCAGAATTAGGCGATTGAGTTGGATAATCAGCCATGGTCATGATGAATGGCAGAACAGGCTTGAAGGGCCGAATGGCCTCCTCCTGTTTTTCTGTTTCTATGAATTCACAGTCATCATTAGTCTGTTAATTGCAGGATTTTAAATTAATTCAAATTCCACCACTTGCCATAGTGGGATTCGAACTCCGGTCACCAACTTATTAACAGTCTGCCAGTAATACCACCAGTCCGTTGCCTCCTTTTTGATCAAATTTTCTAGCTAGCTCAGAAGTTTAAAAACTTGTGTGTGAACACTTTTATGTTGTTAATAGCAGGATTGAATACCTGATAAGGTGCAAGGAACTGCACCCAAGTGCTACATGTAGGTCACAAGATGTGCTGGTTCATTCCAGCCTATCAATAGAAAGGTGAACTTATTTATATCTCGTAACATAGAAGGTAAAATTCCCACGGAATTACAGAATTCAGGTATGGTCATTGAACAGGTGATTAGTTATACAGGCAAACTAATTTTCAAAGCTTTTCATGTTAACATAGAACATTACAGCACTGTACAGGCCCTGTGACCCTCAATGTTGTGCCAAGCTGTAAAACCAATCTAAAGCCCATCTATCCTACACTATTCAATTATTATCCAAATGTTTATCCAATGACCAGTTAAATGCTCTAATGTTGGTGAGTCTACTACTATCGCAGGCAGGGCGTTCCACACCCTTATTATTCTAAGTAAAAAAACTACCTCTGACATCTATCCTGTATACATTATCCCTCAATTTAAAGCAATGTCCCCTCACTCTAGCCATCACCGTCTGAGAGAAAAGGCTCTCACTGTCTGCCCTATCTAATCTTCTGATCATCATGTATGCATCTATTAAGTCACCTCTTAACCTTCTTCTCTGTACTGAAACAGCCTCAAATCCCTCAGTCTTTCCTCATCAGACGATCTCTCCATACCAGGCAACATCCTGGTAAATCTCCTCTGCACCCTTTTCAAAGTTTCCATATTTTCCTATAGTGCAGTGAGCAGAACTGTATGCAATACTCTAAGAGTGGCCGTACCAGAGTTTTGTACAGCTGCAACATGACCTCATTGCTCTGAACCTCAATCCTTCTAACAATAAAAGTTAACACACTGTACGCCGTCTTAACAATCCTATCAACCTGGGTGACAACTTTCAGGGATCTATGCACATGAACATCAAGATCTCTCTGCTCACCCACACTACCAAGAACATTACCATTAGCCAGTCCTCTGTATTTCTGTTACTCCTCCCAAAGTGAATCACCTCACACTTTTCTGCATTAAATTCCATTTGCCACCTCTCAGCTCAGCTCTGCAGCTTATCCATGTCCTCTGTAACCTGCAACAACCTTTCACACTGTCCACAACTCCTGTGACCTTCATGTCATTTGCAAATTTACTAACCCATTCATCTACGCTCTCATCCAGATCATTTCTAAACATGCCAAACAGCAGTGGCCCCAAAACAGTTGCTTGCAGTACACCACTACAAACTGAACAGGATGAACATTTCCCATCAACCACTACCCTCTGTCTTCTTACAGCTAGCGAATTTCTGATCCAAACCCACTAAATCATACTCAATCCCATGCCTTCATATTTTCTGCAATAGCCTACTGTGGGGAACCTTGTCAAACACTTTACTGAAATCCATATACGCCACATCAACTGCTTTACCCTCATCCAACTGTTTGGTCACCTTCTCAAAGAACTCAATAAGGTTTGTGAGGTACGACCTACCCTTCACAAAACCGTATTGATTATCCCTAATCAAATTACTCCTCTCTCTTATAATTCTTTCCAAAATTTCATCCACAACCAAAGTAAGGCTCACTGGTCAATAATTACCAGGGTTATTCCCCTTCTTGAACAAAGGGACATTTGCCATCCTCCAGTCTTCAGGTACTATTTCTATAGACAACGACGACATTAAGATCAAATCCAAAGGCTCTGCAATCTCCTCCCTGGCTCGAGAATCCTAGGATAAATCTCATCCAATCCAAGGGTTTTATCTATTTTCACACTTTCCAGAATGGCTAACACCTCCTCCTTGTGAACTTCAATCCTGCCTAGTCTAATAGCCTGTACCTCAGTATTCTCCTCATCAACATGATCTTGTTCCTGTGAGAATACTGATTAAAAATATTCATTTAGGACCTCTCCTCTCTCTTCGGACTCCAAGCTCAACTTCCCATTACTGTCCTTGACAGACCCTAATCTTACCCTAGATATTCTTTTATTCCTGACATACCTATAGAAAATGTTATGGTTTTCCTTGATCCTACCTGCCAAAGAATTCCCATGTCCCCTCCTGGCTCTTCTTAGCTCTCTCTTTAGGTCCTTCCTGGCTAACGGTTGAGCTTCATCAAACAGAATCTGAAAATGTTAGATATCCTTTTCAATGGACAAACTGATCACTGAAACTGGGGCAACCTTCAGAATAAGGCAAATCTAACTAGATCCTTAGATGCTAAAACTACTCTAATTAGATACATACTGCAACATGAATAAGTTAGCAAAGGGCTCACTAAGTGCACTGATATGCTTGCAAGTTCTATTTTTAACTGTAACTAGGATTATGGAAGGGGTCTAGTGGCACAGCAATAGTATGCCAACCTCTGAGCCAGAACATCCAATTTCAAGTACCACCTGCTTCAGAGGTATGTTATAACACATCTGACCAGGTTGATTGTGCAATTAGTTTACAGTACTCAGAATCATCCAGGTTCACAAAGCAGAAGATAACAAATTGATAAAGCCAAGGCAACATAAGCAGCCACATTTTGACAAAGATTTGCAACTGATATCATAATAAGGGATGAAGTTATACTCTACACTAATCTTCAGTCTATAAGTTATGGTGGAAACATCATGTTCACACAGCCTGTCTTTGCCACTTCAACAGGATTGTTAACATACTTAAAAATCCATAATGAGTCAAACTTATATAAAGTCTGCATCGGATTAATATCTTCTGGTTATGGCACATAATCTTGAGGGCAAGAAAATTGTGATGTACCTTTAACACGACCCTAAAACTACTGGATTTAAACCATACGTAGAAACAAAATTCTAGCTCATGCGATTCCTTAAAAACGTAACGTAGGTTCAGAGAGGAAAGGAGTGAAGAGAGCCTCCCATTTCCATAAAACAAAGTAATGTTAACCCCAATCAGTAGCACACCAACTTGACCGTCTTGCGTCATGTCAGCAGTAGGGACACAGGCTTCTCCGCACTCGAGCAGGAGGACCAGATCCGTCCAGCGGCCTACTCAAGGAACCCTCTCCCTTAATTCCTCCCATCGCCCGCAGCAACCAATCTCATCTACGGCAAGTAAACTAAAGGGTAAATAGCTGTACACTCACTTATTCTCGCTCTTGTTTTTCTGTTTTTTCCCCATGTTTTTCACACTGTTGCCTCACTCTGTCACTTTTTAAAATCTCTTTCAGACATATGGTAGGTGCCTGAATCTGCGCATGCGCTACGACGTGTTGCGTCGGTGACTGATGTGACTTCTGATTGGCTGTCTGCCGCCTGTCAATCATTCGTGCGGAAACAGAAAGTCCAAGTAGTGCTGTACATGATTTGGAGATGTTGGTGTTGAACTGGGGTGTACAACGTTAAAAATCACACAGCACTAGGTTATACTCCAACAGATTTATTTGGAAGCACTAGCTTTTGGAGCACTGCTCCTTTATTAGGTGGTTGTGGAGTATAAGATCATAAGACATAGAATTTATAGCAAACGTTTACAGTGTGATGTAACTGAAATTATATATTGAAAAAGACCCGTATTGTCTCTGATCTTTCAGAATGAATATGTTGGTTTCAGTTCTTTAGTACGTAAATAGCAGAACTTTTTAAAAGTTTCTCATATGAACTTTAACAATTGGTGTCATATCAGTCCAGGTAATGCATTGAAGGTGTGAGGTACACTGTGTGAGATTGTCTGTGCCATAATGTTCAGACTGATTCTTATCTAAAAAAACAGATTTATAAAATCGCACAAGGATTCATGCAGTTTTTGAGCAGAATAAAATGTAATTCTGCAAGTACAAATTCACCCCACAAGCTTATGTGGGTGTGTGTGGTGGTGGTTGGGAGGGGGTGCAGTGTTATGAGTGTAAAGAGGTATAAGTCCGTCTATGCTTGTGAGTGTATGTGTGAGTATATGAGAGAGGGTCTGCATGAGTGTATGGGTCTGTAGAAGTGTGTGTGTCTCTGTAGGAGTGTGTATGTGTGTAGGAGGATCTATCTGTAAAGTGTGCATCTGTCTGTGTGTGTTAGCCAGTCTGTGTGTGTATAGTGCAGTGGGGTCACCTGCAGTGTGACATGAACCCAAGGTGCCAGTTGATGCAATCCCCATGGATACCGAAATTGACTATCAGCCTCTGCTCAGTCACTTTGCATTGTTGCCTGTCCTGATGTCTGCCTTGGAGGATGGTCACCCGTAGGTCAGAGGTCAAATGTCCCGGGCCACTGAAGTGTTCTCCGACTTGGAGGGAACACACCTGTATGTTGATTGTTGTGTGGTATTCCATTCATCCGTTGCTGTAGCATCTGCTTGGTCTCGCCATTGCACTATGCCTCAGGGCATCCTTGCCTGCAGTGTAAGAGATAGACAATGTTGGCTATGTTGCATGAGTACCTGCCACGTACACGGTGGGTGGTGGTGTCTCCACGCTTAATGGTGGTATCCGAGTCAACACTCTGACACATCTTGCAGTGTCTACCATGACAAGTTGTATGGTGATCGCCTGAAAGCCAGGCAGTTCGCTACGCACAATGATCTGTTTGCGGTTTGGTGGTTGTTTAAAGGCGAGAAGTGGGGAAGGTCTTGGCGAGGTGTTTATCCTTATTGATAATGTGTTGGAGGCTGCGAAGAACATAGCATAGTTTTTCGGCTCCTGGGAAGTACTGGACAATGAAGGGTACCCTGTCGGTTGCAGCTCATGTTTGTTTCCTGAGGTGGTCATTACAGTTTCTCGCTGTGGCAAGTTGGAACTGGCAGTTGATGAGTTGAGCATCGTACCCCGTTCTTATGCGGGCATCCTTGAGTACCACCAGGTGCACGTCATGTTCCTCCTCACCTGAACAGATCTTGTGTATGCGGAGGGCTTGTCCATAGGGAATGGCTGTCTTAATATGTTTTGGGTGGAAGGTGGAGAAATGCAGCATTGTGAGGTTATCCGTGAGTTTGCAGTAGAATGAGGTGCTTGTATCCAAGAATGAGACAGAGAGTAGAGAGTAGTCCATGGTGAGTTTGATGGTGGGACGAAACTCGTTGATATCAATGTGTAATTTTTTCAGTGACTGCTTGCCATGGGTCTAGAGGAAGAAAATGTCGTCAATGTACCTGGTGTATAGTGTTAGTTGGATCCAATGTAGAGAAGAAGTCTTGTTCAAATCTGTGCATGAAAATGTTGACATATTGGGGTGCAAATTTGGTCCCCATGGCTGTTCCATGTGTCTGGATGAAGAACTGGTTGTCAAAGATGAAAATATTGTGGTCAAGGATAAAGCGGATGAGTTGTAGGATGGTCTTGGAGATTAGCAGTTGTTGATATTGAGTATTGAGTCTGTTGCTGTGATGCTGTCATTGTGGGGAATGCTGGTGTAGCATTGTGATGAGGAGTGTTCCCGTTTGACCAGTCCGTGGGTGCTGAGTTTCTGTAAAAAGTCTGTATTGTCGCAACAGAGGCTGGTGGTCCCCTGTACAATGGATTTCAAGATGCCTTCAACATAGCCAGAGAGGTTCTCACACAGGGTCCTGTTGCCTGATATGATCGGATGTCCTGGTGTGTTGGCTTTGTGTATCTTCAGAAGGCAGTAGAAGTTGTCTATGCGAGAAGTACGTGGGATAAGGGCGTGTAGGGAACTCTGAAGGACTGGATCCTTACTAACTATACCTGCTATGCTCACATCCAAATCATTTATATAAATGACAAAAAGTAGTGGACCCAGCACCGATCCTTGTGGCACTACACTGGTTGCAGGCCTCCAGTCTGAAAACAATCCTCCATTACCATCCTCTGTCTCAACATTTGAGCCAGTTCTGTATCCAAATGGCTAGTTCTCCCTGTATTCCATGAGATCTAATCTTGCTAACCAGTCTCCCATAGGGAACCTTGTCAAATGCCTTACTGAAGTCTATATAGATCAAGGGAGACATTGGGTAAATGTTATTATTTTTAAAATATCAATATGCTATTCTCATTCACAAAATTTTGTTGCTACTTATTTTAACAATGATTACAAGCTGATTGTTGTAATGTATTTACTCTTTCCTCCATTTAAATTGTGACTAGCACAAATATTTAGTACTGAAAACAGGTGGATTGCAATTTTAGCAAAGTTTTTTCTCACGATATTACATGCTTAAACAAGATGACATTTTTGTTCATCTTTTGATTTCTGAGGCCTAATATATCTTGGTAGTGAGGTTGCCAAAAGAAATTTCAGAATGGTGAAGGAGTACATGTCAAAACAAAGATAGTTTGTGACTTGGAGGAAAACCTATAAGTGATGGTTTCTGCATGTTATGTTGTTATATTCTCATAAGTAGTAGGACTAGAAAACATTGCTTAAGTGAACTTAGTGAGTTGCTTTCTTACCATTAACTGTATTACTGCCACAAAGTGAGAGCGATGGGATATGTGTTATTTCTCAGATGATTATTCCAATACCATATGGTAACTACCACCTCTACAGTACGTTCTGCTGAATCAGGATTGTTCAAGATAGTCTGCTACAAACAGTGTCCTTTGTTTTGTCTTCCTACCTAGTGATTATTGGTAGGAGGATTCATCACCATGGCCTATCTACAGAAGAGGCTGTGTTGTTCAATAACAACATTTATTGCATAATAGCGAAGTGTGCAACTATATTTGATCAGGCATAATTTCTAGCACCATAGAGAACTTGTACAGGCACATTTGCTGCCTCCAAAACTAGAGCAGAACTTGTCTCTACTCACTGTCTTTGTGTGACATCACAATGGTGATGCTCAATGTAATATGAGCACTCATTTTTTTCAGAACCATCACCTTATATACAGGTGAAGAGGTGAAATGGAAGGATGTTGAGTACAATGGCATATGCGATGTTCAAAAATTGCTTAACACTAGATGCTAGATTCTTGAGTGTCACAGTTATTGCACTGAGTAAGATGTGTGTTTCATTACACTCAATATAAATTGAAGGACAGCTTTTGAAATATCACTATGTTCCTTTGGCTTCATCCATGAGCATTGTTTAGTGATTGTTTTGGGTAGCATCTTTGTACCAACGGAAAAGTATAACTCCTGAAACTTATAAAGTTGCATAATTTGAGACACACAAGCAGAGTTTTTTAAAATTTTGTTTATCACCAATTGAGGCAAAGAAAAATCAGATAGAGTTCTTGTTTTGACAGCAATGTGCAGAGTTCACATCCTAAATTAGCATGGCCAGTGGTGATAGAAGCACCAAAGTCAAACAAGTATGCATATCATATAACAGTAAATTGCATCAGATCTGCACAGCATCTATTTTAAGGATCCCTATTTTAAATTGGTGTTCGGGCTTCCAAGGTGATAGGAGGTATTCAATGCAAGAAAGAAATCTGATTTTCGGAAGTTTACAATGCTTGATCATTTTTTGCCCTCTCTCTTTATGCCTGCTCTCAAACATACACACACACACACAAATTCTTATGATCTTGTGCAGTAATTATTGCAATGATTTACTCTTCTCGCAACATCATTCCATATCCAACGCTCCTACGCCCTCTGTCCTATTTCCTTTAGATCATTGATCATCAACTTTCTTCTCTGATCCCTATGTTAATGGCAATTATAATGGTTCTCTCTTTTCAGGTGTTGTCCTGATCTCCTTAATATCTGCCATCATCACCCCTCTCCTTAAAAAAAACTAACTTACCCTGACAAACAACTGCTTTATCTCCAACAAAACAGAAATTTCTAGATAAATTCAGCAGATCTAGCAGCATCTGAACAGAGAAACTCAGCAGGTCTGGCAGCATCTATACAGAAAAACAGTCTCAAATATCTCAAAATATTAACTCTGTTTTCTCTCCACTAAAGCTATGAGACCTGCTAAGTCTTTCCAGCAATTTCTGTTTTTGTTTCAGATTTAAATATATGCAGTTTTTTGTTTTATTTTGTGCTCCATCTCAAAACTCACTTCACCCTCAGGTCTTTGAACATGTTTACTCCCAAATTTTTTCCATTTTTTTTTCTGGAACCACATATCTTTATTTGAAAAGTCCAGTCAAGTTTTCAGGTCATTTTAGCCCACACTCACAATTCACACCTCTGTCACATCTGTCTCTCTCTCCAGTCTTGGATGAGCAGAAATTTCTTCTAATCAAATATTAGAAGGGTGAAGTATTTGCCTGCAACCCCTTTCACAACCTCTCATCTCTAGGGACCAATTACATCCCTGGCATCTGTCCTGGCACCAAGCCAAATTGTATAAAACATTGATGTCATATTTAACTCAGGTTGAAGTTCTGACCATATCTGCTTCAACACCATTTATTCCCACTTCTGTAATATGACCCAGTTTCAGCCCTGACCAAAACTTACTCTGCTGCCAAAACTTATTCATGCTGTTATCATCAAATCATAGATTTGACAATTCTAATGTTATCTTGACCAGTCCTTCACCTCCTAACCTATATGAATATGAGCTCATCACTTTGTTGCCAAGCATATCATCCTTACTGATCTACATTGATTTCTCAGTCTGGCAACGCATCCATTTTAAAATTGTGTTTCCAAATTTTTGCAAAGTCTCACGACTTGGTCCTTGCCAATTCATTCTCTCACCCAACAACTTTTGGAGCTCTCTAGTCTTCCAATTCTCCACATACATCTTGCATGGATGGCATTTGAATCTGGACCTGTTGGCCCAAAAGTATGGACACTATCCCTGCACAATAAGAGCCCACAGTGTCTTATGTATTTTTTTAATTGCTGTCCCATGATGCCACACCTTCACCTGTTTTGTAAAAATGTGTAAATTCAAATTTGACTTAAAACAC
This sequence comes from Hemiscyllium ocellatum, assembly GCF_020745735.1. NCBI lineage: Eukaryota > Metazoa > Chordata > Chondrichthyes > Orectolobiformes > Hemiscylliidae > Hemiscyllium > Hemiscyllium ocellatum. Next base: position 67,312,671 of record NC_083406.1, on the reverse strand, counting down.
AATATGGTTTCATTTCTTTCAAGACAAGAGTGTGGCAGTTTCATGTTAAATGTTCTTTGCTCTATACAGTACTTCCTAAGGAGCTTCCCACTGGTTCCACTCCAATTTTGACTTAATTACAAAGATGTGCAGGTTAGGTGAATTGGCTATGCTAAATTGCCCATAGTGTTAGGTACATTAGTCAAGGGTAAATGTAAGGGAATAGGTCTGGGTGGGTTGCTCTTCAGAGGGTCAGTGTGGACTTGTTGAGTAAAAGGATCTGTTTCCATACTGTAGGAAATCTAATCTCATCTAAATTTGGAGATGCCGGTGTTGGATTGAGGTGTACAAAGTTAAAAACCACACAACACCAGGTTATAGTCCAACAGGTTTAATTGGAAACACTAGCTTTCAGAGCGCCTCTCCTTCATCAGGTGGTTGTGGAGGGCACAATTGTAAGACACAGAATTTATAGCAAAAGTTAATGCTTCCAATTAAACCTGTTGGACTATAACCTGATGTTGTGTAACTTTTAACTAATTTACATGAATGCCCGTTCCTCAACCTTTTACCTCACCGTCCACATTTTGCTCAGAGATTCGGTAAAACCAATCTTTTACTCTAACTGTTCCAATATGTCCTTATGATGCTCGTTGCCAAATTTTGCTCGATTTCTTTGATAAGCATTTTAGGTCGCCTTACCACATCGAAGGTACTCAACAGTGATGCACTTTTGAGTAGAGTCAAATACGCTTTTCTTTCCGCAGTGAAATATTACTTTATTGTCTCCCCTTTTATTCACCACAGGAGTGTGGAAAGCAGGACATTTTTTTTTGAAAATGTGACACAATAAACCATTTCACTTGTAATTTAATATGCCCATTTGAGCGCAGCTTTGCCAGACTTTTATGCAGCAGAAACTGAGATTAACATAGGACTGGGAAAAGAGCGGAATTCGGTATTAACGGGATTTACGCGATTACTTGTAAGCAACAAAATACCAAAACCGTAGTCGAATTGAGGTACAGTGATAAATTAATAACATATTAAAGGGTAAACAGACAGCCTCGGCCTAGCCGTCCCCGAATTTCTGTCCGTTGCCAGGGAAGCAGACGGTGACCTTTAACCCCAGAGCCAGACAGACACAGGAAGCAGTCGGTGGGTGAATGTGGCCGGTATAGATCGGGGTAAGTAACGTGTGAAGACGGGTTGATAGTCGCGGGTGAGGAGTGAAGCTGGTGAGTTCAGAGTGAGAGCGTGATATGTAGTGGGGGGGGGGTATCGCTGTTTGGTGCTGGGGCCTATTTGGGCGGAAGGAAAGGAAGGGCCTCGGCGTGGAGTTGGTAGTTAGAAAGTTGTCGGTTCACGGTGCTCAAAGACTCTCCACTACAAAGCACTTGCTCAAATACTTCTCCGTGACTCTGCATGTTTCGTGTTTCCCCGTATCAGAGGCTAACAAAAGGTTCCGTACCTTGCAGCTTAAGGCTAATAATGACGGGTTGTCCCTTTTTTTTATTCTTCACAGTCTCAATTTTCCATCATTTGTGAAGAGCCGAGGCGCTGTTCGAAAGATTATTTATCCTACTCATTAATGCTATTTTGGGTTGGTAATATTTGATCTCCGCCTTCATTCGTTTCCGGAAATAGGTGTGGTTGTTAACCTAAACAATCAGTCTGGAATAGGTACGACAGTTAGGAATATGCTTTAGCCGTTACAATTCCGATTTTAAATATACAATTCTTTAAAATAAGAAACACTCCGATTTAACTTAATTAAACCTGAACTTACTTTATTCGAACTTATTAATTAGATTTTAAGCATGCTGGCATATAGTATGTAACATTGGAGTAAAACAAAATTTCAGATGCTGGAAATTTGAAACAAAAACGAATTATTGGAGACAGCAATTTGTTTTTGTTTTGTTTTTCTGTTCAAGATTGGTTCTTCTATGATCAATTGTTATCTCCTCACTCACCATTGTGAGAGAAAACTTCAAAAATCTGAGCAAAATTGGAAAAGAATCCCAATATCTCAAATTTAAGCCAAAATTATTTTGATAACATTTGAACTTAATCTTTTAAAGTATTGTCAGTCCTAAAAATCAAGTTGCCATAATCCCATGCGGTAGTTGTTTGACCTGAAGGTCACCATGCCTCAGACAATGGGTAAGGTTAGGCAAAAGTGAGGACCGCAGATGCTGGAAACCAGAGTTTAGATCAGTGTGGTGCTGGAAAAGCATAGCAGGTCAGGCAGCATCCGAGGAGCAGGAAAATTGACGTTTCGGGCAAAAGCCCTTCATCAGGAATAGAGGCAGGAAGCCTCCAGGGTGGAGAGATAAATGGGGGGGGTGGTAGCAAAGAGTACAATAGGTGGATGGAGGTGATAAATCAGAGAGGAGGGTGAGGGAAGGTAGCAAAGAGTAAGATTGAGAAAGTTAGGAGCTTCAATGGTACCTCAGCTGGTGCAGGAATTGAGCCTGTGCTGTTGGTGTCACCCTGCATCGCAACCCAGCTACCCAAAACTACAATACTGTTTGGGAGATATTAATATTATTTTAATACAAATGTACATATTAGGAGCAAGTTTACGCATCCAGCCCCTCAAACCTCTACTAGTTGGGGTGTAGGTTTGCTTGCTGAGCTGTAGGTCTGATATCCAAATGTTTCATTACTTGACTAGGTAACATCATCAGTGGCAACCTCCAAGTGAAGCAAAGCTGTTGTCTCCTGCTTTCTCTACTATTTGATAAAATCATGGCTGATCTAATTTCTGACTGCAACTCTACTTGCTTGATAACTCTCTTTATCAAGAATCTAGCACTTAAAAGTCTGCACTAATGTGCTCAAACTGCACTCTGTGGAAGGGAATTCAACAGACTAATATTTGCGAATAGAAAATATTTCTCCTCATAGTCAGATTTGAATAAGGTGCAAGGAGACCCTTCAGCCCAATGCATCTGTATCAGTCATTGAGCACCTATCTACTCTAATCCCATCATAACATCTCTACTCTTGTATTCAATGTCTTGACTAATAAAAGCAAATAAAGGCCTCATCCCTGTGTCTTAAATGGGAGACCCGTTATTTTAATACCATATCCTCTATTTTTTAGGCTTTGCCATAAGGGCAAACACTGAGTATCTTTCATGTTCAAAACATCTCAGAATGTGTATATGTTTCTATAAATTCCTGCTCGTTCTTCTAAACATTCAGTTTGGGAATTACAGAAAAATAGTGACTTTCACATTGACATCCTGGGCATTGTTTTTGATTATTGCAAGACTTATGGCGGTTTTCATAACAGGCCAGCTTCATGATGAAAGGAAAATTGCTAAGTCTGACGATTGGAAGTGTTACAAAAATATGTTTTCTCTACTTGCATTAATGTTCATTGTCTTCATCTCCTGTGAATTTATCCTTTATTAGTTTTCTTGGATTTTTTTCCCTCGGAAGTACAAAGAAAAGCTGCTGATAGAGGGCTGAATTATAATAATGAAGCAGCTGAGCGTGAAAAGAATGGTAAAGGCTAAAGTGGAACCAGTGGACTCTTTGAGACTGAATTAGGAATAAGTGGGCATGGGGGCCACTAGAAGAAAGGAACTTCTTTTTGTAGATGTGCAGATATTGAAGTTAGTTTTCCTTTTAATTGTTTAGAAAATAGATTTTTGTGCACCAAGGCTTTACTGTACAGAGAATTTAAATGGTTATGGTGGTTAATGAATTATGGAATTAAAAGCAGTCAGCTAATTTTGGTGAAATATTGCTCATAGACGGTAATAAGCTTACCAATGTAGGATAGTTAATTTTTGTTTGAACAAATGTCTCCCTGAATTTTCCTTCAGGATTGTATACAGTGTACTCCTAATTATCAAGAATGGCAACCAACCCCTCAGTGGCTATGCTCAGTAAAGTCCTTGAGCAGCAAATGCTCCAAACAACTGAGATAGTGGAACAGCATCTAGATACAGAGATTGAAAAGTTTGAAAAGATGGATGCAGAAGAACTAGAAAAACTCAGAGAAAAGAGGCTTGAATCAATGAAGAAAGCACAGCATCAGAAACAGGTGAAATTTTTACTAAGCAATCGTATTTTTTGTCAACTCCAAATTGTCCCATATTAGCAAACCAAGATATTATTTTGAAGCATGTGAGAAATGACATTAATTTTATTGTTCTTTAAATGGCGATGAAAAATTTCAGTTTAAAAATTCAAGTAAATGTTTGTTTGAGATTTCAAACTACTGATCAGTTTGTTCTTCGAGTGGGCTGTGGGATTGGAGTGTTGTTTTCAAATTGATTTTCTTTTAATATATCAATGTTTTAAGTATAATGTTTTGATGTAAAGTACTTAAACATTTTCTGTTTAAATCCAAATACAGGAATGGCTTTCTAAGGGCCATGGTGAATATAAGGAGATTCCCAGTGAAAAAGATTTTTTTCAAGAGGTTAAAGAGAGTAAAAATGTGGTTTGCCACTTTTACAGAGATACCACATTTAGGTGAGGAGCTATTTTTTTTTCCCAAGCAAGACAACAAAGCAGAATATTTTGAATTTAAGAACCAAAGGGTAATTATAATTGCCATTATTTGAGTTACAGACATGATTTGGTGATCTTACACTTAAATAATGCCAATTGTAATTACCCTCTGATTCTTCAGAACATTCAATACTATGGTACAAAAACAAATGACTCTTCTCTGCCATCCTCCAAGTTTCCACTTGGTGGATAACAAAGGAACCCAATTAGCATTACTATTTTTTTGTACTGCTGTGGACAAGATCACTTAGTGTTACACAGTTACTCTGTTAAAAATTGTAAATAAAAACATTTCCATTTGAATATTATAGGATTTGTACATGACAGCAGGTGCTAGTTTAGTTCAACAGTACTTCCCTAAATCCAATCCTTTCCAATCTGCTTCTTCAAGATCCACTGAAGGTCAGCATTAGTGCATGTGTCCACCCAGGCAATGCATCAATTTCTAAAATACTAATTGCAACAAATGAACTTTGAAACTGGAAGCTACTCAGTTAATAATGTGCTCATTTCCCTAATGAATGTTGTGTATGTAAAACATTGCCAGGTAATAACCTGGCAGTTCCAATAGTTTAGATGTAGCAGTGACTGAAGAAACAGGTTGCAAAGGAAAGTTTGAACTGGAAGATCAGCTGTTGAAGAACGAGAATTACAGATGTGAGTGAGGAAGTGGAAGAAGGTGGCAACAGTGATTTTCTAGGTTCCTGTTACCTATTAGTTTCCTAAACTTTTATTGCAACATGGAGTGGTATGAGTTTTATTGGTTTTTCAAAAAAAAGGTGACTCTGAAGCTAGTTCTTTAGGGATTACAGCACCCTACTTACTATCATCTTGAAATATCATTTAAAATAATTATACAGTAACTATTGAAATACAGCTTTACCATTAATCACACTACTCTGGTAAAGTATTCCAAAAATTTATTGTATGAAAATGTTTCTCTGCATGCGCTATGCTTACCTTGAGATTGGCATTGTTTTCAATTCAAAGTTTTCAACTTGGAAGATTGTAATCAGATGTTAATGTCTCTTCAGTATGTAAAGCAACTCTTTTTTTTCTCCAGGATTCAAATGTGATGTGGTTGGATCATTTTATTACATTATAACATCTTTGTATTTCTTCTCTGTGCTCAGTATAATTCACTGATTTTAATTTGTTCTTAAGTGCAGATGCAAGATAGTAGACAAGCACTTAGCAATTCTGGCTAAAAAGCACATTGAAACCAAGTTCATCAAATTAAATGCCGAAAAAGCTCCTTTCCTTTCTGAAAGATTACGAATCAAAGTAATCCCAACCATGGTTTTGGTGAAAGATGGAAAAGCTAAAGACCACATAGTTGGGTTTGATGACCTTGGTTGCACAGACAACTTCACAACTGAAACTTTGGAATGGCGACTGGGTTGTGCTGCAATCATTAATTACAGGTAAAACTTTCTGATCTTCGCTTAAATGAATTAAGTTAGTATGTCTGTCAATTTGGGAGACAAAAACTACCTTTGAAACCATGACTGCTTTTGATTGAATGAAACATGTGATGTTCTAACAAAAAAAACCTATGACTTCGGGCATGTTTTATCTCTAAAAGCCACAATCTCTATTTCTCCATGTTAAACTTTTTAATTGGTTAGGCCTTTTGGGCTCTTAAAATGCCCTAGCTGCTTTATGGAAATAAGTGCAAATTGCATACCATTACCATACTATTTGCCCACTCTCCATAAAAGCAGTTTTTTTGTTGTGATACTCTTTTCTCCTCTTTTCTCTTCACCTCCCTTCCCCCAACATTATTGAAGAGCTTTAGAACTAATGAATTTCTTTTTTAAAGGAAAGACAGGAACCAATTTGCAGAAGATCCACAGAAAGTTTCATCTGTTTACTGCAATGCAACTGAGGGATAAATGTTGGGTAGGATACTGGGAAAACTCCTTGGTTTACCTTCTAAAAACACGAAACTTTACGTCTATCTAACAGGACAGATAAGACCTTTTGAGACTGCTGCTGCCAATCAGATTTTATACAATGAGCCTTATACCCTGTAGTCTCTGAGGTGGGACAAAAACCATATCCTCTGAATTCAACTATGAGTGCTACTACTGAGCCAAGACAGCAACTATGTTCAAGTGAATATTTAGTGACAATTGGCAGACTCTAGCAAGAGTGCAAATCAGTATTGTACAGGATGATTCCTATTATCTGCAGGTCTTTTTTTGTTTCAGAAATAAACATTTATGCAGACTATTTTGCACCATTGATGTTTTCAGTTTGTTTTTCCTCAGATTTATTGTCATGACTTGGCTTCAATAGTTGGAGAGGTTGAATCCATTGTTTACTTGCTACACAATTTTTTAGACAGCTCATTTCCCTAATGAATGTTGTGTATGTAAAACAATGCCAAGTAATAAACTGGCAGTTCCAATAATTTATATGTAGCAGTGACTGAAGGTGGTTGCAAAAGAAAGTTTGAACTGGAAGATCAGCTGATAGAACAAGAATTACAGATGTGAGTGAAAATGGTGCAGCTTTATTTGTTCACATCTGCAGCATGTCAGGCTATTTAAAGTAAAAGTTACTAGAGCTTGTAGCTCTGCTCACAAAACGTAAGCTGCAACTTTGCATCAGGTGCAAAATAGCATTCATACATCTTGATGTTTATTTTTCTGCTTAATAATAAAACACAACTGATTTAACATCTGATTCCTTCATTCAGTGGAAATTTGATGGAACCACCTTTCCAAATGCAAAGAAGAAGTGGATGCATCACAAAGATGGAGAAACGAGCAATTAGAGGAAAAAGCAATGATTCTGATTCAGATGATGATTAAACTGAAGTGCATTTCTTGACCCTAATCTTTGCTTCCAATTCAACCTTTTTTCCCCATCCTACTCATTGTCAACTTTTTAATGTTAAGAGATGACAAATTTTTAATTTTTGTAGATTAATAAAACTGCACATACAATTGACACTGTAAACATTGCCTTTGTCATATATTGATGGTTGAAAAGACCTTTATAGAAATGTTAGAGAGCCATCTATTTTGCTGCAATCATGTTGCAAATTTATTTTTTGTAACAAATGCACAACACTTGCATCACTTCCTAATCAAATATTTATGTAAAAATAGTACTCAGAATAAACTGGAAGGACGCAATCATTTATTTACCAGTGTTTTGAAATCTTGAATTGTTGCCTTTCTAGGTTACAGGGTTCTAGATACTGTTTGGCATGTGGTGTCAACCAGCCAAAATTATTCTTATAGCTAAGCCATTAAGCAGCAGTTTTTAAAAAATTATCGAGAGTATCATTGTCAAAACTATTTCTGTCCAAGTACTTTGCTTTCCCTTTATAAAGAATGACTAGATGAAAATAAAAATAGCAATCTATTTCTCCTGTTTGCTATTGCATTGCTTTGACAAGTATTAACTGATGTCGAGCTTTTTTTCTTGTAGAAATATTATACAAATAAGTAATCTATTTTGATGCAATTGTATTCAGTAAGATGCATGATTCGTGCTATGGAGCAAGATCAGTCCCTCAATAGCTGGTTGAGGAGGGGAGTAAACAAAACAAAAGCTGTGATGAGTAGTTGATCTATTGTGAACCTGCTTGGGCTGGAATATTGTTAACATTAGGATATTTTTAATATGCTTCATTGTCAGCAGCCATTTGGATAAATACTGAGCTATTGCTGTCAAACTAAAACCTGCAAATTGAAATTGGATTGAATTCTCCTTTTTATCCTTCTGCAGCCAACTAATTTTAAAAACGCTATTAACAAATTCAGAATGTAGATAGTGGTGGTGAAATCTCAAACAGGGTGAGCTGCTCCTTGAACCCCTGTAGTAACAGCTGTTGAGGCAACGTGGGAAAGGAGGACACAAGGGTAGAAGTGAGAAAGGATTTTGGTTTAGACGATAAAAAAGATGTAAATTAGGAATAACAAAGTTCAGAAGATGGCAGGAGTAGTTTGCAGGCCCCATAACAATCATCACACTATTAAACAGGGTGTTAAGCAAGAAATAGGAGATGGCTTTTTAACAAAAGGGAATATAACAGTTTGTATATTCTTCCCCCAGCTGCATGAGAGTCTGCTGGGAGTCCAAAGATGTGCTGATGCCTGGATTGGCCATTCTAAATTGGCTGTAAAGACTAGGGATATGCAAGCTCAATGTTTTTTTTAGTAGAGATGTCAAGACTACCTCACAGTAGTTACAGGAGATATATTCATGAGGTACTCAGAGGTGAGTACCTATCAAAGCAGAGCTCGTGTCAACATGGTGAGAGGGAGTAGAAGCTGGAATGTCAGCGGGGCCAGGAGTGTAGCAATGCTGATCATAGGGGGAGCTTGTGATGAAGGCAGTTCAAGTTGTGTTGAAAAGTAAATTAGACTAATCTGAAATGGAAGAATGTGCAGTAACAGAGACTAGGCAGAAGAACAGCATGACAGGAGTTGCTCACTTGGAAAGCTGGTGTAGGTATTATAGGTTGTAGCCTCCTGCACCATAAGAAATCTCATTTTGCTGGGACATTACAGCCAAGTCAAATTTCAGTCAATTCAACTACCAAAGACAGCAGAGAATATGCCCACTGATCATGTTGCAAGTGGGACATCAGAAATTTGTAGTAATCTCTATGATGGCAACCCAGTCTAGATTTTCTGTTGTGCTGGGTTGCCAATTACCTTTTAGTAATTCTACTGTTATCATTGTTTTGTGCTAGCATATGAAAATTGGCAGATGAAGCAGTAATGTGTTGTTATGCCACCTTTTTAGTTATTGCTGCTTAGCTCAACCCTAAAAAGAGTCATTGTTCACAAAAGATAACTGTCAATTCAAGAGCCTAGATAACTTGCATTGAAAGGCTAGAATTTGGGCCTGGCTAGTTGCTTCTCTACAATATCAAGCAATACTTTATCGACTCAAATTTGAGTATTTTATGTTTCCCTTTTTTTTTGCTGCTTTTCAGCTCCCACTCCTCCATATCTGGGCAGGGTTAATGTAAGGATGGGTTGAGCCAGCATCAGTGAGGGTTGAGTGTGAGTGTGAGAATAGGAAAAGTGTGGGTTGGGAGTGACAGGTAAGTTTGCCTAGAACATCTAAACAGGATCAGCCCTTTGCCTGTTCTGCCACTCAATGAGATCAAGACTAATCTGTGGCCTAACTCATATATACCTGCCTTTGACCCATATCCTTTCACACCTTCTACTTGACAAGAACAAAAATTCTCAGATGTAAAATTAACAAGTAATCTATTATCAACTGCCATTGATGGAAGAGTTCCAAACCTCTACCACCCTTTATGTCTGGAACTAATTGCTAATCTCTCTCCTGAACAGAATGGCATGAATTTGAATGATGGCGAAAGAGGAGTTGATTAAAGTTGAGAGGAAAAAGATCTCTCCATCTTCTGTCACCATGGAATTTGGAGAATTCAAATGAATCTTGAATATTTAAAATAAATTGTTACAATGTACTTGTAAAAAGTACATTGTATTTTCATATTTGTCTATTTTACTGTGATCCATAATGCACAAACATTGATATCAAATGTCTGGGGTCACACGAACCTTTAAGATGCTTTTTGATACATTGCTGGCAAAGCTAGCTTTTGGCAATTTCTAATTTACTCAGACATAATGGTGTAAGTTAAAATTGAATTTCAATTTTTACCATTTTAAATTACATTGCAAAACAGTTTACAAGGCTTTGCATATGCATTATCCAGCAAGGACATGTTGTTAGTATGGACTTCATCCTTATTACATGCACCAACTGCACTGTGTTGGAAATTTGATATGTGCATTGGGGGCTATAGTCTGGATGGTAGTAGAAGCTAAACAAAAATACATTAACTTTTTTATCCAGTTGAAATATAATTAATTATATGATTACCTGTAACAAAAATATTCACTTTTTTAAAAAAAAATCTTTGGCCACTCCCTCAGCAACCCTCCAGATCCGTATGGAGTTTGCACATTCTCCCCGTGTTTGCGTGGGTTTCCTCCAGGTACTCCGGTTTCCTCCCACAGTCCAAAGATGTGCAGGTCAGGTGAATTGGCCATGCTAAATTGTCCGTAGTGTTAGTGGGAAATGGGTCTGGGTGGATTACTCTTCGGAGGGTCGGTGTGGACTGGTTGGGCTGAAGGGCCGGTTTCCACACTGTAGGGAATCTAATCTAATGTTAGTGGCATTGAATCTGGGTCATGAGTTCTAAGTCATCCTGTGGCAGATAGTAGAATTCGAATTGCCTTAAATATGCAATACGGAATTAGTCTTGCCAATGGTGACCATAACAGTGATCACAATTTAATTGGTTCGCTAAAGTCATTTAGAGATGGAAATCTGCCATGATTACCTGGTCTGGTCTTTGTGTGAGTACAAACTGGTTGATTTAGGATACAAGTTTACAGTTCCTTGCAGTAGGCAGACAGGGTGGTGAAGGTGTTTTGTTCACTTGCCTTTACCGATCAGTGCATTGAGAGGCATGAATAGGGTAAATAACCAAGGTCATTTTCCCCAGGGTGGGGGAGTCCAAAACTTGATGGTATAGATTTAAGGTGAGAGGGGGAAAGTTTATGAGGGTCCTAAGGGGCAATTTTTTCACGGAGAGTGGTGAGTGTATGGAATGAGCTGTCAGAAGAAGTTGTGAAGGCTGGCACAATTTCATAATTTAAAAGGCATCTGGAAGTGTATATGAATAGGAAGGGTTTAGAGAGAAATGGGCCAAATGAGATTAGATTAGAATATTGGGTCTATTTCCATGCTGTACTACTCTACGGCTATGATTTTTAAAAATCAAATTCAGATTCCACCATGTGCCATGGTAGGATTATGACCAGTGTCCCTTGAACATTTGGGATCCAATGACATTACCACTATAAAGTCACCTCCCACTCCCACTTGATTTGAATAATTCACCTCATTCTCTACAAAACCTGTTTGTTGATTGTTTAATCTGTAGTTGAAATAAAGCCAGCAATTCCTTGTTCACAACATTGCCTGGCACAATCCCCAATCTGTAAACTGAAAGATTATCAGAGTATGCTGTAAAATTTCTCCTCTCAAAATCTGGGCTATTGTTCAAGTGAAACACCGTTTAAAAAAAATTAGTGATCTGTATCAGCAGATCATTTTCAAAGTACCTGACTTGAGAAAGTAAGCACAAGCAAAAAATGCTAAAATAACAAACATCTTCAGGTGAGGCAACATCTTTGCAGAGAGAAAGTTAGTGCTCAAAAACTATGCTTCACTTTAATGATCTTTTGTCAAAATTGCATGTTAAGATATACCACTTTAAGCATGCATGGAACTTGGTATATGCAAGCAGCAAAAGAAAAACAGTCACTTGAGTAAGTTAGGATATGAACAATCATGTGAGGTACAAGGTAAAAGGAGATAATGATTCATTTTGCAATGTATGTCCAGGAGATGTACAAGTAATATGGTGGGAGGAAAACTGGACAGTCTGTCAAAGCAGAAGTTGTCTCATTATGTATATTCAAGACTGAGATAGGCTGATTTCAAATCAGTTAGGGAATCAATATTTGGAGGATAATGCAGGAAAATGGAGTTAAGGATTATTATATCAGCCATTATTTTATCTCAAGGCCTCCATCTGCTACTCCATGTTATGGTCAGAGAATACATCATTGGTCCAGGAATGTGCGGATACAGAGAAAGCAACCTCCCCATTACGTACCATAAGCAATCATCAGTCCACATTTCCAGAGTTATGAGTAGTTCTGGGTAGATTCATCCTACGAACTGGCAGCTGTTTTGGAGCAAAAGTCACTTGTCAGAAAAACTTACATCAGAAGGTTATCAAGTGTCTAATAGAGAAAAGATGATCCTATATAGAGCTTATGTTGAGTTTCATTTCAAGTTTAAAGAGCCTAGGACTGAACTCAGTGGGAGTATGGAGGCACCTTTTGTTACTTCAACTTCTCTTTCACTTTCTTTGTCTTTAATCATCCCTTGTCCTCTACCTAGCCACATACCTGCTCAATTTTCATCAGCTACAAACCCATTTAAAAACTGTTCAGCTCTAACATTTTCTCATCTCAATGGAAGGTCAGAAACCTGGAATGTCAACCCTATGTTTCTCCATAGATAGACCTACTGATGGTTTCAGCAAGAATCTTTAAGCCTGGGGAGATTGGAAGAAACAACTTACTACCTTAATGAAAAGAAAACAATGCAAGTAGAATTAGAAAACTGCTCTTTTTAAAATGATCTAAGTGTTAAAAACACTAAAATGTGTTATTTCATGTTTCTGCAGTCCCCTATCAACTATTACAATTTTAAGCTTATTTTATTTTTCTCGAAAGCTTTTAAGGTAATGTTTTTCAAGTGTTGAAGTAGAACACATTCATTCTATCAAAATGTTCCAATACACATTTACTTTGGCATAACAGTTCTACTGCATGTTCAAGATCAGTGCTGAATAAGAGAATTATGTAGCATTTACACTTAATGTTTTAAAAATAAACTTGAAATTTGACTTTTTGGAAATGATTTTGAATATTTATTTCACAGACAATGAGACATAAACAGCAGCTTAAGGTCTAGTGGTGTTTTATTCCAATGGTTGCAGGTGGCGTCTTATAATTAATTCCCCAGTGCTCTTCAGGTAACTGTCTGCTAGTTCTTGTTCAGTTGGAAGTCCCTGTGGCAATTTCAGGGGTTGCACTCTGCAAAGACATTTGAAATATATATCACTAAATTTATATTAGGATTTTACAATCAAGACAAAATGAAAGTTTATTGTATTTACATTCACCAACCTTATAAGATGCTTGATGACTTTTAGTTTATTATTAATCGATGGAACGTTCTTATGAATCCGTGGCTGATGTGACTGGTAAAATACAGAAGATTTGTCTTTACATTTATCATCTATCACAGCATTAAACAGTAATTCAATTAAATGACATCTATAAATTTAACTTACCTTAGAAGTGAAGTCAACATACCAGATTCCTAAATACCTTATTTCTAACTCTTCAATAAAAAAATTGTGCTGAATTAAACAGAAACCACTTATCAACTGAAACACTTAAGCAATGAAAATAAACATATTTCAAAATTCACGGTCCTCTATTCTGGACTCTTAGGCAGCAAAGGTTATATACAGTTGACCTATTCAAAGTTTTTGGCTAATGTTTCAATTTTGAAATGAACCAAATTACGCAATGTTCCATTTAGGTTAGCAAAAAGTAAACGACAGACTGGTAAGCTATTTTCTTAATTACCCAGTAACTTGCAAGTATGAAATATTCATCATTTGAGCAATCAGATTGCTAATGTTACATGACCCAAATCAGATCAGCAATGATCTTACTGAGTGGTGGAACAGGCTCAACAGGCCACATGACCTATTCTTGCTCATAATTCGTTTGCTCATAAGAGTGCAAATGGATGAATAAAACTTTTGAGCCTCTGATCAAGAAGTAAAGGAGGCATATGTTAAGAATCAAGTGAATCTTTTCAAAAATATAAAGCATGTAATGGCATTCTTAAGATGGAAGTCAGGAGAGTAAACTGGAGTGTAGGAGGTTTAGACATGACCTGATAGAAATTTATAAAATAATGAGAAATATAGGTAGAGTTGATGGTAGTTGTCTTTTCCTTAAAATGGGGTATTTCAAGACTGGGGGCAGATTTTTGGGGTGGCAGTAGAGAAATATAGAGGAGATAAGAAGGGGAGAGTTTTTTTTAAACAGGGTGGTTTGTGTGAGTGGTGAACTTTCTCTGGAGGTGTTAGATGTGGATACAATTGCAACATTTAGAAGACATTTGGATAGATACATGAGTGCAAAGGGTTTGTAGGGATATGGGTCAGGAATGGGCAAGTGGGACTAGTTTAATTTGAGCTTTGGTTCAGCGTGGACTGTTTGGACCATAGGGTCTGTTTCCATGTTGTATGACTATGACTATAAACAACTTATTTAGTTCACTACTATTGACAACTAAATGTGGAAAGATTGTCGAGTTTTGATCCGATCTGTAAGTTATCAGACTACTTAGCTCTATATGGTTTACTAATATCCTTCAGGGAAAGAAATCTGTCATTTTCACCTGGTCTGGCCTACATGTGACTGCAGACCTACTGCAATGTGGTTGACTCTCAACTGCCTTCTGAAATCACAATAAGCTACTCACTTGTACCAATTGCTATGAGGCCTCAAAGAAATTAAATCAGACAGACCTGATATTGTCCTCGGCACCAGAAAAGATATTGGCAGAAACAGTCCTGCTGACTCTGCAAAGTCTTACTGGGGTTAACAATGAAGAGTGCAGAAGGGCACACAAGAAGCAGAACCAGGCATACCTAAAACTAAGGTAGAAACTTGGTGAAGCTACCAAACTGGATGACTTGTGTTCCAAACAGCATAAGCAGCAAGTGATGAACAGAGCTAAACAATCCCACAACTAATTGCATCAGATCTAAGCTCTGCAACCCAGTCACAAATAGTTGTGTCTGGTATGGACAATTAAACAACTCTCAAACTCACAGACGAGTCAAGCAACCTGACATAATTAAATTCATGTAATCATTCCTTATAATGTCTCAGACACCACCATTACCTTCCCTGGATATATCCTGTCCCACCAGGTCAGCCCCAGCAGAGATAGTGCAAAAGTGGTATACAGTCTGGGCAATATCTCCAAGGTATGATTTGCTAAGTATACTTTTGTGAAACTGCTGTTTGACCCGTCTATGGAATTATTATGTCAATTTTGACAGAAACCCCCAAATATTGTGAAGGAAGACTTTACAGGGTTAATTGGGCAAGGTTTTATTTTCAGATGCCAAGTAACCATTAGATTACATTTGTTTTTTTTAAATAGCGACTAGGTACAACTGAGTGGCCTACTAGGCTCTTTCAGAGGGAAGATTGCTGTGGGGCTGGAGTCATATGCTAGCCAGGACCAGGTAAAGATGGCATATTTCATTCCCTAAGGACATTTTTTTTTTTACAACAATCTTATTTTTGTAATCAGCATTACAGAGACTAGTTTTAGTTCCAGAATTTTGAATTTTAATTCTTTGAACTGCTGTAGTGAGCTTTTAACTCACTCTAGAGCATGTGCTTGGGCCCATTAGTTTGGTTGTGTGTCACTATACCAGCATTCACAAATGAGAAAAGGCTAAACAAACTTGCACGTTTTAGCCTGTGAAGAAAGCATGCAGTACATTTCACAGAATGAAACAAAGATCATAAATGAAGTATAAAATGTTGATCTCTAATATTATAAAAATTTGAAACAGAATAAAGGAACACAGGTTTAAATTAGTAACATAAGGATTGATGTACTTCACATAGTGAATGATCAACACTTGAAATGGACCGCTGGACTCATTGGTAGAGGAGAAAACCTTTTTGTCACTGAAACAAAAAAAAACAGCAACTGGGGAGGAAGAGAGATTGTGTGGTGTTTCTGGACAGGTGAATGGTTAGTCTTCTTCATCCACAAGAATACTGTGATATATTACAATGACTTAACATCCTGAAAAACCAGCAACTGGAACAAACCAAAAGACACTGCATACCTGTGCTTATTCAAATCATGGAGAAAAATAGAAATTGAATATATCTGAATGACAAAAAGAATTAAAAGTTAACAAGTGCCCATCACCAGAGGGCAATAGGGAAGCATAACATGGATTTTATGACCCAAACGGAAATCCAACTATTGTAGAATTGAATGGCCAGAAAGGTAGCAGATCCCTTTTTGGCTAAGAGTTGGTTTGCATTGGAAATCAAGAACCGAATGACAAACAGGACCATCCAATGCAACAGAACACAATATAGAACCACAAGTCACAAAAAAAGATCCAAAATTTATATGTTAACACTAAAGATGAAGTGTGGGGATGGACCATTAACTATAGTGGAGAGACTAGGATTAATATAGACAACACACAGAGAAGATAATTCACCTTGTCTAACCCAAGGTCATGGACAATCTTCTTTTCCCAATATGGACGTCGTTTTGTACATTTTATTCGAGTAATGATGTGTAGTTGATGAGGACAGTCTGGATTACCATTATATCTTGCATGATCTGATGGTGAAACTTCAAACATCTGAAACCAAAAGGTACACTAATTACATTAAAAAAAATTATGCAGATAAACCATCAAATTATTCCATGGCATTTTGAACATGGAGCACTGATTTGAATCCAAAATTAAATTCAGTTCTCCAGTCTAAGAATAGGCAGTCAGAATCTAGAAATCTCAGAGGGAAGACTTACAACCTATCAATTCTGTGCATTGAGTTTGGTAAAAATAGGCAATTGATCCCATTTCTTATTAATTTCCTAAAACCTAGCAGATCCTTTCCTTCAAGTACTTATTCAATTCAAATTTGAAAGTCGTGATTAAATCTGCTTTTACCACTTGTTCAGGCAACATACTTCAGGTCACAAGTCACCACGTGAATATATTTTCTTCATTTCATATCTGGTTCTTATGCTAATCATGTTAAATCTGTGGCCCCTGCTCTTGAATAATCTTATTAATGGAAAGAGTCATTTAATCAACTACAATGATTTGCTATACCTGTGAAGAACAGCTCTAGTCTCTCCACAATACTGAAGTCCTTCATCCTTGGTACCAGTCTAGTAAAGATTTCTATGCATATAGCTTTAGTCTCAACATTTGGCTATAAAACACATGGGAACATCCTATAACAAACACTTGATATATAGTCACTAGACTTTATAGGAAATGCAGCAGCTGGTTTGCATCATGTTCCCTACAGAAAGAGGCCATTCAGCCCATCAAGTGTGCATCAACGTTGCAAAGGAACATCCACCCAGACCTAGCCCCCACACTCTCCTAAAACCCCACTTCCCTGCTTTTACCATGACCAATCCATCTCGTCTGCCCATCCTTGGACACGACAACACAACTTATCGTAGACAATCTACTTGCACACGTTTGGACTGTGGAAGATGTGAGATATGGTGTTATGAGATTTTATGTTATATGTTATCTTTATTACCTCACTCACCAGCTCGCTATATTCATTAATACTGGGTTCTTGTTCATTCATTCATTCATAATTCTTTACTAATCCGTTACTTACTATAACACTTTCATATATGCATAAAACCTCGATTCTGTAGTATATTTTACTATCCAAATTTAAAACTATCCTTTCAAACCCATTACTGCATTTTCACACCTTATCAGCCATTGTTACAAGCAGTGTTTACCTCTGAATAAGTGTAGCACAGAGAACAACACCATCCCCATCAAGTCTCCAAGAAACATTATAATATTAATCAGTCCATACCAACCATCTCCTGGATATAAATAGATTCCCCAATTAGTAAGTACCTGTTAAATATCTTTTAACTGTGCCATTATCCATTTAAGAAACTAACTCACAAAACATCACGTTCATGAAATTGCACAAATGAACGAAACTCATACCAGCAAATAGGAAATAAATCTCACAACCCAGCTGCAGTAATCAGTTTAATATCCTTTATAAAGTACAGGTACAATTTTAACTTAGAGCATATAGGCCTAGTAAATTTACTAACATTCACCAACTTAAAACACAAAAGGACAACACCACCTAATAATGCAAGCTGACTGTTCAGATACGCTTAATCCCATCAAAAGCATCCAGCAATTAGCACGTTTTAACCCATCTCCTGTCTCCAAGTATACTGTTTTGGAAAATGTAGGGGGTGATTAACCCTCAAGAGAATGTTGCATGAACAGCCAGGTTTCTGGTATCGAGGCAGATTGTAATGCAATGAGGGGTATGCCGGGTTCCAAGTGATCGATTGTGATAGGGGGCTCTCTAGTCAGAGGCACAGACAGATGTTTCTGCGGCCAGCTGTGAAAAACCAGAATGGTGTGTTGCCTCCCTGGTGCCAGGATCAAGGATGTCTCAGAGAATGTGCAGAATGCTCTCAAAAGGGGAGAAGGACCAACAGAAGGTCATTGTACTCATTGGAACCAACAACATAGGAAGAAAAAAGGATGAGATTCTGAAGGGAGAATACAGAAAGGTAAGAGGAATTTAAAAAGGAGGTCCTCAAGAGCAGATGAATGCATGGCTGAGGAACTGGTGCATGAGAGAAGGGTTCACATTTTTGGACTTTTGTAGTCTCTTCTGGGATAGAAGTGACCTGTTCAGAAGGATGGATTGCACCTGAATTGGAAGGGGTCTAATATACTGGCAAGGAGATTTGCGAGATATGTTCGGGAGAATTTAAGTTAGTAAGGTGGGGGGGTAGAATACAGGGAAATAGTGAGGAAAGAGATCAATCTGAGACTGCTACAGTTGGGAGAGAGAGTGTCAAACAGTCAGGGCAGGAAAGAACAAAGCAGAGTACAAGGTAGGACTGATAACTTAAACTGCATTTACTTCAATACAAGAAACCTATCAGAGAAGGCAAATGAACTCAGGGCATGGCTAGCAACATGGGACTGGCATATCATACCTATTATAGAAACGTGGCTCAGGGATGGACATCACTGGGTTTAGATGGAGAGGAATTTGTTAATGTGTACAAGAAAGTTTTCTGATTCATATGTTGATATACCTACTGGAGAAGGTGCAAAACTTGACCTATTCTTGGGAAATAAGGCAGGGCAGGTGACAGTTGTCAGTAGGGGAGCAATTTGGGGCCAGCAATCATAATTCTATTATCTTTAAAATAGTGATAGACCGAATCTAAAAGTTGAAATTCTAAACTGAAGGAAGGCTAATTTTGATGGTATTAGGCAAGATCTTTAAAAAGAGGACTGGGGTGAAATGTTCGCAAAAAGAAGAATACTGGAAAATGGGAAGTCTTCAAAACTGAGATAACAAGAGTCCAGAGACAGTATATTCCTGTTAGGGTGAAAGAAAAGGCTGGTTTGTGTAAGGAATGCTGGATGACTAGAGAAATTGAGGGTTTGGTTCAGAAAAAGGAAAAAGCCTATGACAAATATAGGCAGGAAGAATCAAGTGAATCCTTAAAACAGTATAAAGGCAGTAGGAGTATACTTAAGAGGGAAATCAGAAGGGCAAAAAGGGGGCATGAGATAGCTTTGGCAAATAGGGCTAAGGAGAATCCAAAGGATTTTTATAAATACATTAAGGACAAAAGACCAACTAGGGAGGGAATAGAGCTGGTGCTGGGTCCACTGCTTTTCATCATTTATATAAATGATTTGGATGTGAACATAGGAGGTATAGTTAGTAAGTTTGCAGATTACACCAAAATTGGAGATGTAGTGGACAGCAAAGAAGGTTACCTCATAATGGAATCTTCACCAGATGGGCCAATGGGCTGAGGAGTGGCAGATGGAGTTTAAGTTAGATAAATGTGAGGTGTTGCATTTTGGAAAAGCAAATCAGAGCAGGACTTATACACTTAATGGTTGAGGTCCAGGGGAGTGTTGCTGATTAGAGACCTTGGAGTGCAGGTTCATAGCTCCTTGAAAGTAGAGTCGCAGTAGATATGATAGTGAAGGCGGCATTTGGTATGCTTTCCTTTATTGGTTAGAGCACTAAGTATAGGAGTTGGGAGGTCATGTTGTGGATGTACAGGACATTGATGAGGCCACTTTTGGAATAGTGTGTGCAGTTCTGGTCTCCCTTCTATTGGAAGAATGTTGTGAAACTTGAACGGGTTCAGAAAAGATTTACAAGGATGTTAC
This sequence comes from Hemiscyllium ocellatum, assembly GCF_020745735.1. NCBI lineage: Eukaryota > Metazoa > Chordata > Chondrichthyes > Orectolobiformes > Hemiscylliidae > Hemiscyllium > Hemiscyllium ocellatum. The sequence continues at coordinate 67,292,486 of NC_083406.1, read as the reverse complement.
TAGGGTTGGAGGATTTTGGCTATAGGGAGAGGTTGAGTAGGCTGGGGCTGCTTACCTTGGAGTATCAGAGGCTGAGGGGTAACCTTATAATGATTTATAAAATTATGAGATGCATGGATGGGATAAAATGACAAGGTCTTTTCCCTGGGGTGGGGCGAGTCCAGAACTAGATAGGTTCAGGCTGAGAGGGGAAAGATACTAAAGGGACCTAACGGGCAACTTTTTCCAAGCAGAGGGTGGTGCATGTATAGAATGGGCTGCCAGAGGAAGTGGTAGAGGCTGGTATAATTACAGCATTTAAAAGACATCTGGATGAGTATATGAATAGGAAGGATTTAGAGGGATATGGGCCAATGCTAGCAAATGCGCCGTGATTAGGTTCGGATATCTGGTAGGCATGGATGAGTTGGACTGAAGGCTTTGTTTCTGTGCAATATATTTCTATGACCCTATGACAGAAGCCTGTCAAACATTTGTGCAATATGGATTAGAAAATTTAACGCCACAGTAATGGAATTTTAATGCATGTAAGATTACGTATAAAGGGGGCTCTAGTAAGAAGTGTATTTCAGGATTCTATTGATGCCTTGAATTTGTTCTGTGATTGCTGAATAAAAGATGCTATTTTGCCACTTATCGATTCCAGTTGTTATTTGAACACGAACCCACAGAGGAAACCAATATAGTGAGCCAGAACATTAGCATGAGCGAGGGAGAGCATGAGAACTGAAGAGATAACTGGTGGAGAGTGCACAGTAACTGGTGGTGTTTTAACCTGAAGGTCAACATGCCTCAGGCGAGGGAAGAAGTCAAGGAGAGTTTCTTGTGGTAACCTCAGCTGGTGCAGGAATTGAACCCACACTACTACTTGATCACTCTGCATAACAGACCAGCCATCTTTGGAGTACAGAAGATTGACACGTGACTTAATTGAAACTTACAACATTATTGAAAGGCTAGGTAGGGTGGATGCAGAAAGGATATTAGCCATGAATGGAGGGACAAGAACCCGGAGGTACAACATCAGAATAAAGGACAAGCCACTTGAACTGAAATTAGAAGAAGTTCCTTCACTTAGACAGTAGCAACTTTTTTTGAAATTTTGTACCCCAAAGGGCTGAGTCTTTGAATATGTTCAAGACAAAAATCAACAAATTTCTAGATACTGATCACATCAAGGTATATGGAGACAGTGCAAGAAAATGGGTTTGAACTAAATCATTAGCCACATTCTAGGATGGTGCAGTCGGCTCAAATGGATCAATGACCTACTCTTGCTCCTATGCTCCTATAGCTGAATCTGTATTTGGACTAGATTGAGATATGAAGTTGGGTAAAGATTCGGATGTTGAAAAATCTCAGGTTCAGTTTATAATCTGAACAGCTACAATCGAAGTATTGAAAAGTCAGACTTGACTGGGTGTCTTAGTTGTTAGCTGGTACAGACCACGTGACCTCTTTCTGTACTATTAACTTTTTAATGTTTCTATGAAACAGAAGCTTCTGTTACTTGAGGAGAGAAAATTATTAAGTGGTTTTGTCACTGGACTGTAATTCAGGATTCCATGGCAGCTGGTGGAAGTTGAATAGGTTCTTTTGGACTTCAGCTCAGTTATAGTAAAGGTTGATATATCCTCAAGCCTAATTAAGAGAAATGAAGTAGGGTAAATCTTCTAATATTGAAAATCAGGTTCTGTATGTAACCTGAAGATCATAAAACCACATCTGCTTCACAAACACCCTTTCAGGAACAAAGTCTACAATTCTTATGTGGTCTGGCCTTCAAGTGACTCTAAACCCACAGTACTCTGGATGTGCCTTTAATGATCTGTGAAATGACCTGGCAAGCCACTAAGTTTGAATCATTTGGGGTTGGGTAAATAGTTCTGGCCTTGCACTGATGCCCATGAAAGAATGAAGGAAAAAAATGAAGAATGACAGTCTCTAACTAATGCATTTATAATGTTGCAAGAGCAGTCTTTTCAAAACAGATTTCTGAATGCTTTCTTTTCATGAGCATTTCAAGAACTGTCATTGTTACTTTGTGGCACATAAATACTGCAATTAGTGCAAACTGTGTGAGTGGGCAAGGGGAGGTTGTAGCCCATCACAAATACGAGGGAGCTTAGCAATTATTAAGATGAGAGCTAGAGGGCCTATTAACCTTTACTATAACTGAGCTGAAGTGCGACAGAATCAACGTAGGTCACCTAACCAATCCACATTGGCTCTCGCATGCCTCTGTGGCTGCCTCTAAATGCTTGGTCAGTAGGCAGGCCTGACTTAATTCTGTGCACACTTTCCTGTAATAAATACAATGTATATAATGGCAATTTATATAGAAATGGGGCTGCCAAGTCAGGAATTTCCACAATCCAAGATTCCTATGTCATTAGCAAAATACCAGTACTATGTCCCTAATAATAAAGACAAGGACCCTGTCAGAATTATTAAAAATTGTCAACTTTTCCTAACATCTCAAAGATTTATGTAGCTTTATCCGATACGTTCCTGCACCATTTGCAATTGTATCATTTAAATATATTGCCCTGCTTCATCCTTCAAATTAGAATGTAACAGCATACTAAACGTAATCTATCACATCTTCCCATTTCACCGGTCCAGGACTTCCTGAAATTTGTTATCTTCCTCACTTTTTAATGTCACATCAGAGTTTTGTACATCTGGAAAGCAGTTTTTACTGAAGGATTTGTGGTATTTACAAATCAATATTTTTCGCTTGGCCTCTCACCATCTCCATTCTCCTCCCTAGACCTTTTTCCTTCTGAGCTATCAAACCATTTGACAACCACCTCCCCAATCCCCCCCCCCGCTCCCCCCCCCTCACCTTTGCTGGAATGCGAGCCTTGGTAAACTTCAATCGTACAAATCCAGCCCACGATAATGGAACCAAAAATTGTTCCATCAAGTTCTGTAAAAACAAATTACAAGTTTTGAAAATTAGTGATGACAAAAGATATGTTAGCAAAGGTAAATAAAGTACACAGCAACTGCACACGACATCAGTAGCCTTTCATTATGGCTTTTCATTTAAATGTGTCCTCAACACATAGGTGATGCTTGTAAGATCACGTTATTGTTAAACTGAGATGCTGTAATAGTACTCAATAGGAAATATTGCATTTTTCAGAATGCAGTTCTTTAAAAATTATGCCCATGACCAGAAGGTGTGAAATTTATGGAGTGATTGTTTTCCTATGACATTTCAGGTCTAGTGATTTTAGAAGACCAGAAATGAAAATAGAAATTGATGGAAATACTCAGCAAGTTTAGCAGCATCTGTGGGAAAAGAATCAAAGTTCATGTGTCAGGCTGTTGCAAAGGTTCTCAGGCATACCAGGTTTTAGGCAAGGGTGGATTTTCACATCTCTTTAAACTGGTGAATGTTGTTCATCTAGGTTAATCTTGTCTCATGCGTAATGTTGAATCAAACCTTGATTTGCAGATCTGATTGCAAATATTGTCCAGGAAATCACAGTTGGAGGAGTGTGTGAAGGCACTAGCTTGTTCTGTTAAGAACCTGACTCCGTTCTTCTGAAATGCATAGATTGTTTGATACCAGGCATTTCCATTTGGATCTGCTCAAGGTAGTAAACATAGGAAGAACATCCAGCAAGTCTAGAACCATGGGTTGCAGTATAAAAGGTTCGGGGTACACCATTTAGTACTGAGATGAGAAGATATTCGTCATGTTTAGGGTGGTGAACCTGTGGAATTCTCTGCCATAGGAAGCAGTCGAGCCTGAAACAATGAATGTTTTCATGAAGGAGACAGAAATAGTTCTTGGGGCAAAGATAACAAAGAGACAAATGCAGAAACAGGGTACTGAGTTGGGTAATGAGCCACAATTATGTCGAATGGCAAAGAAACATGAAATGTTGAAAGGCCTACTCCCGTTCCAATTTGTGTTATGTTTTTTCCCACCCCATGCTATAGGGTTCAATGTACAACTTCTGATATTGGCTTTCAGCATGTTTTTGCATTTGAGTTTGGGACATGCTATGAGGCAGATTCCTGTCGAATCCAATCGAATCCAGGTGCTGGAGCGAGAGGTGCAAGCCTTGTGAAACCGTATCAACGTCCTCGAAAATCGAGGTCGCAGGATAAATCTCCGAATTGTCGGGCTCCTTGAAGGCGAGGAAGGTGCGCAGCCAGTCAGCTTCTTTGAAAACTGGCCGCCAAAGTTTTTGGCCCTTCATATCGAGGCCAGCAGGCTCCAGATCGAAAGGGCATATCGGGTTACAGTGCACAGGTCAGGGCTGGTGCAGCATCCTCACCCGGTCCTAATGCACCTCCATTCATATAAGGACAGCAAAAAGTCAAAGAAGTTTCCAGATCTCTGGGAAAAGATACGCAGGCGCTGCTGAACAAGGGGTCAAAGATCATCCTTTTCCAGAATTTTTCAGCAGCTGTAATCCGAAAGAGGAAGTCCTTCGATGAAATTAAAAAGAGGCTGAGGAACCTGGACATCCAGTACTCCATGAGATACACCACAGTATTTCGTTTCAGCCATGGGGACTCAGTTTATACATTTGAATCGGTGGATAAGGCTAAAAACTTTGTGGACACATTAAAATAGACGGATTGGCCTGAAGAATATGGTTAATGTTTGTTCTCTCTTTTCTATTTTTCCCCATGTTTTCCCTTCCTTTTTTAAACTCCTTTCTTTCTCCCTAATAATTTCCTTTTTGGAAAGGGGGGGAAAAGACTTTTGTAATAAGTTGTTCCTTTCTTTTAATAACTGGATTTTCTGATGGGAAATTTTGTGGATGTTCTTTGTTGTCTCTCTCCCTTTTTTTTTGTTTGTTCTGCTTTTCTTTTAGTCACAAGTAGGGGTGTCATGAAGCCAGGGATGGGTGGACTGCTCATCCTGACTTTGTCTTTTGATTTAAGGACCATCTCCTTGTTTTTTTTTCTGGCCTAAGGCTGGGGCACAGTCCAGGTTTGAAGGAGCTGTGAACGAGGGGATGGGTAGGATGAGTGCCCGCTATGGGCAGGGGGAAGAGTCTTCCATTCAAGGTTAGGGATTTCATCCAGAAGAAGACTACATTTCTCACTAAGCCCTATAAGCCCAATACAGAGAGGTTGTTGCTACGTTCCACAAGGACCCTTTCGGTTAGTGCCCTCTATCGCTTGCTGGGTGGCAGGGCCTGGCAGGTTATTAAACGGTTATATGAGATCTGGGAGCAAGAGCTGGGAATAGAGATCTCTTCTGGAACATGGGAGAATACTCGAAAGATCTCAATCTGTAATAGGACATGTGCTACGCAATTAAAAGTTCTGCACAGGGCTCATCTGGCACCAGACCATCTGGCGAAGTTTAAAAAAGGGGGCATCTTCAGTGTGCCCCAAATGTAAAATAAGTGTAGGTACTCTTACCCATTCCTTCTGGACATGCCACAGGCTCCGTGTTTATTGGAGTGCTGTGGCGGGAGAGATAGGGAGGGTATTGAGGACTGAAGTCAAAGTAGACCCAATATCTCTCCTCTTAGATTTACCAAATTTACCATCTCTAGACCGTCATGGGAAGAAACTATTTAATATTCGTGTACACTGTGCACGGAAGAATATTCTGATGAATTGGGTGTCTGAGAACCCACCGGGCTTGTTGGGATGGCAGAAATTAATTATGGAGCACATTCCCTCGGACTTTATTACAAACATGGTGCACCACACAACAGACAATTTTTATAAGACATGTCAGCCCTACTTGAGTTATTTGGATATCGATTTGTCAGTTATCTTAACTAGGGCGTTTGTTTAACCAGGATGATTAGATTTGTCAAGCCCTGGGCCCTGGAGGGGGACTCCAGAGTTAATACGAGTATGTATACAATGCATACATACTCGTATGCATCGTTTAGATAGTGCATCTGGAATGTTAAGGGGAGTCATTCACTAGTTAGGGGAAGAAAAATACTTTCAAGCCTTCGAAAAGAACAGATGTAGCCTTGCTGCAAGAAACACATCTAACCGATAAGGAGCACTTAAAGGTTACAGCAGGGAGGGCTTGGCCGAGTGTTCTTTAATTGTAAAAGCAGAGGAGATGCTATACTCATCTAGAAGCATCTCCTATTTCAGCTGTTTGACCAAATTAAGGATGAATATGGGTGGTTTATTATCCTGAAAGCTTTAATACATGGAGAGGAGTATGGGATCTTGAACGTATGTTGTCCCCAGCACATGCTCTCAAGGTTTTAACAGATATGCTTTCCAGTTGATGGCCCTTGGAGGGGGGGGGGGGGGGGGGGGGGGTGTCATGCAATCACAGAAAGAGATTTTAATCGTCTTATTGACTCTGGGGTAGACAGGATGCTTAGGGGTTTCACAGGCATATCCCCACAATCTAGGCAACTGGTGGACCTGAGCAGGGAGCTGAGGTTGGTGGATGCGTGGAAATGTCTTCACCCTAACGGTAGGGACTTTACATTTTTCTCTACCATACACACTGCTACACTAGGATTGACATGTTTTTTTCCTCCATCAGCCTTTCTGAATTTGGTGCTGTCCTGAAGATTTGGGAACATAGTCATTTCTGATGATGTGGCAGTGTATATGGAGATTAAGGCCAGTGGTAATGAGACAGGCTCGTGGTCTTGGCGCATGGATCCTTTTCTCTTGAAGGATAGCAAGCTTGCTAAGTACTCTTCATGGGAATTTAAAATTTTTTGGGACATAAATTTGTGTACCATTGGTGCTCTAGGAGACTGCCAAGGCCTATGCAAAGGGTTCGATTATTTTTGGCAAAGGTAGAGTCCTTTTTTAAGACCTTGGATCTCCTAGGTATAACTTCAGAGTAGGCATCTGTTTTGAATGCCCCTCTGACAATCCAAGAGATACAGGAGGTACGGAGACAGTTCCAGAACGGAAAAACACCCAGCCCAGGTGGATTTCAGAGTGAATTTTATAAACATGCTGGCCAGGCCAATGGTGGATATGTACAATCTTTTGTACAGTCAGGACTGCCTCCCATCCTCTTAGAGAAGCAAATATCTCCCTTATTCTCAAGTGAGGGAAAGCCCCCGAGGATTGTACTTCATACAGGCCCATGTCCCTATTAAACGTGGACTTTAAAACTTTGTCGAAAATGCTGGCATTGACTTTGGTGAAGGTCTTGCCCTATATCGTAAAGGAGGACCAGACGGGTTTTATTAGCGGTCGCTTCTAATAACATTAGAAGAGTACTGAATATAGTTCAAGTATGCCAGCAAGGGTCAATTCCACCTTGGTATTCTTCCTGGAATCAGAAAAAGCATTTGACCAAGTTGAGTGGCTGGTCTTCTTTTATGTCCTGGAATGGTTTGGTCTTGGAGGGGTCTTTGCCAGGTGGGGGGGCAGTGTTATATAGTGACCCTCAGGCAGCGATTTTCACTAACGATATAAGGTCTGACAATTTTAGTCTTGGTAGAGGCAACCGACAAGGGTGGCCCCTTTCACCGTTGCTATTTACATTGGTGATTGAGCCATTGACAGAGGCTATCCGGAGGGACCCCAATATAATTACCCCGGAGGTAGGGTCAGGGGGGCATAAGATCACCCTTAATGCAGATGACATTCTTCTTGTTCTAACTAACCCGACAATATTTGTACCCCGTTTAATACAAGTGATTAATTTCTTTGGTTCTTTCTCAGGGTATAAAATTAATTTTGTGAAGTCGAAGGCCATGCCTGTGGGGGGTCTTGTTAGAGTACCCGATTTTGGGGGTGGAATCAGATTCCCTTTCAGGTGATCACAGGTAGGTTTCCTGTACTTAGACATTTTTATCACGTTGCCTTTGATCAATTATGTAAGGCTAATTTTGTACAGTTGCTAGAGAAGATAAGACAGCTCCTCCAGCGCTGGGTGGCTCTTCCGATTTCCTGGTCAAAATGAATGTTCTTCCTTGTTTATTACATCCCATGTGAATGCTCCCTTTGATGCTGCCTAGACAAGTGCTACGGAGGCTTAACAGTTGTCTCGGTTCTTTCATCTGGCGTCACAGGCAGCCTCTTATTAAGCTTGGCAAATTGCAGCGCCTGCATGTGATGGGGGTGTGGACTTCACAGATTTTAAGAAATATCAATAGAGTTCCCTATTATCCTATAAGCTGATTGGGCTTGCCAAGACTCAAGGTCAATTTGGCTGGACATTGAAACCTCCCAGTCAAAACGCCCCCTCATTAATTTGGTGTTTATTGACAAGATGTGGACTGTTACAGGCCATTGCAGAAATCAGATTGTCCTTAACACGGTCAAAGCATACGGATTCAGGATGGTCCAGGTAATGATCACAGACGCTCACAACCGACTGCACAAATACAAGCAAGAAATTGCGCGCCAAAAGTCGTTAATTTTAAAAACCACTAATCAGGAATGGACCCGGACCATAGAACAGGCTATCACTATAGGACAGAACAGGACAACACTTCGCAAAAAAACGGCACTAAAAGAAAAAATGGACAAACTAACCCACAAACAGGAGGACACTACAACACACACCTGGGTTAAAAACCTCTCCCACAGACAGCTCACAGACACGGAAAGAACTATACTGGCCAAGGGACTCAAATACAACTACAGGGATGCCAACACAGCAGACTTCCTAGCAGCACTAGAATGCACACTCAGGAACAATGGACTGACAGAAGAGACACAACAAACAGTGAGACAAACGGTCGTACCTATGATGATAAGAAAACGACATACACATAACCTCAACACCAAGGAGAGGGAAGCACTGAAAGCACTGAAAAATGACAAGAACATAATCATACTACCGGCAGATAAAGGCAGAATGACGGTCATCTTGGATAAATCAGACTACATCAATAAAGCACAACAACTACTCGCAGACACCAACACCTACCAAATGAAGGATTCCGACCCCACACCACAACTCACCAATAGAATAATCAACACACTAAGGAATCTACAAAAAAATGGACAGATAACCAAAGCGGACCAGCAAAGAATGAAACCTGAAAGCAACAACACCCCCAGATTCTACGGACTACCCGAAGTACACAAACCAGACATCCCACTCAGACCCATAGTATCACTACCAGGGACACCAGCATACAAACTAGCCAAAGAACTACAACAAAAACTGAAACACCTAGTCAGCGGATCCAAACACTCCATACAATCAACACAGGAATTCTTGGACATCATCAGGAATACACACAAAGACAAAGAAGAAACCATGGTATCATTCGACGTGACGGCACTGTTCACATCAATTGACAAAACCTTAGCCAGAGAAACAATAGCCAACCTACTGGACATACATAACAGAACACAGGAGGCCGAACCTATCAACAAGGACGGCATACTTAAACTACTAGACCTGTGCCTCACCACACACTTTACATTCAACAATCAGATATACGAACAAATCAACGGAACACCCATGGGATCACCAATCTCGGGACTCATAGCAGAGTTTATGCAAAGGTTAGAACATACAGCCCTACCACAAATGCAACCCAAACTCTGGATCAGATACGTCGATGACACCTTTGTAATCATCAAAAACACAGACATAGAAAAAACACACCGAATCATCAACGCCACACTCACAGGAATACGATTCACGAGAGAAGAGGAAAAGGATAGCCAACTCCCATTCCTAGACGTGTTAGTAGAGAGAACACCCAACGGAGAATTCACCACAAGGGTACACAGGAAACCAACACACACAGACCAAGTCCTAAACTATGAAAGTAACCACCCCAATACACACAAACAAAGCTGCATCAGGACACTATTCAAAAGAGCCACAACACACTGCAGTACACCAGAACTGCGAAAAGAGGAAGAGGAACACCTATACAAGGTATTCACCAAAAACGGATACCCACGCAACTTTATCACCAGATGCCTAAGAGATAGACTACGGAACGAGGACATGCCACAACCAAAAGGACTAGCCACACTACCATACGTCAGGAGCGTCTCAGAACTGACAGCCAGACTACTGCGACCCTTAGGACTCATAACAGCACACAAGCCAACTTCCACACTCAGACAACAACTCACTAGAACAAAGGACCCAATAGCCAGCACGAGCCAAACTAACGTAGTTTACAAAATACCATGCAAGGACTGCACAAAACACTATACAGGACAAACAGGAAGACAGCTAACAATCCGCGACCACGAACATCAGCTAGCCACAAAACGACACGACCAGCTATCCCTAGTAGCCATACACTCAGACAACCAGGAACATGAATTTGACTGGGAAAACACTACCATCATAGGACAAGCCAAACAGAGAACAGCCAGGGAATTCCTAGAGGCATGGCATTCATCCACAAACTCCATTAACAGACACATAGACCTGGACCCCATATACAAACCACTACAGCTGAAACTGACACCCGGAAACGGCAAGAAGATCCATCAACAGACACATCAACCTGGACCCCACGTACAAACTACTACAGCTGAAACTGACACCCGGAAGCGGCAAGAACAAGCCACTATAAATACCGGAAGAAACATCAAAGCAGCGCTTCACAGGAGGCTCCAATAGCACTGATGATGTTCCCTAGCCAGGGAACGAAACATTTGCAGCAAAAACTTCCAGCTCGGCAAACAGAACCACAACAATCAAAGCATACAGAACGATGCAACAAAGAGAGAGCAATTCACGAGAACCTTTCCATTTTACTCCCATAGGAGAAATACCAATATTCTGGCCGAGATCGATGGATTCTGGCTTTATGCTCTGGGAATCTAGAGTAGTTTCCTGTCTGGGAGATTTATTTGAGGAGGGAGGTCTTGATGTTTTTCAAGCAGTTGAGCCAGAAATATGAATTATCTAGGAAGGACCCCTTTCATTATTTTCAGATTAGGGACTTTATACAGAAAAAGACTACATTAATGGCTAGTCCCCATAAATCTTATGTGGAGAGGAGAGTACTTCGTCCACGGATACTCCCCCGGTCAGCACCCATTATCATTTATTAGGAGGCAATGTCTTGAAGGACATTGAGCGACTGTGGGGGATCTGAACTCAGGAATTGGAGGTGGAGATTTCATCAGAGGCATAGGAGGCTATTTGGGAGAATGTAAGGAAAATTTCAATCTGCAATAGGATGCAGGCTATGCAACTGAAGGTACTCCAAAGGGCTGATTTGGCACCAGAGAGGCTTGCGAAATTTAAGGCAGGATAGCCTCCAATGTGCCTCAAGTGCAAAACAGATATCAGTACTCTTGCTCATTGCCTGTGGCCATACCACAAGCTTCACAGGTATTGGAGCGCTATAGTGAGTGTCTTGGAAAGGATTTTGGAAACCGAGGTCAAGGTAGATCTAGTGTCCCTCCTCTTGGGTTTGTTAAATCTCCCCTCTTTGGATGTGCAGGGGAAGAAACTGTTTAATATTCTTTCATTTTGTGCAAGGAAGAACATTCAGATGAGCTGGATGTAAGAGAATCCCTCAGAGCTATCAGAGTGGCGTAGGTTAGTTATAGAGCACATCTCCATAGACTTCCTCACAAATATGGCACGCCCAAAAATGGAACGCTTTTATATGACATGGCGACCCTTCTTGAACAATACAAACGCAAACTTGTCGGCTGTGTTGGTCAGGGCCTTTATGTAGCCGATGAGAGCTGTGTCTGGCAGGCTGGAGGAATTCCAGTGCTCCCTGTGATGGAGAACTTTGGTGGGCTTGGGCACACTGATGTACATAGTGTAATTTGCCTTAGTTCAAATCAATTTAATTCAGTTTTTTTTGTTTAATTTATTTATTGAATCATAGTTTGCATAGGGTTTTCTTTTTATCTTTATTCTTTTTCTTTTAAAAAAGTGTTTGTGGAGTGGAGTAGCAGTTTGTTTATTATTATTGTTGTTATATTATATGATTGTTATGTTATTTTGAGTTAAGTTTATAATTTTGTAAAAGAATTCAAATTCTTTTTCCCAATAAAAATATTTACCAAAAAATGTGCTAAATGCTGGCTGCTACTTTTGATGGATTAAGAGTGTCTGTTAGGTCTGCTTGCATAATTAAGAAGCGTTAATCTTTTTGCCTTTTACATTAGTAATTGTTAGTTAAACATACTAGGCCCAAATGCTCTAAGTTAGAAACTACACCTGTACTTAATATATAAAAAAAATATTAAATTGATTACCACAACTGGATTGAAGACTTGTTTACTATTTGTCATTCATTCATGCAATTTCACTTAAGTTTTGACAGTTAGTTTCTCAAAAGGATAACAGCCCAGTTAAAATGTATTTAACAAATACAAACTAAGTGGGGAAACAGTTTGGTGTTCTGTAATCTATTCAGGTGCGGGAGACAGTTGATAAGGCTTGATTAATAGTATCATAGAGATGTACAGCCTGGAAACAGATCCTTTGGTCCAATTCATCTATGCCAAGCACATATCCTAAACTAATCTAGCCCCATTTGCCAATACTTGGCCCATATCCCTCTAAAGCCTTCCTATTCACATATCCATCCAGATGCCTTTTAAATGCTGTAATTCTACCAGTTGCCACCACTTCCTCTGGCAGTTCATTCCATACTCACATGAAAAAGTTGCCCTTTAAGTCCCTTTTATAACATTCCCCTGTCATCCTAAACTTATGCACTCTAGTTCTGGACTCCCCCACCACAGGGAAAAAATCTGGTCTATTTAGGTGAAAGCGAGGATTGTGGATGCTGAAGATGAGAGTCAAGAGTGTGGTACTAGAAAAGCAAAGCAGGTCAGACAGCATTCGAGCAGCAGGAAAAATCGACATTTCCGGCAAAGGCCCATCATTAGGATTAGTGCCATGTTGCATGACACTGTAATCTTTTGTTATAAATTCTGTCTTATGCCCCACAACCATCTGATGAAGGAGCAGCGCTCGAAAGCTAGTGTTTCCAATTAAACTTGTAGGACTATATCCTGGTGTTGTGTAGTTTTTAAACTTTGTGCACCCCAGTCCAACACCAGCTCCTCCAAATCTAGACATTTATGTAGAAATAGCCTGATGAGGGTTTAAGATGAATTGGTTGAAAGGAATGCTTTCATTTAGTCTATATCGTAATAGTAAAATATGCCATAAAACACAGCTTCAAAAATGAATGAATGAATTAAATTGTGTTATAGTAAATAATGGGTTAGTAAAGGGTTATGAACAATTGAACGAGAACCCAGTATTCATGAATATAGCGAGCTGGCAAATGAGTTATCAAAGAAAATCTAAAACACAATATCTCACAAAAGCAATTTTTATCTCAGCTGATGATAATACTGGACAAGACAGATCCCAGAGTGAGAATCAAGAGTGTGGAAAAGCAAAGCAGATCAGGCAGCATTCAAGGAGCAGGAAAATCGACGTTTCAGGCAACGTTTCATCAGAATTGGAAATTTCAGTTGCACAACGCCATAGTCTTTTGCTTTTGCCCGAAACATCAATTTTCCTGCTCCTTGGATTCGGCCTGACCTGCTGTGCTTTTCCAGTACCACACTCTAATCTCCAGATCTATAGTCCTCACTTTCCCCCAGAGTGTGGCCTGGTTTGACAGAACAATTTTGCATGGGATTAGAATACTGGCCCTTAGCTTTGTATGCCTTGGCATCATAAATACATTGAACATTGTTGTGAGATTTGTGCCACTGTTATGGACCAGGCTAGACCCCCTCAAAACATTTCAAGAAAGTAGACCCTAACTTTGCTAGTTGTTTTAAGCAGGTGTCCCACAGATATTCCAGGAGGGATGCAGCTGATCAAACCACTTAGCTTTAAACAAAACAGAATGTATTTACAAGATTACCGAATGAAACACAAACAAAAGAGAACAGAACATGGAATAACAAACTATCTGAAAATCCAACAGATTATCCCAACTTAATGATGCTGTTCCCAATACTTGCAACAATCCCCATAAACACCCTCTTGGAACAAAAGGTAAAAATCAAACAGTGTCTTACATTAGAGAAAAGTCACAGAGAGAAAGTACCAGCCTGGACCTGCTTCTTTGGTTCCAGCAGCTTTTACAATTGCCTGACTGCTTTCAGTGTATAGCTAGACCAGAGAAAAACTGAGCTTGGAGAACTGACCACTCTTCTTTCATTGTACAAGTATTTCTTTAAAACTTAAAAGACTTTTACTTGAAGCAGTACCTGTTAGCTATAATTAAATTGGCCCTTCAACTTAGACTTTTTGGAGTCTGTGTCTTTTATGATCTCTCTGAAAACAAAACAAGGACAACATAAACTTGTTAAAGGGGCAGCATCATCACACCTCTCCCACCCTCACAGGTGGCGAGATCCAAATTCCCACCACCCTTTGGGTGAAAAACATTTTCTTCATATCTGTTTTAAAACTTCTGCCCCTTACCTTGTATCCATCCTCCTCAACATAAGAACATTTATTTCTATCTACTCTATCTACCACCCCTCAATTTTTTTTATTCAATTAAGTCCCCTCTCAATTTCTTCTGCTCTGAGGAAATCAACCCCAATCTGTCTAATCTCTTCCCATAAACTCTCCAGCCCAAACAACATCCTGGTAGATCTCTTCTGTACTCTTTCCAGTACAATCTCATCCCTCCAATAATACGCACTCTAGCATTACACACAATAATCTGTAGCCTAACCAATGTGCTGTACAGTTCCAGCATAATCTCCCTGCTCTTACACTCTATGCCTCAACTAATGAAAGTAAGAATCCCAAAATATCTTCTTAACCACTTCATCCACCTGATATCTTACAAGACTATTGTTCATGCACACCAAGGTCCCCCTGATCGTCAGTGCTTCCGAGGGTCCTACTGATCACGTATCCCATTTCCTTGTTAGTCCTGCACAAGTGCACCACCTCACGTATCCAAATTGAATTCCAGTTGCCAGACCATCTCTATCCTCATAGTCTAAGGCTATCCTCCTCACTATTCACCTCCCCATCAATTTTTGTTATCTGGAAACTTACTGATCAACCCTCCAACAATCAAGTCTTACTCATTGATTTCAACCAGCAACAATGGCACCAGTAGGAATCCACTGGACATAGACCACTTGTGAGAAAAACACCCCTTAATCATCATCCCATGCATCTTACCACTGAGCCAATTGTGGATCAAAGTTTGCCAAGTTTCCTTGGATTCCATTGGCTCTTACCTTCGCTATCATTAAATAAGATACAATTTGAAGCACCCATTATAAAAATCAGGAATAAAGATTCAACCCCTTCACCTGCAACCGCCTTGATCTTCCTGACACTTTTAAACAAACTTATAAAGCTCATCCATTTCTTAACATGGTTTCCTGAAATTCCAGTTCCACAGACTTCTTTTTCTGAATCAGACAAAACTACAACTACTTTTTGTCCTCTCATTGGTCATCCAAGTATGCATGTAAAGAGTGATTATTTGCAAGTTTGGCAGTTAAGAAAAAACATTGTCTGAAGATTCTCTTTTCCCAAGAACTTCAAGTAAACTGCAGCTTATTCTGACTTTTCCTCATTTCTCATCACCAGTAGTAAAATAAAACCGACCTGAAATACGAAGTAGTTTTTCTCCACTGATGATCTTTGGCCTGATGAGTACTTAAGAGTATTTTTAGTTAAACTATTAGCTTCTGTAGGACAGACAAATGTATCCTGAGTTCTTATAGTCATTTTTCCTCAGGAATCATAACATGCATATATACCTGCAAGTCTAAAGATTATAAGACGTAGCAACTGAAGTAACACTCAACACAAATCGCTGAGAAACTCAGCGAGTCTGGCAGCATCTGTGGAGATAAAGCACGATCGACGTTTCAGGTCCAATGACCTTTCACTACTGTTTTTCTTTCAGATTTCCAGTATCAGTAGTTCTTTGTTTTATAGTAGAGTTTATTCCACCCTTCAATGAACTGAAAGCTGATAACCCTCAACTCTCCTTTCTCGCCTTTTCCCTTGATCCTCTTCCAGGTTAAAAACATATCAGTCTGCAACACACTTAACGATGCAGCCTTTACAATCCTGTGTTTCGGAAAAGGGCCTCGATTACAATGTGAACACAACCTACCGTTAATCGATTAACGTTCCTGCACAAGGCAGTCATCACCTCACGGCGTACACAAACTGTCAGGAGCAAAAATATTTCCAGCTAAACACAAAATTAAAC
This sequence comes from Hemiscyllium ocellatum, assembly GCF_020745735.1. NCBI lineage: Eukaryota > Metazoa > Chordata > Chondrichthyes > Orectolobiformes > Hemiscylliidae > Hemiscyllium > Hemiscyllium ocellatum. The sequence goes on along the minus strand of NC_083406.1, from coordinate 67,276,371 downwards.
TCAACACACTAGGCAATCCAGGCCCAAAGACCAACATGCACCGCGCTGAGATACGCAGAATGCCCCACAATTCCCTACACCCGGTTTCACCCACAACCTCCATCATAGCCCCGCCCACACACCCCATCGCTCAGCCCCGCCTTCACTCTCCATCTCTCAGCCCCGCCCACACACCCCATCGCTCAGCCCCGCCTTCACTCTCCATCTCTCAGCCCCGCCCACACACCCCATCGCTCAGCCCCGCCTTCACTCTCCATCTCTCAGCCCCGCCCACACACCCCATCGCTCAGCCCCGCCTACACTCTCCATCGCTCAGCCCCGCCTACACACCCCAGCCCCGCCTAAGACTTCCACCATTCGGCCCCACCCAAAGCCCGCAGTCATCGGTAATTCCCGATTCCGCTCTGAATATATTGTCCTGCCCTTAACTTCAGTCCCAACCCCAATCCCTTGCTCCGCCCACATCCCCCTGCCCCGAACCCGAGCTCTGGTTCCTGCCTTTTCTCAGTCCCCCACCACTTTCCCCAGCCCCGCCTCGCCCCCTCCTTGCTCCACCCTTTTTCCAAGACCCGCCCCGTTTTCAACGCTGTCCCTCGTTTAGGTTCCGTCTCCTTTCTCAGTCCCCGCTCCCTTTCCCACCACAATCCCCTTCCCCCGGACCCGCCCGCCTTTATAGCGTCAATAGGTTTTCTACTTGCATTTTACAGATGCTTCTTTTCCGGTTTAATGTTTCTTGGTGTTTCTGTTTTTATTCGTATTCTTATAACACCACCCATTGCAGATGTCGCAGTTTTTCAGTGTAGATCGATTATGATCTTTCAACGATTCAAAAAATACAGGTGGATTGTGTATGTGCTTGACCTGGTCGAAGTTGGTTCAAGTGGACGGGATTAAGCAAAATATCGGTGCCTGACCTGGTACAAAGAATCAGAGGAGGCACAGGGTTCTGGGTCTGTTGTAAGTACTGAAGCAAACTGCACGTGAGCTTCAGCAAAGTAAATAACTACTCAAAGATCTATTAATAGCGAGAGAGTGTGTTAAAAACTGTAGGGAATAATTAGAGAAATTATAAAGGTTTATAGAAACTGGAGAATCCATACTGAAAATGCGACTAGAGAGATTACCTGGAGACCAAAATATGTGTGACAATTTCTCGCAGTTTACCTACAAATACCTCATGTTTAAAATATCCTTTGATGTAATAAAACATCATGAGAAGCCAGGATAGAATGGACGTAGAGATGTCTCCACTAGTATGAGAGACTAGGACCCGAGCAGTCTCAGAGTGAAAGGATGGCCCTTTAGAACTGACACGAAGAGGAATTTGTTCAGGCAGAGGGACTGAATTTGTGGAACTCATTACTGCAGAGGGCTGTCAAATCCAAATTATTGAGTGTCTATGAAAGAGATAGGTTCTTGATTGGTAAGGGGATCAAGGATTATGGGGAGAAGGCAGGAGAATGGGATTCAGAAACCCATTAGAAACACATTAGCCATGATCAAATGGAGCAGACACGATAGGCCAAATGGTTTAATTCTGCTCCTCTATCTAATGCTTCACCAGTGCCTTATAAAGCTCAATTTGAGAACCAGTTTATTTTATTCTTTTGTTATGCAAGTATTTGTTGATCATCTCTAATTACCTTTGAACTGGGTGGTACTTGTGGTGTGAATTTTACTTGTCAGTCAAAGCCAGGATGTTGTCCAAGTCTTGCTGTATTTGGACACAGGCTACTTCAGTATCTGAGGATTTGTAAGCTGTGCTGCATATTGTGCATTCATCAGAAACATCCCCACCTCTGACCTTCTTTTGGAGGGAAAGTCACTGACAAAGTACCCACCTACAATGATGAATACTGATACGATAGGCTTCCAAAAATCACAACCGATTTCTTCTTATCTTAACTATGACTACCATCAGTGGATTGTGTTCCTCTAATTTCCGTTGGCACCAGCCACTTCAGTTACCAGAATCTAAAACCCTTCTTGTACCATTTCTCAGGCCACACATTCATCTACTCCATCCTTTATCTATTCGCAATAGTGCATAGTATTTTGATTAGGCTGGAGTTGGCATCTTTGAAGTTCTGCTTGTAATTGTCTCTAAAATCTGCCAAAGGAGTTCTTGCTTCATTACACCCATGACATTGATCCTGACATAGACCACAATGATTGGCTATTGACCTTCCCCATCAGAATGGTGCACTGATCTGCAATGACATCCTTGAACCTGCCACCAACAAAGCAATACTGTACATTGACTTGAATTCAAGTCTGTGGCCACAGAAACTCTCACTGTTTTCCTAACTATGGAATACCATCTTGCTGTTCTTCCCAATTCTATTCCTGCCTTCCTGTAATGCTGAGCTCCCCAGGGTAACATATGCTTGGCATGAGCTGCTATTCCCAGAGAAACCAACTCACCACCATTCTCTGTCTATCCACGTACCCTTAAAATGAATGTGTAAAAAGGTTAACTGTGTCCATATTTGACAACCATGTTCACCTACAATTCAAATTTAAAGCTGAGACACTTTTTGGATGTGCTGAGGCTGTGAAAAGTGCTAGGAAAACAAGCATTCATATTTATTTCAAGAGGTTAGAGAGTGAGAGACTGGAGAAAAAATACAAATAACTAAGAAGGGTATAAATACATAAGATATAAAATAGCTAGAGAATATATTGTATGGTTACAAACTATTTCAAGATGGAATTAAGTGAGACAGCTTTGTTTAAGGAAGATTAGAAGCTAAGGAAACAGAATAACTGTTGATAACTAATTACTAAATTTGCAAAATCATTTTTGCGAATGTAAGTAGTCGTGTATAAAAGGAAACCAGAAGATGCTTTTTCAAGAACATTTGATAGAGTGCCAAATTAGAAGTTTGTATGCAAAATAAAGGCTGTAGAAGCTGTGGTAAAACATTAGTATGGATGTAGGATTAAAACTATCAATTAAAAGTAGACTGGCTGTAACCATTGGATTGCTACTGTATCCTGTGCTGGAATCTCGAATATATACAATCTATATTCATGACATTAATTGTGACTGAGACTAATATACCGCTCAGTTTGCTAACATTGCAAAATAACATGAAAATGTGAGCTGTGAAGAAGACAAAAAGAGCCTGCAAAGAGATAGAGACAGATTGAGTGAGTGGTCAACAGGATGGTAGATGGAGTGTAATATAGGAATGTTTAGGTTAATCACTTTAGTCGTAAGAACAGAAAAGCAGATTTTATTTTTGAAAAGACACAAAATTTCAATATGTTTAATTCAGCGAGACTGTATAACTTGTAGAAGAAATAGTGATAAATGGCATACACATGCAGGAAACGATGAAGAATGAAAATGATACCTTGCCCTATAGGAAATATGTTGTGAAACTTGAAAGAGTTCAGAAAACATTTACAAGGATATTGCCAGGGTTAGAGAGTTTGAGCTATAGGGAGAGGCTGAATAGGCTGGGGGCATTTTCCCTGGGGCATCAGAGGCTGAGGAGTGACCTTATAAAATCATGAGGGACATGGATAGTATAAATAGACAAGGGGTGGGAGTCCAGAACTAGATTGCATAGATTTAGGGCAAGAGGGAAAAGATTTAAAAGGGACCTAAGGGGCAACATTTTCATGCAAAGGGTGGTGTATGTATGGAATGAACTGCCAGGGTAAGTGGAGGAGGCTTGTAGAAGTACAACATTTAATAGGTATCTGGATGGCTACATGAATAGGAGGTGTGTAGAGGGATATGGGCCAAGTGCTGGCAAATAGAACTAGATTAATTTAGGGTATCTAGTCGACATGGATGAGTTGGACCAAGGGGTCTGTTTCTGTGCTGTATATCTCTATGAATCTATTGCAAGGCATAGAAGTATAGAATAAAGATGTTTTGCTACAAACGTGAAGAACTTTGAGATTACATTTGCTGTGATGGTCTCCATATTTAAGAAAAATATACTTGCCTCAGAGGTGATACAGAAAAGGTTCACTAGATTGGTTCCTGATGAGACGATTAGCTTATGTGGAGAACCTGAGTAAATTGGACTTTAGAGTTGTGGGAGATAATTGAAATGTACAACTTTCTGAAAGGGCTTTGGTAAATGCTGAGCGGTTCTGGTATGAAATTGTTGACAGCACCACTGAATGCAGAAGGTTATAAAGAGGCTAATTGAAAAGTGAGATGCTGTCCCTTGAGTGTTGAGTTTAGAACACCACAGGCTAACAAGAACAGAGAGGTCAGTTTGGGAACTAGGTGGAAAATTAAAATGACAAGCAACCAGAAACAGGGTTACATATATAGACTGAACAGATTTATTCCACTGTTTCACAAAGTTCATCCAATCTACATTTGGTCTATCCATTGTATATCAGTCTGCATTGTAAACATTGAGTATAGCATACTAAATTTAAAAAGGTTCTGTAAATTTCTGTTTCACTTGCAAAGGACATTTGTATATTTCTTCTTAGGAGGCAGAAATAGAGACAGGAAGGTGAGGAAGGAAAGGAAAAGAAAATTGGAGATGCATTTCATGAACACTGAGGGAAAGGTGGAAATTGAAAGTGACATTGATTAAACTTTCCAGTTTAGGGTGAGAACAAGAAACAACACTATCATCTAATACTGGAAAAACAGGAGAGGTTGAGCACCTGCATATGACTAGAACACATCTTTATTAATAATAAAACATCTTTTTTGGAGGAAGCAAGTTGAGTGAATAAAAAAAGTTGGTCACTGCGAGAGTAATTTCAGCCAGGTAGAGAAGATGGTGATAGATGAAGATTTGTTGGGCCACAGTTCATAGATTAGTGGAGAGCCATCTCAACATCCTGATGGAATTGGAGGTTTAGAGATACTGAACAATGATTGTGAAGAGAAGATGGGTAGGGCCAGGAAACTGAAAAGTGTTGAAGTGCCAGAGGACATCAAAGTCTCTTTTCACCTACACTAAGTGAGATTGTGGCATAATGGCAGTGTTGCTGGAAAATAGTTCAGAAACCTAGGTAAAGTTCTGGGAACATGGGTTCAAATTCCACCAGCACAAATAGTGAAATTTGAATTCAATAAAATCCTGAAATAAAAAACTATCCAAATAGTAACTGTTGATTGGAGTAAAATCCTATTCGGCATCATTAATGCCCTTTTAGGGTGGATAATCTGTCATCCTTACCTGGTCTGCCTACATCTGATCTCTGCAGCAATGTGGTTGATTCTTAACTGCTTTCTGGGTAATAAATGCTGATCTGGCCAGCAATGCTCACATCCCATGAATGAATATAAAAAAAAGAGTTGCTGATTTCAACTTGTGCCACTCCAGTCTCATCTCAATCCCACCACACTTTGATTATCAGTGGACTGGGTTTCTACAATGTCTTTATTGCCAAGCTACAAAATCAAACTTGCCAGAAGTTGGGTGTTTCTGTCCTTTTCTACATTAAGGCCCAATCCCTGCTGCCTACCATCCTCATTCGCACCACCTTGTTCTGTCTCCCAGTCCCCATGCATTGAATCTAAAATTTTCATTTGCATGTTCAAATTCTTTTATGTATGTCTCATCCCACATTAAGGTTGAGCTTTCAGCTACGATTTTTGGAACTCCACTCTGAACATCTCCTCATCTGCTCCCAGATTAACCTATCTTAATCATCAAACAGTTTGTCTTTAATTCTAATTATCAATCTGAGATTTGTTGTCAGTTTTGTTTCAATATTTGATCTATAAAATGCATTAGAATAGTTTTCAACTTTAAAAATTCTACTTAATGTTCTGTTAACTATTATTTGTAGATATTGCTGCAATGTCTCAGAGCGTGCTGACGGGAATGGAAAATTCAGCTGCAAGTGTGCTGACGAGGGCTGTAGAGCTAGACAATGAGTCCCGTTTGCAGAGTTCGTTGGTTTGTTATCAAGAAGGAATTGATCTTCTTTTGCAGGTTTTGAAAGGTAACAGAGCTTCTAACATTCCCTTAGTGATTCATGGTATAAAATAAATTTATCAACCATATTTTAAACTCTGACTTTCTGCAACATTCAATAAACAACAATTCTTTTCCTATACCTTAAAAATCAAGCTCACCCATGTATTGGTCAGTGCTGTATTATTAAGTCATTAAGAGATTCAGCAAAAATGACGTAAATAGAAATAAAACTCATATAAAGAAAGGATGATATAGTTGGACTACTTGAAGGAAACAGATTAGCCTAACAATGTTCTGCTAATCAATGACTAGTAAGCCCTGCTGGAAAGTATACATGCAGATATCAGTAAGAATTCATCCTCCGTTTTTATGTTTTTGAAATGTCTGGTATCACTCAAAGTCTGAACAGTACCAAAGTGTTCGTGTTGTCTGTGCAAAAATATTTCAGTAAATGATACCAGCCTCAACTGATGAATATATGAATTGAAAAGCCGAAACATGCAGATGCAAGCTATCTGAAAGTAAAACAAAATGCTGGAGAGAAAGACAATCAGTAGGTCTGACAACATCTATGTAGAAAGAGAAATAAAGTTCATATTTCTGGTCTGTGACCTTTCACCAGAACCAGAAAAGGCTAGCAATGTAATAGGTTTGAGGAAGGAGTAGGTGAGACAAGAACTAAAGAAAGGCCTTAGAAGATGGAAAACAGGAGTGGTTGAATGACAGGAAATGTAGTGTTCTAGGGCTAAAGTTAAAGGTGATAGGGCAAGAAAACAAGATCTCATTGGAACTGCTCAGCAGCCAATGACAAATGTCAGCAGAAGAGCAAAATGAAATATTAAGCAGGCTACCAGAAGTTTGGAGTGATGTGAACAAAATGAACAGAGAAATATATATATTTGTGTTGAAAACACACTTGGTGACTTGTGATTCCGAGGCAGTTCAGCTTGTATTGGGGAAAAAGAATGCAACATACAAGATGCATTTTTGTGCTGTAATGATTCTGTCATATATTAAACAACTGACAAGCTAAACAAAGATTTTCATTTGTTTTGATAGCTACCAAAGATGACACAAAAAAAGTCTACTATCGACAGAAGATTAGTACCTACATGGATCGAGCAGAAGTAATTAAAACCCAGCTGAATAAGCTCAAAGAAGGTAGCTAAATTGAATAATCTGATGAAAGGCATTGTAGTCAAATGAATGTAGTCAAAAATATACATCTTCTATAGTTCAGAAACCTTGTCAGATGTAATGATTTCAACAAAATTTTATGTTTGGATCATCTGTAAATACTTCAAATCTTGACAAATCAAAATGGGCAATTCGTTATTTGATTTAGTACTTTTCTTTTAAAAAAAAAACAAAATGACGAGGAAAATCCATATTTGATTTGTGATCTGTGCTGAAGGGACTAAATAACGTTGGATTCATTGCTTGCTGACTAATGAAAGAGCTAAAGTAAAATACTAGCAGAGAGACAGTGAGATCTGCAGATGCTGGAGATTAGAATTGAGAGTGTGTTGCTGGAAAAGCAACACACTGAAGAAGGGCTTCGGCCCGAAACGTTGATTTTCCTGCTCCTTGGATGCTGCACTTTTCCAGCAACACACACTCAACTAAAATACCAGCAGCCTATTTCCCATTCTTGGTCCCAGCTGACGGTGTTGGTGTCACTACTGTGAACTCGTCATGGAGGGAGGTAATTAGATTAGATTAGATTAGATTACTTACATTGTGGTAACAGGCCCTTCAACCCAACAAATCCACACCGACCCGCCAAAGTGCAACCCACCCATACCCCTACATTTACTCCTTCACCTAAAACTACGGGCAATTTAGCACAGCCAATTCACCTGACCTGCACATCTTTGGACTGTGGGAGGAAACTGGAGCACCCGGAGGAAACCCACGCAGACAAGGGGAGAACGTGCAAACTCCACACAGTCAGTCGCCTGAGGCAGGAATTGAACCCGGATCTCTGGCGCTGTGAGGCAGCAGTGCCGCCCACGAGAAATTAGATTAGATTCCCTACAGTGTGGAAACAGGCTCTTCAGCCCATCTAGTCCACACCAACCCTCCAGACCCATTCCCCCAAACTAATGCACCTAACTCTACGGACAATTTAGCATGGTCAATTCACCTAACCTGATCATCTTTGGGTTGTGGGAGGAAATGGGGAGAATTTGCAAACGCCACACAGACAGTCGCCCAAGGCTAGAATCAAACCTGGGTCCCTGGCGCTGTGAGGCAGCAGTGCTAACCACTGAGCCACCGTGCCGTTGAAGGTGGCAGAAGCAATGCCAATCCTGCAGGCTGCTGAACTTCATGAATGGTGTTGGAGTTACACTGATTAAGCAAGTGAAGAGTATTCGATTATATTATTGTCTTGTGCCTTCATAGAAAATAGGAGCAGGAGCATGCCATTCGACCCTTTAAGTTTGCTCATCGTTCAATACAATTATGGCTAATGATACTTTTCAATACCCTGTTTGCACTTTCTCCCCATACCCATTGATCCCTTGAGCACATTTGGATGAGTACATCACTGCCATGTCTCTACAGCTGATTGAGGGATTCTATGTTTCTAGGAAACGTCCACAGTTTTTGGCACTCAAGAGTACTGTCAGAGGTCTGAGCACTTGGTCAGTCTCAGGCCGGAGATCCCATTGTTGTGGCAGCCATTAAGAATGTCATGTTAATGCACAGGCAGATTTGGGGAAGCAGTTTGTTGGAGATACTGTGCAAACTGACTTGAATAATAGAGGACTCCATCAATTTATATCAGTTTATATAGCATCTGGCTGCCTCCATGAAGACATTGGCAGCTGCCTTGGAGAACCTTGATCGGCACAGTGGCTCAGTGATTAGCACTGCTGCCTCACAGTGCCAGGGACCCAGGTTCAAATCCAGCCTCTGGCGTCTGTCAGTGGGGAGTTTGCACATTCTCCCTGTGGTTTCCTCCGGGTGCTCCAGTTTCCTCCCACAATCTAAAAATGTGTAGGTTAGGTGAACTGGCCATGCTAAATTGCCCACAGTGTTAGGTATATTAGTCGGGGTAAATGTAGGGAAATGAGTCTGAGTGGGTTACTCTTCGGAGGGTCTCTGATTTTTTTTTTAATTCAAATTCTTAAACTGCCATGGTGAGACTTGGTTCTGCAAAATATTCTTTGAGATATCTGAATTTACCATCATAAAATGGTTTTTATAAACTTAATTACCGAAATATATGTTAGAATATTTGTTACCTTTTATCACTTGCTAAACAAGATGGATTTCTTCCCAATAACAAACTAATTGGAGTCAAGATGATAGTACTAAAAAGTAATAGCTGTAATAATGTTTGCATTTTAGCCATAAAAGCAATTCAAATTCACATTAAAATTGAAACTCTACAATGGTTGAAAATATGATATTTGGAAAGTACATTGGTATGTATTTGCTAAATAGTTTTACCATATAAAATCCACATTTCCAAAGCACTGACTTAAAATGAAATTCCTGTATGGCAGTCAACCATGTTATGCTGTATAGATGTAGAATACTTCATTGGAAATATAGAAGTACGTGTATGATAATTATAATGCTTGCTGTGTCTTTAAATTATTAAAAGTTATGATGTTTTTGTACAACCTTTTATTAATTATCTGTTTCAGAAGGGAAATATCACGAACAGATCAAAATTGCAGAAGACGCTACTGGGTTTAGTTATGAAAAACTATTCAAACCATATTTGGATCAATTTGTTACTGAAGTATGGGTAGAAGATCCGTACATTAGGCATGTTCATCAGGTGAAAAGCAACCTAAAATTCCATTAAAAGTTGTACTTCAATAAGTATTTTTGGCTTAACTTCAGTTAGTTGGCAAGACTACTGATGCTGTCAGTTTGTTACTAACGATCTGCCAAATGCTAGTATTTTCAAAGCAGCTGAGTTAAGGGAAGTGCTGTTTTGTATTAATGCCTAGGATTTTACTCAATTTACCAAAAAGGGGGTCAGATAATTTAACTCACTGTACAGCTAATATGCAATGCAGAATGATGCTAACAGTGTGGTATTAATTCGTGCATTAAATGAGGTTACCATTGAAGGACTCTCCTTCTCAACCTCTCCCTTCACCTGAGGCTTGGTGACCCTCAGGTTAAATCACCAGTAGTTGTCTCTCTCTCTCTAAGAGATCAGTCTCAGATGGTCTTCTGTGGACTGTGGCATCTTGACCTTTACTCAATTTACCAGACAGAGGACAGTTACAGACCAAATATAATAGATTCAATGTATTCTGAGCAACTAATAAATGAAAGGAGGTAAGAGACTACTGAATTGAGAAACACCAGTTGCCATCTAAACAATTTACAAATATAATCAAAACATAAAACTGTTGAAATTAATGTAAACTAAAATGTTGAAGCAGACAGTTTTCAATTTAATGAAAGACAAATCTATCACCACGGTTTTAAAAACCAATACTTCATACTGATTTTGTGACATTTTATTTTATAGCTATACAACTTCTTGAGATTTTGTGAGTTGCTTCTAAAAGGACCTTGCAAAGTAAAAACTATCCATCTACTGACTTCTCTTGACAATGTAGGTAATTTAAAGTGTATTGTAGTGTGAATATTAAAAACCATTGTCTTCATTGTAAACTAGAAATAAATTCAATATAAGAATTGCAATTCGTGGATGCTGTAAAGTGTTGGATGCTGTAACGTGTTGGAGTATAAACAATGTCTCTGACATTAATGTTGACAATGTTTATTTATGTTGCTTTTATAATTCATGCACTGTGTTTTTGTATTCCCTCAATTTTTTCCAAACAGAATAAATCTTCATTTAAATATTTTTTCACCCCACACAACATTTCACAATCATTGCTGTATCAACTGTGAGGAGGTAGACAAAGAAAACATAACCTGGGGAGGGAGAACCAACTGTCATCAGTGAAGAGTTGTCAGTGGATTTTTATTCTTGTTGTTATGGGAACTAAAAAAGACTTCTGGTAGAGGATCTGAGAGCAAACTTTGCCCTGAAATTTCCAATTATGGGATGTAGTAAAAGCTCAAGTTAAGTTGCTATTTCGAGTTGGGACTTTGAAGACCCAGTGTGTCCATGTGCACATGAAGTTTAAACATGTGATTGCAGGCTTTACCTCTTCTCAGCCAGATTGCTGCATGATTCTCTACAAGTAGTAGAATGAGATTGCCATAGCCATGCAGTAATGAGCTGTTTGCAACTTTTTTTCAAACTGATTTAATTTGAAGTTTTTTTTTCATTTTACCTTTTTTTTTCTAATCAAATTGTTATTACACACCTCTGGAGCAGGTGGGACTTGAACCGGGACTCTTGGTCCAAGAATAGGGATGCTACCACTGTAGCATAGGAGGACCCTAATTTAGAGCTGTTCCTAGCAGGTGTAAAGCTTACTGAGGTGGAGCTTTTGAGAAAATCAGCTAAAAATCAAAGCCTCCAGTTCGACAGTAACCTCAACAGATCTCCCTACTCCCTAATGCTGTTCAGTCCTGACAATGCTCACCCTTTCCCCAATGAGACCCATAGGCTCCAGCATGAAAAGTAAGTGGCCATTTTAAATTGCAGTTAGTAATGGGCCTCCATTCTCTCCTGCTGGCTGGAAGATAGCTGCAGTTGATATGCACCTTAGAGCAGAGAAGTTATAATCATCTTTCCCCAGTCTTCTCTTTACCAAGTCACTAAGATGTCTGCAAGCATTTGTTCATTCAATGAATTTGTGTTTGATTTGCATATCTGATGTAAGAGCAGGAGAGGCTTGGCAATTTTTATGTAAGACCTAGCTACACATTCCATTGGGATAATAGCCATAAGCTTCCTATCAATTATCCACTTACTCAGTTATGGGGAGTAAATGCTACAGGTGGACATCACTGAGGAACAGTGAGAAAAGCATTTCAGGAAATGCCAAAAGTGATTGATTGATTAGTTACCTTATTTAAGGGTTCTACAAATAAGCTTGTCTTTATTGTAAGCATGCATCTGGGAATGTTTATTAATATTACATTACTGGTTTCATTCCATTAGTGAACACAACATGTATGCATTAGTTTCCTCTTTCATGCATTATAGAATGGTGGTAACTCACAGCAGATCAGTGGCCTTGAAGAGATAAAGCAGTCATTACAAAGTTATGGGGTAACATTGGATGTGAACCACTCCTCTTCGATACATGACCGAGAAATCAGGTAGCTTTTTTTGTCATGTTGTATTCTATTTGAATTGTGAGATTATTCATGTCATTTCAAGCATTATTTGGGTTTGTTCAAATATCAGAATTGGCTATTTTCAACATGTTTTGTTTTCAAGTCAGGATGATGGGACTCCATCTCCTCTCCAAAATGCAATTAAGACTATGCTAGGATTGGTTCAAATACAATTAAAATTTGATCCTGCTATTTCTTCTTCGACAAACATTCATATGACGCATTGCATCTTGTACAATGTCTCAAGACATGGAGGAAGGCACAGTCTGATTCATTATGACCATGTCTGATTATCCAGTTCTGATCCTATTCCTGCTTTGGTCCTTTTAATCCAAGAACTATATTTAACTCTTTCTTGAAAACTTTGGCCTCAGTTGCTTTCAGTGACAAAGAATTTCATAGCCTCACAACATTCTGGGTGAAGAAATTTCTCTTCATCTGTCTTATTTGGCCTACCTCAGACCTTAGACTGTGACTTTGACCCCTTTTTCTGGACTCCCTGATCATCGGCATTACTTTGCATTATATTTACTTTTTATTTACCTTGTCTGATCATGTTTGAATGTAGTTGGTTTCTGAGCTTTCCTCTAGCTTAGGTCTTATGGCAGAGCAGTGGGATTCTAGGACATGAAGGCTTTCAAGAAAGTGTGGAAGAAATTTACTTCATTGATGCCAGGATTGCACTTACATGGCAGGATTGGAAATTTTGTGGTTGTTGCTTTAGAGCAGAGAAAGCTAAAGGAAATTTGGCCTATGTATTTGAAATTGTGAAGAATTTAGATAGTTCATCTTTGTTTCTAGTGAAGTGACAATATCAGAAGGCACAGATTTAAGGTGACTGATCAAGGACATGAAGAAAAACGTTTTTAACCCAGTGATCTATATGGACTTCAGTAAGGCGTTCAACAAGATTCCCCATGGGAGACTGGTTAGCAAGGTTAGATCTCATGGAATACAGGGAGAGCTAGCCATTTGGGTACAGAACTGGCTCAAAGGTAGAAGACAGAGGATGGTGGTAGAGGGTTGTTTTTCAGACTGGAGGCCTGTGACCAGTGGAATGCCACAAGGATCGGTGCTGGGTCCGTTACTTTTTGTCATTTACATAAATTATTTGGATGTGAGCCTAAGAGGTACAGTTAGTCAGTTTGCAAATGACACCAAAATTGAAGATGTACTGGACAGCGAAGAGGGTTACCTCCGATTACAACAGGATCTGGACCAGATAGGCCAGTGGGCTGAGAAGTGGCAGATGGACTTTAATTCAGATAAATGTGAGGTGCTGCATTTTGGGAAAGCAAATCTTAGCAGGACTTACTCACTTAATAGTAAGGTCCTAGGGAATGTTGCTGAACAAAGAGACCTTGGAGTGCAGGTTCATAGCTCCTTGAAAGTGGAGTCGCAGGTAGATAGGATAGTGAAGAAGGCATTTGGTATGCTTTCTTTTATTGGTCAGAGTATTGAGTACAGGAGTTGGGAGGTCATGTTGCTGCTGTACAGTACATTGGTTAGGCCACTGTTGGAATATTGTGTGCAATTCTGGTCTCCTTCCTATCGGAAAGATGTTGTGAAACTTGAAAGGGTTCAGAAAAGATTTGCAAGGATGTTGCCAGGGTTGGAGGATTTGAGCTATAGGGAGAGGCTGAACAAGCTGGGGCTGTTTTCCCTGGAGCATCAGAGGTTGAGGGGTGACCTTATAGAGGTTTACAAAATCATGAGGGGCATGGATGGGATAAATAGACAAAATCTTTTCCCTGAGGTGGTGGAGTCCAGAATTAAAGGGCATAGGTTGAGGGTGAGAGAGGAAAGATATGAAAGAGACCCAAGGGGCAATGTTTTCACGCAGAGGGTGGTACATGTATGGAATGAGCTGCCAGAGGATGTTGTGGAGGCTGGTACAATTGCATCATTTAAAAGACATTTGGATGACTATATGAATAGGAAGGGTTTGGAGGGATATGGGGCTGGGTGCTGGCAGGTGGGACTAGATTGGGTTGGGATATCTGGTTGGCACGGACAGGTTGGATCGAAGGGTCTGTTTCTATGCTGTACATCTCTATGACTGATTGGATAGGATTTGAAATGCACTGTCCAACAGAATGGCAGGTTACAAATTTAGTGGTAGCCTTCAACAGGGAAATTAATAAATGCTTGAAAGAGGAAAACAAATCATTGAGAAGCATGGAAAGTAGGGGGCACTATATGGATGTAAAGCAAATACAGTCTCCTCCTCTACTGTGCTACTCTAATTCTAAAGTGCGTACAATGTAATCTTTGCCATTGTCAGAAATCAGTCCAGCAACCTGTAGTATGATGTCCTTTCATTTATGCTGATTGTTCCACAAATATAAAACAATACCTGTTGGCTTTAGCTGGTTTCTCTACACACTGAGATGTTTGTTTAATTTCTTTAGAATGTAGCAGCAATACTTAAGTCCCATTCTTTTTCCTCTTTTCACAAAACTTTAAAGTGAAATGAACAACAGACTGTGTCAAACTTTAAATATGTTTGTTTTTTTATGCAACTCCTTTGTTCCCTAATAGAAGATATATAGAATGACTTAAATACAATGGGAATGTTCAAGTTTCCTAATAGGTTTCTGGAGTTCTTTCAAGCGCCAAGTTTAATAACTCTTTTACAAACTTAGACTTTCAAGTTTTCGTTTCTGAACATATTTATACGATGATGTTTAATGGATGCATAATATTTGATATTTTTGAGAATATTTCAAATGTCCTCATTACCATCTGTTGCATGTTTCTTTAGAAAGCAGTGTTTTCCTGGAGTTTGAGTAAAACAATTTTTTTTTCTGTGACAGATTCAGCAATGGATGGATGATCAAGATTGGAAGAGGATTAGATTACTTTAAAAAAACACAGGTTTGTTTCAGTTAAATGGATTTTCTGATTTTATACCACTGCAAAAAAATTAAATCCAAATTATAGTTTTCTAAACTGTACAGATCTACAAACTGGCCAGATTAGCTCAATTGGCTGAATGGTTGGTTTGCAAAGTAGTGTGATGCCGACAGGTTGTGTTCAATTCCTGCATCGGCTGAGCTTACCATTGAAGGACTTTCCTTCTCAACCTCTCTTCTCGCCTGAAGTCTGGTGGCCCTCAGTTTAAATCACCACCAGTCATCTCCTTCTAATGAGAGAGCAGCCTTATGGTCTGGTAAGACTGTGGCAACTTGACTATTACCTGAGTAGTAATGCATAGTACCAGACTTTAAGAAGGTAAGTTCAAATCCGACATTGACAGCTATTGGAATTTAAATTGAACAAATAAATCAAAATTATAAAGTTGATCCTTTTAATGCTTTTGTGAACTACTCTGATTTTAAAAAAATCTGGTTTGTTGGTGTCCTTTAGGGAAAGAAATCTTCACCTCGAAGTGGTCTGGTTGTGCATGCTGAAGTGTCCTCTAAGGTGGCCTAACAAGCCACTCAGTTCAAGGGTAGTTAGGGAAGGGAAACAAATCCTGGCCTTGCCTGTGATACCCACATCACATGTAGAAATTTTAAAAAGAGAAGGTAGAAAAGTTATTAAAGGTGACTGAAACAATGATCAAAGATGTAGGTTCAATGGAAATGTTTGAATGTGTGTGGAGATGTAGCAAGCCCAGGGCATTTAAGAGCTGTATTTCAAAGTACTGGGAAACAGTAGGCATTTCTACCATAAATGATAATGTTAGCACAAGGGGGCAGGGGGGTGTCTACCTGACTGGAAGATGTTGACAGTATAAGATGGAACAAAATCATAGAGAGATTACCAAACCTGAGGAATTTAAAATTGATGTATTGGGTGGAAAGAGCTATCATGGACAAAATGGTCCAGATTGTATTGCCAATCATTGCACAATGAGACTGTGCAGTGCTGACATTTACCAACAATCTTTGTACACATGATTTAATTTTAAAGCTTGGGAGAGAAAGAAGAGGTTGAGAATTAAGAAACATTGACAGAAAGCTTAAACTAAAACTCCAGCACAAAATAAATTCTGAAAGAATGAGATTCCGCACATAAAACTTTCAGGTCTGAGAGATTGTTTGGCAGCAATTATGACTGATTGGGTACTATTCAGTGATAGTCATGTTGCCATTGTTTTACTAGACCATAGGGTTGCTCTCACATGAGAGAGAGAGATGACTGGTGGTGATTTAACCTGAGGACAACCACACTTTAGGCAAGGGGACAGGTTGAAAAGGAGAGTTCTTTATAGTAACCTCAGCAGGTGTGTGAATTGAACCCATGCCGTCGATATTACACTCCTTTGGAGACCAACTGTTAAGCCAACTGAGCTAAACTGGCTGGTGATGCCACAATTGGAGTATTGTGTCCTGGTTTGGTCACCTTGCTATAGGATGCTATTAAACTGAAAAGAGTGCAGAAGAACTTTACAAGGACGTGCCAAGACTCAGTGGTCTGAGTTATAGGGAGAGGTTGAACAATCTAGGAGTTTTTTCTTTCGAGCATAGGGGACTGAGGGGGGATCTTATAGAAATGTATAAGATCATGAGAGGCATGGATAGGATGAATGTAGTTAGTCTTTTTCCAGGGTTGGGGAATCCAGGATGAGAGGGCAGCAGTTTAAGATTAGAAGGGAAAGAATAAAAGAGAACGTGAGGGGCAACATTTTTACACAGAGGGTGGTACGTATATGGAATGAGCTGCCAGCTGAAGAGTTTGAGGTGGGTACATTAACAACAATTAAAATACATTTTGATAAATACATGGATAGGAAAGGACTAGAAAAATATGTACCAAGTACAGGGAAATGGGGATGGACATTTTAGTTGATATTGACCAGTTTGGGCCAAAGAACCTGTGTCTGTGCTGTGAGACTCTTTGACTCTAATTAAAAATTTACTTATACCTAAAAATGCAACAGCATGCTTTCTGCCTTGTTTAGTGAGTAACTAATAACTCTGCAGTATCTCGCCTTTATCAAAAGAGAAAATGAAAATGCTGGAAATACTCAACAGATTAGGAGGGAAACAGTTAACACTCAAGGTTCGTGATCCTTCAGCTTGATAAAATGTCCATGAGCTGAAATGTTAGCTCTGGGCTGAATCTTACATCTTTTGGCAAACCTGAATTGCAGTGAGTACTTTTGGAGGTTTGTCGCCACCAGGTTACCAAGATCACTTGTCGTACCTTACCAAACTCACCTCATTAATTGCCCATCTTGTCTGTATGGCACTTCTCACATTCCTAATTTTACCCCAGCTGACCATGCACCTTTTCCACAAACCTTTGCTCCTCCAGCAGATACCTGCCCGAAGACCAGCATCTCTTGCACTGAAGCCATCTTTAAAAGGCAGCCTTGCACCCTGGCAAGCATTAATAATCTTGCATTACCCCTCATTGAGGACATCATGACAGAGCAACCATATGGGACAGAACATAGCTGGGGTATCTGACCCTTCTTCACACATGCAACCCCGTTTTCTTACCTTCCATTGCTGTTCAATCACCACACCACACACTTTATATTCTGTATAAACTCCCTCTAAGCCAGCATTATACAGGGCAGTATCTTCCCATTGCAATGTAAGGGAAGCAATCATACAAATACAAGCACAAACACATATGTGATTTTTTTATTTACAAAACAGAAAAGAGTGCAAAAACTAAAGACAACAGAAGCTGAAAGTCATTTCTACAATGCCAACAAGGTTTAGGAATTAAGACCAAAAAACTGGAACAGTTTAGAATCGTGTGCTGAACCAGCTATTCTCTTGGAAGCAGGTGTTATTGAGGTTCTTTCTGGCAGGTAGCAAGCATCTCAGCTGATCTCTGATATGGATCATATTAGTATCCTTTACCCCAGTGTCCTTGTTCTCCTCCTCAGAAGACTGATCCATCCTTCTGCATTCATGATATTGCCTCAGTGCCTGCTCCAATTGTGCAGCGCCCAGCATGCCAGGGGTGGATGCAACACTCTGTGGGCATCCCCTAGACTGGACCAAGCTGCAGATCCGCATTTTCAGCAGCCCTATACTCTGCTCCATCAAAAACCCTTGTTGAGGCATGGGCAGCATTATATCTGCACAGCAGGGCCTATCATGCTTAGTTGAAAGATGGGCACAGAAATGGCAGGAGAATTTCTTAGATACCAGAACAATCATTGATAGCGAACCCTGCAGATGAGAGCTAAGCACACTTTACCATACAGTGAGCCATGCTGGATGCAGGTAATGGGGTCATGTCTATATTAGACATCCACATTCTACCTCAACACAATACACTATCCTGAACATACCATGGTAGCTGAGTGATCATCACGTGTCAGCAAGAATGGACTACACCATCCTCCTGGGTAAAAACGAGGACTGCAGATGCTGGAAACCCGAGTCTGGATTAGAGTGGTGCTGGAAAAGCACAGCAGTTCAGGCAGCATCCAAGGAGCAGGAAAATTGATGTTTCGGGCAAAAGCCCTTCAACAGGAATAGAGGCAGGAAGCCTGCAGGATGGAGAGATAAAAGAAGGGGGGTTAGGGGTGGGGAGAAAGTAGCATAGAGTACAGTAGGTGAGTGGGGGTGGGGATGGAGGTGATAGGTCAGAGAGGAGGGCGGAGTGGATAGGTGGAAAGGAAGGTAGGCAGGTAGGACAGGTCATGGGGATGGTGCTGAGCTGGAAATTTGGAACTGGGGTAAGGTTGGGGAGAGGGGAAATGAGGAAACTGGTGAAGTCCACATTGATGCCCTGGGGTTGAAGTGTTCTGAGGCGGAAGATGAGGCGTTCTTCCTCCAGGTGTCGGGTGGTGAGGGAGCGGCTGTGGAGGAGGCCCAGGACTTGCATGTCCTCGGCAGAGTGGGAGGGGGAGTTGAAATGTTGGGCCACAGGGCGGTGGGGTTGATCCTCCTGACTTTACACCCACATCAGTCACTGATCCTGACACTGCACGTGACACTTAGAGTTCTTGCATGGTTCATACACACACCCTGGGAAGTTGGACTGGCCGTTAATACCATCATCGCTGATAATTCCACTATTATTGAAATACCCAAGTTAGATTTGTAAGCACATATCTAATTGCCATTGATCATCACCTGACCCCTAAGTACCCTCAAACTGAATGCAATTGGTGATGCAATAATTGCAAATCCAGTGTAGTGTTACGACACAGGTATACCTCTCTGCTTAATTCAAACCAGCGACACCGAAAGATTTATCCTGTGCAGTAATCTGTGAAAATTCAAGAGGCCAAGAACTATTTAAAGTAAAAACTAATTTTATTTCTTTCACTATATCAGGGAATAATTAACTATTTAAAACTCAAATCTATCTTTTACTTTCTCTTCTATAATACTAGTCCAATAAAAGTCCCCCATTAGGATTTACCAAAAAATTCAAATTTCAAAACCAGCCAACTGTCAATTCTTCTCTTTGTATCTTCCTTTATAGATTTGCTCTCCAGGTCGGTGTCGATGTTTTTTTTCCTCTGTGCAAACTCCTTCTCTAAACAGGTACCTCTCAGAGAGTTCTTACTAGCAGCCTACATGTGTTGGTCTTTTGGCAGTTCTCTCTTAACTGTTCAACTTTTCCCAGTCTTAAACCCCCAAAACATCGGATTGTGTCATTGGTATGAATGTTGTCGAAATACCAAATTCAAACTTGATTGGATTTTGTTATTTTGGGGCATAATTTAAACTGGTCAAATTTGAAATTTTCTTTGTCTCCAGGTAACCCAACTAATCTAGCTGTTCGACCAAATGTTACATTTAAAAGTTTCCAGTATACTCTGTGCCTCTCTAAGCCTTTCAACTCTCTTAAAAGTACAGTACACCCCCATCTGCATAACAGTAGCTGCATGTCGTAAACAGCTTTATGTTTTGGTCTCTATGAAGCAAACCATCCAGCAAACATACTACACCCACCCTGAATGCAGTTCAGCTGTTTCCTAATAGCATTTGCTTCTCAAGAAGGGAAAGTAATGGCTGGCAACACAGCTCATGCTGCATACTGTCAGCATTGGGTCCAGCCTTCACACATGGTACTTAACAAAGAATTTCAACTCATCCTCCCCAGCTGCCCCTGAGCTCCAGCACTACACCTTGCTGATGCCTGCCAAATCCAGTTCGTGGAATGGTCAGCACTAGTCATATTGATTGTGAAGCCTAATAGGTCAGTTCACCTATGTGGGGATTTCAAACAAATGCTAAATGGCTTTTCGCAGCCGGATAAATGGGATATCGTCAGCCTGTGCAACTTTTCAGCAGATAATGGAGAACATTTTACCGGGTGTACCCCAGGTTGCCATTTAGAGAATTTGGACATAGTCCTTAGACGTTTCTCTAAGGCAGATGTGTGCCTTGGAAGGGAAAAGAAATGTGTTCCAGACACTTCAGGTGACCTAATTGGGCTACAGAGCCAACAAGAGCGGGTTACACACATTGGAAGATAAAGTGAGGGCGATCAAAGGTGCCCCACTCCATGTCTCTACTGGATCTTAGGTCTTTCCTTGGGCTTGTGAATTATTACAGAAAGTTGGAAAGTACATACAGAACCTGACCTCCATTCCTAGCACCTTTGCATCTATTGGGAATTTGTTTCCATCAGGCAGGGATACTAGGACCCATGGGCACAACCTTCAAATTAGAAGGGGTCAATTTAGAACGGAAATGAGGAGACATTTCTTCAGCCAGAGGGTGATGGGCCTGTGAAGGTCAGGACTTTGAATGTCTTCAGGGCAGAGATTGATAAATTCGTAATCTCGCAAGGAATTAGGGGATATGGGGAGAGTGCGGATAAGTGGTGTTGAAGTGCCCATCAGCCATGATTGAATGGCGGAGTGGACTCGGGCCAAATGGCCTTACTTATGGTCTTATGTTTCTTTGTGCTCCATCTGTATAGGCCACAGTCAATTACCCCCACAGTATAGACTACATGTTCTCTGAAGCTGTTCTGAAATCCCCCCTTTCAAATCAAGAGTCCCCATGCATCACCAGCCTTATCCCCTTGAGTATAAATGTCTCTTTTCCTTCCCAAGATTAGATTCCCCAAACCCGTTCTACCATTGATTCTCCACCGTCTCCAAATTCTTTGGAAATTTCAAGAGATTGACACTCAGGACTGCCCTGAACTGTGACTGACTTGTTCAGTCAGCTCCTAGACCTGACTGACCAGAGCCCTGTCAGCTTATGCTGGTTGTACAGGACAGATCCCTTGACCTTAAGCATCTTGAACAAATGGCTGACCACAACAGAGACAAAGGTCTGTGTATGGACTATGCCCATGATCTCTAACAGACTTTTTGGGGACTAACCCCCAACAGTTTCTGACATGTCCAATTTGTTGAATGAACATGTTTGCTACTTAGGCAGCTGGCACCTACTGTCAGTGTTACATCTTGTTTGCCATACATGATTAGATTAGACTTACAGTGTGGAAACAGGCCCTTCGGCCCAACAAGTCCACACCGACCCGCCGAAGCGCAACCCACCCATACCCCTACATTTACCCCTTACCTAACACTATGGGCAATTTAGCATGGCCAATTCACCTGACCCGCACATCTTTGTGACTGTGGGAGGAAACCGGAGCACCCGGAGGAAACCCACACAGACACGGGGAGAACGTGCAAACTCCACACAGTCAGTCGCCTGAGTCGGGAAATGAACCCGGGTCTACAGGCGCTGTGAGGCAGCAGTGCTAACCACCGTGCCGCCCATACAGTTAGATGTTTCTGACCACACTCCCAACCACCATTTCAACAGTGACAGGCAACTTGTGTCTGTGCTTAAAAAAAACTCTTCAGAACAACAGTAAAGACAGCCTTTGGCTCTGAATGAAGTGCCAACAAGCAAGGCAATTCACGCTATGGAGGTTGCAAGCATGCAAGTAGGTGTAAAATCAGCAAGTTTTTTTTGTAAGTATATTTATTAGCAAATTATTTTAACTTTACAAACATATAAAATTAATGAAAAAAACCAAACAAATATCAGTATAATAAAAAGAAAAAAACACAAATTACAAAACAACTACTATCTACTAACTATTAACCTACCCTATAATACAAAGCAAACCCTAACACTGTACAAAGCAACACCAAAAAAAAAGAAAAGCAAAAACAGAAAACAAAAAAAAACCACAAAATACAGAACAGCTATGCTTGGCGCAAAACTCCCAAACAAAGGAACAGGAGCATTGTATGTATATCTGTATTAACTTGGGAAACTCCCTCCAGGGCCCAGGTCTTGACAAATCTAACCATCCTGGTTAAACAAACGCCCTAGTTAAGATAACTGACAAATCGATATCCAAATAACTCAAGTAGGGCTGACATGTCTTATAAAAATTGTCTGTTGTGTGGTGCACCATGTTTGTAATAAAGTCCGAGGGAATGTGCTCCATAATTAATTTCTGCCATCCCGGTGGGTTCTCAGACACCCAATTCATCAGAATATTCTTCCGTGCACAGTGTGCACGAATATTAAATAGTTTCTTCCCATGCCCGTCTAAAGATGGTAAATTTGGTAAACCTAAGAGGAGAAATACTGGGTCTACTTTGACTTCAGTCCTCAATACCCTCCCTATCTCTCCTGCCACAGCACTCCAATAAACACGGAGCCTGTGGCATGTCCAGAAGCAATGGGTAAGAGTACCTACACTTATTTTACATTTGGGGCACACTGGAGATGCCCCCTTTTTTAAGCTTCGCCAGACGGTTTCATGCCAGATGAGCCCTGTGCTGAATTTTTAACTGTGTAGCACATGTCCTATTATAGATTGAGATCTTTCAAGTATTCTCCCATATGTTCTCTCATTTTTCAGAAGAGATCTCCACTCCCAGCTCTTGCTCCCAGACCTCTCATAACCGGTTACTATCCTGCTAGGCCCTGCCACCAAGTAGCCAATAGAGGGCACTAACCGAAAAGGTCCTTGTGGAACGTAATAACAACCTCTCTGTATTGAGCTTATAGGGCTTAGTGAGAAGTGTAGTCTTCTTCTGGATGAAATCCCTAACCTGAAAAAAACGGAAAAGATCTCTGCTGGGTAACCCGCATCTGCGGCTCAGTTGCTCAAAAGACATCATAACCTCCCCCTCAAACAAGTCTTCCAAACTAGAAACTCCTCTCGCTGCCCATAGTTTGAACCCTGAGTCCATCATCCCTGGTCGGAACCCTGGCATGCCAAATATAGGTGTAAGTGGCGAAGTCTTAGATAAACCACCCTCATTCTGATGCATCGCCCTCCATGCCTTGACTGTACTAACGACAATGGGGTTCAGGCAATGGTCCATAACTGTCCTCATCTTATCCATGAACAACAGGTTAATAAGAGGGCACTTTGCCTGGAAGGCCTCGATATCCAAGTAAAAAGTGAGATCTGCAGATGCTGGACCTCATTCCTGATGAAGGGCTCTGGCCCGAAACGTCGAATTTCCTGTTCCTTGGATGCTGCCTGACCTGCTGTGCTTTAACCAGCAACACATTTTCAGGCCTCGATATCCAGCCTTATTGAGTTTGGATCATTACCTACCCAATCGCAGACAAAGGACAGCAGAAACTCAATTGATACCTCCTGATGTCCGGGAAATCAACTCCTCCCCCTCCATGAGGCAACTGCAATTTAGTAAGTTTGATGAGGGGCCACCCACGATGCCAGACAAAGGAACCAAACCACCCCAAAAGTTCTACAGCGTTGACCTGGGAAACATTATAGGGAGCATACACATGGTATAAAGCAAACGAGGAAGAACATTCAGCTTAATGAGAGATATTCGGCCCAGCCATGAAATTGGAAGAGTCTCCCATCTCTGGAGATCTCGCCTAATATTGTCAAACAAATGAGCAAAGTTAGTCTGAAATAACTGATCAAATTTGTGGGTAATAAAAATGCCTAGGTACCGCAACCCTGCCCGTGACCACTTAAAATGGAACTTAGGGCCACCTTCAACTTCTGGCACATCCTTAAGGTTCCCCAAAGGCATCGCCTCTGATTATGCAAAGTTAATCTTACATCCTGAAATAGCCCCAAATGCATTGATACATTGTATCAAATGGGGTACGGAGATCATTGGGTTTGATTAAAAACAGAAGGACATCATCCGTGTACAGTGTAATCTTGTGTGCTTTCGATCCCACTTCTGGAGTGGTTATGTAGACATTCTGACGAATGGCCTCTGCCAGCGGCTCTATCACCAATGTAAACAACAACGGTGAGAGGGGGCAGCCTTGCCGACTACCCCTACAAATCCTAAAATTCCCAGACTTCACCCCATTGGTGATGACTGCAGCCAGAGGGTGGCGGTATAAAACCTCCACCCACCTAGCAAAGACTCCACCCAACCCAAACTGTTCTAAGATATAAATAAAATACGGCCATTCCACCCAGTCAAATGATTTCTCTGCACCATAGGAAATCATCAACCCCTGAATCGATTGTTGCTGACAAACTTGGACCATATTCAGCAACCTTTTAATATTATTAGAGGACCTACAGCCCCTTAGAAAGCCTGTCTGGTGCTCTTTAATAATATGGTGCAACACCCTTTCCAAACTCAGCGCCAGGATCTTGGACAAAATCTTGAAATCTGAATTTAATAAAGAGATGGGCCTGTATGAGGCACAATCCTCAGGAACCTTCCCCTTCTTAAGAATTAAGGAAATATTAACTTCTCTCAAAGATGGTGTGAGGCAGTCATGCATATAGGAGTGATTGTACATCTACAACATCGGCCCTGACAGAATCCCTATAAACTCCTTATAAAACTCACCCAGGAGACCATTATGGCTGGGCACTTTCCCACTCTGAAGTTGCCTAGCTGCCTCCTGTATTTCCTGAACTGTCAAGGGGGCAGTAAGAAGAGAGGCCTGTTCAAAAGTTACCCCTCGGTGGTCCAGGTTCTTAAAAAAGTCTCCATTTTAGCCCGCCTATCCTCACAACCTTCAGACTGATATAACCTTCAGAGTAAAAACTCTGAAAAGCCTCATTAATCTTTTTAGCATCATATGTAAGGACCCCGGCGCTGTCTCTGATTGCAGTAATGGATTGAGGGGCACACGTTTTTCCTCGTCAGATACGCTAAATACTTCCCTGGCCTATCCCAATATTCAAACAGCCTTTGTTGGGAAAAAGCAAGTTCTTCCTTTGCGTTTTTGTGTCAGTATTGAATTCAAGGCAGCCCGGAGGGCCATGATCCGCAGTAGCTTAGTCACCGATGACCACTCAAAATGTGCCGCCTCGACGGCTTTTAATCACGTCTCAAGTAAACACTGCTGTGCCTCCTTCTGTCATTTCCGGCTAGCTGAATAAGAAATAGCTAAACTCCTAGCAAAGGCCTTAGCAGTCTCCCACAGCATAGATGGACTACTAGCCGTGCCTGAGTTGGTAGTCAAGATTTCCTGAAACTCCTTCAAAAACTGATAGAGTAATAGAGATGTACAGCATGGAAACAGACCCTTTGGTGCAACCCTTCCATGCTGACCAGATATTCAAACACATCTAGTCCTACCTGCCAGCATCAGGCCCATATCCCTCCAAACCCTTCCTATTCATATACCCATCCAAATGCCTCTTAAATGTTGCAATTGTACCAGCCTCCACCACATCCTCTGGCAGCTCCTTCCATACACGTACCACCCTCTGCATGAAAAAGTTGCCCCTTAGGTCTCTTTTATATCTTTCCCCTCCCTCCCTAAACCTATGCCCTCCAGTTCTGGACTCCCCGACCACAGGGAAATGACTTTGTCTATTTATCCTATCCATGCCCCTCATAATTTTGTAAACTTCCATAAGGTCACCCCTCAGCCTCCGAGTCTCCAAGGAAAACAGCCCTAGCCTGTTCAGCCTCTCCCTGTAGCTCAGATCCTCCAACCCTGGCAACATCCTTGTAAATCTTTTCTGAACCCTTTCAAGTTTCACAACATCTTTCTGATAGGAAGGAGACCAGAATTGCACGCAATATTCCAACAGTTGCCTAACCAATGTCCTGTACAGCCGCAACATGACCTCCCAACTCCTGTACTCAACCTCTGACCAATAAAGGAAAGCATACCAAACGCCTTCTTCACTTTTCCTATCTACCTGTGACTCCACTTTCAAGGAGCTATGAACCTCCACCCCAAGGTCTTTTTGTTCATCAACATTCCCTAGGACCTTACCATTAAGTGTATAAGTCTTGCTAAGATTTGCTTTCCCAAAATGCAGCACTTCGCATTTCTCTGAATTAAACTCCACCTGCCACTTCTCAGCCCATTGGCCCATCTGGTCCAGATCCTGTTGTAATCTGAGGTAACCGTCTTCGCTGTCCACTACACCTCCAATTTTGGTGTCATCTGCAAACTTACTAACTGTACCTCTTATGTTCGCATCCAAATCATTTGTGTAAATGACAAAAAGTAGTGGATCCAGCACTGATCCTTGTGGCACTTCAGTGGTAACAGACCTCCAGTCTGAAAACAACCCTCCACCATCACCCTCTGTCTTCTACCTTTGAGCCAGTTCTGTATCCAAATGGCTAGGTCTCCCTGTATTCCGTGAGATCTCACCTTGCTAATCAGTCTCCCATGGGGAACCTTGTCAAATGCCTTACTGAAGTCCATATAGATTACATCTACTGCTCTGCCCTCATCAATCTTCTTTGTTACTTCTTCAAAAAACTCGATCAAGTTTGTGAGACATGATTTCCCACGCACAAAGCCATGTTGACTATCCCGAATCAGTCCATGCCTTTCCAAATACATGTACATCCTGTCCCTCAGGACTCCCTCCAACAACTTGCCCACCACCGAGGTCAGGCTCTCCAGTCTATAGTTCCCTGGCTTGTCTTTACCACCCTTCTTAAACAGTGGCACCACGTTTGCCAACCTCCAGTCTTCTGACACCTCACCTGTGACTATCGATGATACAAATACCTCAGCAAAGGCTCAGCAATCGCTTCTCTAGCTTTCCACAGAGTTCTTGGGTACACCTGATCAGGTCCTGGGGTTTTATCCACCTTTAACCGTTTCAAGACATCCAGCACTTCCTCCCCTGTAATCTGGACATTTTGCAAGATGTCACCATCTATTGCCCTACAGTCTATATCTTCCATATCCTTTTCCACAGTAAATACTGATGCAAAATATTCATTTAGTATCTCCCCTATTTTCTGTGGCTCCACACAAAGGCCGCCTTGCTGATCTTTGAGGGGCCCTATTCTCTCCCTGGTTACCTTTTGTCCTTGAAATATTTGTAAAAACCCTTTGGATTCTCCTTAATTCTATTTGCCAAAGCTATCTCATGTCCTCGTTTTGCCCTCCTGATTTTCCTCTTAAGTATACTCCTACTTTCTTTATACTCTTCTAAGGATTCACTCGATTTGTCCTGTCTATACCTGACATATGCTTCCTTCTTTTTCTTAACCAAACCTTAATTTCTTTAGTCATCCAGCATTCCCTATACCTACCTGCCTTCCCTTTCACCCTGACAGGAATATACTTTCTCTGGATTCTTGGTATCTCATTTCTGAAGACTTCTCATTTTCCAGCCATCCCTTTACCTGCGAACATCTGCCTCCAAACAGCTTTCAAAAGTTCTTGCCTCTCACTGCCAAAATTGGCCTTTCTCCAATTTAGAACTTCAACTTTTAGATCTGGTCTATCCTTTTCCATCATTATTTTAAATCTAATAGAATTATGGTCGCTGGCCTCAAAGTGCTCCCCTGCTGACACCTCAGTCACCTGCCCTGCCTTATTTCCCAAGAGTAGGTCATTTTGCACCTTCTCCAGTAGGTACATCCAATAACTGAATCAGAAAATTGTCTTGTACACACTTAAATTCCTCTCCATCTAAACCTTTAACACTATGGCAGTCCCAGTCTATGTTTGGTAAGTTAAAATCCCCTACCATAACCACCCTATAACCAACATCAGTATGCCTTGGCTGTTAGGCAGAGCTGTCCACAGAAGTTCTACATAATCGCCGCCATCTTGCTAAGTCAAAATCAGCAAGTGTTAAGAGAGTCAAGAAGCAGCCCTGAGATTCAGTCCGATGCATTCTGTGAGCTGAATTCCTGTCTAAATACACACTGTCCCCAAAGTAGTCTTCTCAAAGCCAGTTACTTCTGCACACTGCATGTGTCTTGCGAATAGCTGCCAATATTTCAATGAAGTGTCAGAATGTTTGTGATGAGTTCTCACATGCTGGATGACACTGTCCATAGATGACAGCTGTGTGTGGCTGATGACCGTGGATTGTCCCCTTAGCAGTTCCTGCCCAGTGCCCAAAATGGAGGTAATTCAGAGCAAGTGGTGAGCTGAATCTATCATCTCCATGTGCTGGTAACCTTATTAACTTTTCCCACTTCAAATTTAGTAATACGGCAGCCTTAATATTAGTAAAGCAAGTTGTGATGTTAACAAAGTGTTTAACAAGCATTAATGACCATTAATTTTCATTCCACTGCTACCTAGCGAGAATCTCGCAATTCCACTTGAGTAGCATAAAAGACGAAGCGAGATGATCTCACTGTCGAGATAGACTTCAATACATCTGTCATGTGATTTTGCCACACATCGCACCTGGGTCACCTAGACCCTAAAAGATAGAATTCTTTGAGGAGGTAATGAGCAAGTTAGATGAAGGAGGGCCAATGGACGTGATCTATTTGGATTTCTAGATGATCTTTCACAGGGTACTACACAGTAGGTTGCTAAATAAGCTAAGAACCCATGGTATTAGGAGCAAATACTTGCATGGATAGAGGGTTAGCTGACTGGCAGAAAGTAGAGAGTAGGGATAAAGGGTTTTTTTTCAGGATCGTAGCCAGTGATTAATGGAGGTCCTCAGGTGGCAGTATTGGGACCGCTGCTATTCATGTTGTTCATTAGCGATCTGGACAATGGAACTGTGTGCATTGTTGCTAGGTCTGGAGATGACACAAAGATAATTGGAGGGATAGGTAGCATTGAGGAAGGAGGGAGGCTACAGGAGGACTTTGGCTAGGAGAAAGTGGGCAAAGAGGTAGCAGATGGAATACCATGTGGGAAAATGTGAGGTCATGCACTTTGGTAGGATGAATAGAGGCATTAACTATTTTCTAAATGGGTAAAGGCTTTGGAAATCTGAAGCATAAAGAGTCTTAGGAGTCCTAGCTTAGGCTTTTAGTAAGGTTGACATGCAGGCAGTTTGCACTTGGGAAGGCAAATGCAACGTTAGCATTCAGAACATATTTAAAATATTGTGCGCAGTTTTGTATCTGAAAAAAGAACCGTCCCGGAATGAAGGGCTTGGCATATGCCGAGCAGTTGAGGACTGTCTCTGTACTCAGTGGAGTTTAGAAGGATGAGGGGGATCTCATTGAAACAGAATGCTGAGAAGCCTGGGTACAATGGATGTGAAGTGGATGTTTAACTTAATAGTAGAGACTAGGACCTGAGTGCACAGCCTCAGAGTGAAGGGATGAACCTTTAGAAATGAAATGAAGAAGAATTTCTTCAACCAGGGGCTGGTCAATTTGTGGAATGCATTGCTGCAGAGGATTGTGGAGACCCAAGTCATTGAGTGTATGTAAGGCAGAGATGGACAAGCTCTTGATTAGTAAGACAGGTGAATGGGGTTGAGAAACATGTCAGCCATGTTTGAATGATAGAGCAGACTTGATGGACCGAATGGCCTAATTCTCCTCCTATATCTTATGGTCCTATTATGGGTTTCCAACATCTACAGAATATTATTTTCACACCTTTACATCGACTTGATGTTGACATCAGTGTTCAGCAGGGCAATTCTGATCATAAATTCCAACTTTCCTCAGTTAATGATATAAATTTGTATTTCAGAATTTTCAGTTCAATTTAGTCCATAAGAAGTTAGCACTATTGCATTATCATTATTCTCAAAGCAAAACCCAAACTAGTGCATTCTGAAGTAGTATCTTTGGCCTTGAAACATTAACTTAGTTTCTCTCTCCACAGATTCTGCCAGACCTGCTGGCTGTCTGCAGTATTTTGTTTTTCTTTTGGATTTCTAGCAACTGCAATATTTTCGTTTTATCCAGACTCATTGTGAGAAGATCTTATTATTCTGAAGAATAAAATGTAATTCTGGATGAGTTAATAGTTTGCACAGAGTGAGACTTGAGAGGTCCACATGGAAACAGCTCAAGAAACTAAGTATGAAGGTTTAGAGCAGCAATGGGTGTGATGTATAAATGAAGGGAGATGATTTTGGATGCTGGATGATCATCAGTAGTGCTGTCAAGCAGCACCTGCTAAATAAAAACCTATTCAGTGATGCCTAGTTTGGGTTCTGCCAGGTCCACTCAGCTCCTGACCTCATGACAGCCTTGATTCAAACATGGACAAAAGAGCTGAATTCTAGAGGTGAGGAGAGAGTGACAGGTCCTTAGCATCAAGGCAGCATTTGACAAGCGTAGCATCAAAGAGTCCTAACAAAGAGGGAAAATGGTTCTGATTCTGGTTGTTGAAGGTCAGTTATCTTAGCTCCAAGATTACTCTGCAGGAGTTCCTCACAGTAGTGTCCTAGACCCAAGCATCTTCAGCTGCTTCATTAACAATCATCCCTCCATCTTAAGGTCAGAATTGGGGGTGTGCATTCATGAGTGTGCAACATACAGCACTGTTTGTGGCTCCTCAGATACTGAAGCAACCAACGTTCAAATGGACAATATAGGCTTGAGCTAACAAATGGCAAGTAACATTGCATGGCACGTATGATGTCAATGACCTTCTCCAAGAAGAGATAATCTAACCACCACGCCTTGATATTTGTGGCATGATTAACACTGAATTCCCCTCTATCAACATCCTGAAGGTACCATTGAGCAGAAACACAACTCATCTTGCAATGTAAATAAGAGTGGCAACAAGAGCAGGTCCAAGGCTTGAAATACTGCAGTGAGTGACTCATCTCCTGACTACCGAAAGCCTATTCACTATCTACAAGGCACAAGTTAGAAGTGTGATGGAATAATTCCCAATTACCTCTGTGTGCAGCTTTAACGGTACAAGATGTTTGATACCATCCAGGACAAAGTAGCCCACTTGATTGGCACCATATCCAAAAGCATCCATACCCTCCACACTGACACTCAGTAGCAGCAGTGTGTACTACCTACAAGATGTGCTACAGAAATGCCTCAAAAAGATTCTTAGGCAACCCCTACCAAACTCTCAACTTCCATCTAGATGGACAAGGGCAGCATATACACGAAAATGCTACCGCCTCCAAGCCACTCACCATCCTGATTTGAGAATATCTGACTCTTCCTTCATTTTTGCTGCGTCAAACTCCTGGAATTACCTCCATAATGGCATTGTGAGTCTACCTACAGCATATATACTGCAGTTGTCCAAGAAAACAGTTCACCACCACCTTCTGAAGGGTAACTAGGGATGGGCAATTAATGCTGGCCCAGCTAGCGACACCAGTGTCCCACCAGCGACTTAAATAAAAATCATCTGTTAAACTTGAAGATTTGCTTAGAACATTAAGTTGCACAGGGATAGATGCAATCCGAATAAAATATCAGAAATAAATGAAATAGAAATTTTTGCAGACACCACATAGGACAGAGGAAGTTGTGCCCAATTCATACGTTCATTTCAGAACAACTTATCGGTATTCTGATGTAATTTTTCAGCCTCTTATGTCTGTTCTTGCATAGGTGGAAAACAAACTGAGGATAACTGTACCTTCCATGTATAAGGAATTAATAATCTCTGAATCTTTTTGGAGAGCGTAATACAGTTTCATCTTCCGAAATATGACTTGGAAAGTCTCATCTCTTAACTGTTAATGCTCACTATTAACACACCATTACTATAAGCAAATCAAGTAAAAGTATGATTTCTTCAGAAGAGATTTTTAAAAAAGCATTGAGTAAGGACGATCAGAAATAGACATTGAACTTAGAGGCATTTAGATGTACAGCACAGAAACAGACCCTTCTGTACAACACATCCATGCCGACCAAATATTCAAAACTAATCTAGTCCCATTTGCCAGCACTTGGCTCATATCCCTCTAAACACTTCCTATTCATATACCATCCAGATGCCTTTTAAATGCTATAATTGTACCAGTCTCCACCACTTCCTTTGGCAGCTCATTCCATACATGCACCACCCTTAAAGGTTGCCCCTTATGTCCATAATTCCATAAATTTTCCACCCTCTCACTCTAAGCCTATGCTCTCTAGTTCTGGATTCCCTCATCCCAGGGAATAGACTGTATCTATTTATCCTATCCATGCTCCTCATATTTTATAAACCTCTGTAAGGTCACCCCCTAGCCTCCACCACTCCAGTGAAAACAGCCCCAGCCTATACAGGCTCTCCTATAGCTCAAACCCTCCAACCCTGGCAACATCCTTGTAAATCTTTTCTGAATCCTTTCAAGTTTCACAACACCCTTCCTATAGCAAGGAGACTAGAATTGCACACAGTATTCCAAAAGTGGCCTAACCATGTCCTATACAGCCGTGCAACATGGCCTCCCAACTCCTACACTCAATGCAATGACTACTAAAGGCAAACATACCAAACACTTTCACTTTCCTATCTGCCTGCAACTCCACTTTCAAGGGACAATGAACCTGTATGCCAAGATCTCTTTCTTCAGCAACACTCCCCAGTACCTTAAGTCCTGCCCCAATTTGCCTTTCCAAAATGCAGCACCTCACATTCATCTAAATTAAACTCCATCTGCCACTCCTCGGTCCATTGTCCAATCTGATCCAGAGCCTGTCGTACTCTTGAGTTAACCTTTGCTGTCAAGTACACCTATAACTTGTAACCTCCTGACTCTGATCCTGGCATGTAATGCACATGGTTTTCCAATATTAATTTAAATGATCAAAAATCTTAATTTACAACATGCATACCTAAGCAGATAATAGTCTCCACTGGTATCACAGTAAAAGAAATTCCTGTTGAAACCTTCCTTTTTGTTAACTATTATAATCACCTCTCATCTAGCTGCCCTCATTAAAACGTAAATTTTTAACCCTGAAGAATAAAAGTAAACTCTTTCTCGAAATCCTCTATATGTAGACGTCAGTGTACATCTCTCTTGCATCTGAGCTCTGAAAATAGCATTCACTACAAGATATTACTCTATATTGTTGTGGAGATTGATTTGAGAGAAAAGTGCCAGTGATTTTCCAGTTAGGCTTGTTGTGATACAATATTCCATTCGTTTTTGTACCCTTTGAGGTAACAATTATTTATGACATATATTGATGACTTGGATGATAGAAGCGGTGAAGTATTAGCCAAGTTTTCAGATGACACAAAAATAGGTGGGAATGCAATTAATGAGGGTGACACAAACATATTGCAGAGGGATATACGAGTGGACAAAAACATGATGGATGGAATGGCGTTTGGGAAAATGTGAGGTTATGTACTTTGGCAAGAGGAATAGAAGGATTGAATATTATTTAAATGCAGAAAGTCTCTAGCAATGGAGAGTTTTGGGAATTCTGACTTATAAATTACAGAAAGCTAGGATATAAGTTCAGCCAGTAACAGAGAAGGCAAATAGAACACTGGCTGGTCTTTATTTCAAAGGGAATAGAGTATAAAAATAGGTAAGTCTTACTGAATCTATACAAAGCCTAGTCAGACCATAACTGGAATACTGTGAACAGTTTTGGATCCTTTATCAAAGGAAATTATACTGGCATTGGATGCAGTCCAGAGAAAGTTTAACTAGGTTGACCCTAGTACGAAGATAGTGTCTGCTGAGGAGAAGTTGAAAGGATTGGGCCTGTACTCAATGGAGTTCAGAAGAATGAGGGAGCAACCTTATTGAAATACAGATGAACCTTGATTATCCGAATGAAATGTATGGGCCATATTTCATTCAGATAATTGATTATTCAGTTAATTGATTCAATGCCTCTCCTCTGGGGATCGGAATTTTCTGAAGTTTCCTTTTTCCTTGCTCGCCCTGCCTTGCTCCCTCTCTCTCTGTCTCAGGGTTTGTTTCTGAGCAGACACACACTGTGTGTGTAAGGGACCTGCAGCATTGCTGAAGCCTCCCACCATCTCCCCAACTCTTTCCCCCCCCCCCAAAAAAAAATAAGTTCAGTGGGATTGAGACAGCAAACACTTGCTATGTCCACTCCCTGTTCAGGAGACTAGGCAGCAGAACGCTGTGCATAAGGCCTCTCCCCACCCCCCTCAAATTCCATCCAACCCTGTCCCACCCCCCTCCCCCTCCCCCTGTGTAGAACTCCAGGGAAAGTGTCGAGGGAGAAAGGGCGGGCAGTCAGTCATTTCGAGACGGTGCCTGGCCTTCCGTCGATGTCCAGGGCTGTTCTCGGCAGCATTTCAGTAAGCCGGGTTCATTTTAATCATTATAAAGATGCGATCAGTGTTGGAAACACCTCTTTGATGTAATGTTCTATCAGGACCTCGAGATCTCCTTCGGATAATCCGATATTCGGATAATCGAAGATCCTCTGTATAGAAGATTCTTAGGTGGGTTGACAGGGTAGATTTGGACAGCTCGTTTCCCCTTGGAGGAGAATCTCGGGCCAGAGGAAATAATCTCAGAATAAGGGGTTGCCTGTTAGAACAGAAAGAAGGAATCTCTTTACCTTCGAGGATATGGAGTCAGTATTTAATCAGTAAGGGAATCAAGGGTTATGAGAAAAGGCAGGAAAGTGGAATTGTGGATTATCAGATCAGCCTGATTTCTTTGAATGGTGGAGCAGATTCAGTGGGCTGAATGGCTTATTTCTCCTCATACGTGATCAATTTCAATCCAAGATAAACTATTTTCAAATTTTGAATAACATTTGATTCACTCAAAAGTAAGTGTCATGACCCAATGATCTCATTTAAAAGAGTGGCTTTGCATTTGTTTCTCCTAATTTAAGAGAATCACAGTTCATTCTCCATCTCACCGGCCTCTTGCTAACACGGAGTTTCCTTTCCAATAGCTTCAAATTCACATTTCTCTCGTGTTTATTATTGCTATTCTTTCCTGCATTCATTCTCGCCAATTTCAACACTTCTGTCCTTTCTTGCACCTCAACCACAACTATTCTAATACAATTTCTGCCTTTTTTTCATATTTGATCAACACAAGATACCTTTATGTAGTAATATCAAATCAAGCATTTGCCATAATTCTCTCCCATTAGTAGATTGCATTACGTAACTAAAGCAAAATACCTCTGTCTTCCACAATTCCTGTTTTGACACCTGATCAACTGCTGGTATTTGAATGTTATCATCTAATATTCATAGATTGGGATTCAAGATTTTCTTACAGACTGGGTTTCAGGTCTTTTTCAATTGCAAGATGAGCTACAAATTGCTCATTACTTATCCCTAGACTATGAACATTTTAGACAAATTGAAACTTTTCATAGATCATTTCTGAGGAACATCTGTAATATGATTATTCAGTCCATTTTCTGATGTCAATTAGAATTAAGTTAAAACATATGACAGTGGCAGCAATAGAGAAGTGAAAATCAGGAAACAGCGTACAAAATTAAAACAGCAACATGCATTGTACATTGAAGTTAGAAATATCATAATTAAAGTTAATATTTAGTAAAGTAGAGAGCCACTTTTTTATCTGTGAAGTGGCAGTCATGCTTGTCATTAATTCAACAAAATTGCTAAGGCCGAAGTGCCATAGCCAATGGAATGTTAATTGGTGAAAGATATCAGATTGGGCAGACGAGTTGGACTGAAGGATCTGTTTCCATGCTGTATGGCTTTATGACTATGTGGTAAGTTTTCTTCTTTAAAATATAATAGCACTGATGATGCATCAGGCCATTTTTATGTTTCTTTTACAGGGACGATTTTCTATTGGTTACTGCGATTTTGACTTAAGACAATGCCATGAAACTACAGTGGACATTTTCCATACCAAGTATACAAAGAACTCATAATTCACAGACCCTGCTATACTAGGTATGTTAGTATCTTGTTCTGAAATTTATGAAAACTCACCTTTCACTATTGCAAAAAACAATGAAGATCCCTGAAGCTAACATTACTTGAATATATAGCACCAAACAAGCATTTTCTACGCAGAAAGCACTTAAAATATTTATACTGTTTAACTTGAAAAATTGAATGTACCAATAATTTAACAAGATTTCCTGACTGTTTATACATGTTTAGTGCAATTTTGATAAAAGTTGACAGTTCACTCACCTTAAAATGTAACTCCATGTTGATTTCTGTGCATAGCTACAGTAAACAATAATTTATATATTCATCATATATTTTCGATCAATATTGGCAGTTTTATTGAGGGATGAGGGTGGAAGTCGGACATATCTTTTAAGTAACATGTCTTTCTTCTAACAGAACAAGTTCAATTTTATATCTACATTCTTGAGTCAACAATACTCAAATTATACTATATGAAAGAATCAGGAATTGTGGTTCAAGTTGCATCTAGCACAAATATTGATGGTTGCTGGAGACCAAGTCATCGTTGCAGATGTTCCTCTGGGATAGTGCCTTAACTTAACCATCTTCGAGCTCAAATGGGACGTTAATTAACAATTGAGATTAAGTTATCTGTTCCATTCTCAACTTTTGAGATACTGAAGCAGTCTACGTCTACCTGCATATGAACTTGGGTTGTTCAGATGGCATTCATGTCACCTCCAAAAGGTTGGACAAAAACCTAATCATTTCCTTTTGATATTCAATGTATTACCACTGCTGACTTCTTCACTATCCAAATTTTGGAGGTCACCACTGAGCAGCAACTCACCTGATCCAGTCGCAAATAATGTAACTCCCCATTACTTTCTACTATTTAAAGGTAAAAAATAGAAGTGATGAAATACACTCCATTTGCCTGGATGACTACAGCTCCATGAACATTTAGGAAGTTTAACACCATCTAGAACAAAGCAACACACAGTTGTACATCAAATCTAGCCCAGTGAGAATGCAGCAAACTGCCAAAGCTTCCTCAACAGCATCTTCCAGAATTCTGAATCCACACTCAAGAATGACAAGGACAAGAAAGCAGGTACCGGGAACAATGCTATCTGCAAATTCCCTCTCAAGCACATCAGCATCCTAATTTGGAAATACTTCAATTCATCACTACAAAATTTGTAATTAACAGCAGTATTGAAGAATCTACACTCCAAGCACTACAGGGCATCAAACAGGCCGACCACCACTTTCTCAAGGGTAATTGATGCTGGTCTGGTTAGCAGTGTACACGTTACATGAATGAAAATCTAAATATACATTCGTATATTTGGTTCACCATCTTGCGTGGATGCTGTAATTTAGCAAACAAAGTCATTGACCATACACAATTCAGTTATAAGAGAAACAATCTAGAGTCTTCAAGAGATTCTTAATTGGTCTCTTTACTCCACTCAAAATAACTCAAATTTCAGTCAATCTCTTTCCACAATGATTCTTGTGAGGATTTTGCAGCGGTAATTAACGTCGAGATTATTATTGCTGTCTGTTTCTGTCATAACTGTGAACAATGGAGAAAGTGAGGACTGCAGATGATGGAGATCAGAGCTGAAAATGTGTTGGTGGAAAGGCGCAGCAGGTCAGGCAGCATCCAAGGAGCAGGAGAATCGACGTTTCGGGCATGAGCCCGAAGAAGGGCTCATGCCCGAAACGTCGATTCTCCTGCTCCTTGCATGCTCCCTTACCTGCTGCGCCTTTCCAGCAACACATTTTCATAACTGTGAACAATGTCTTGAATCCACAAATGGTGCACTTCTGCAGAGTATATGCTGTTCATATACTTTTCCCAACCTCAACCAACTGAAATCATTGGAAACCAATTATAAGACTTGACAAGCCTTGTTGCAGAAACCCTGAATAAACTTGCACCCTGCTGGATGAGGAGTTTTTAAATGCCATACTGAATTAATAATTACCATCAAATACATCTAAGAGTTCTGCTAAAGGGATACAATAGCATAGTAGTAATATCATTGGACTAGTCATCATCTAGTACCCCAAGCGTGTGGCCATGTGGTCATGCGTTTATGGCAGTGGGTGAAATTGGCATTCAATTAAAAAAAATTGAAGAAAAGGCTAACCTAATGTAAACACAATTGATTGTTGTAAAAACCCATCTGGTTCACTAAGGTCCTTTAAACAGGAAATCTGCCATCCTTATCTGGTCGGGCCTACAGATCATTCCCAACCTACATAATGTGCTTAACTCATAATAGCCGTCTGGATAATTAGAGGTGAACAATAAATACTGGCCTGCCCAGTGATGACACATCTGATTAAGAAGTTTTGAAAAGCTAATTTTATATCTGTGGAAGATCAGATTTCTCCACTGGCAAAACTCCCCTGTTTAAAAAACAGTTCTCACCGTCATTGAGAAAAGGGAAAACCACAAATCAGTGTTCTCTGCAGGCAGTTTTCGTTGAGGTCTGCAGTAAGAACTTTGGCTCAGATTTTTTATGCAGTGATACAGTCTTACATTCATAAATGAGGAGATCCAAGATGGCGGCGACTCAGCAAGTCTGAGTCTACAGAGCCCTTCCCAAAACCTGGGTAAAGTGGGTTTCCTGCCCCCACCACACTTGCCAAACCACATTCATAAATATATTTGTCAAGAAATATGGCATTTCAAAGAAAAGTGTACTTTCACTGTGGGTACTGTATTTTTCAGAAGATAGCTTGGAATTTAGTGGTAATGCTTCTTTTTTTCTGAAAAGAAATCTTTAATCATGAAACTACTGAGGCATAAAGCAATATTGACAGGTACAATACAAATGTAACAAAAATTATTACTGTTCAGAAGTGTCTGACTTCCATGATTTTCCAAGAGACCATGACTTAAAGCTCTTTTGTGTTTGTGTGATTTAACCAAAACAACCTTAGTTGCCTTCCTAATTTCCTTTCTGTACATGGATGTCAGATGGTGTATATAAATCTTAGGATGACAAATTAAATCAAATATTTTAAAAATATATCTAAGTCAGTTTTCATGTAGAATGTGCTGGTGTATATATGTAAGTCAAATACATTAATGCAGTCTGTTCAGTTCAGTGTTACAAATGGTTGTGTCTCCTGACACCTCCGAAAGGTTCCCTATTGTGTATATGGAAAGTTCTGTACATGCAGACTTTGTGAAATGATCCATCAATAAAACAAAACACGATAGTGTCTAAATAAGCACAATAAATATCAGCAAACAGAATGGAATGGTGTCACTTGCAGTCCTGGCAGGAATACTGCACAAGGTCACTTTGCACATGCATTCGAAGAGCACTTTGGCGGTGTTAGCAATCTCATTATTAAACTGGATAGCATCTAAGGAGGCTCCCACTTTATGAGCCTTATGTACCCAAATCCAAGTGAACTCCCCATCCTGCAATCATTAACATCTCAAGTTCATCAAAACGTTTGTCTCAAGACCATAATTCTGGGCACATAACTGTCTTTGATAAACAGCAACTGCAAAAGCAGACCATAAGACATAAGAGCATAAATTAGGCCATTCAGCCCATCGGGTCTGCTCCACCATCCAATCATAGTTGATAACTTTCTCAATCACTTTCTTCCCATAACCCTTAATCCCCTTGATATTCAAGAACCTATCTATCTTCATCTTAAATGTACTCAGTGACTGGCCTTCACACCCTTCTGTGGCAATGAATTCCAATGATTCACCACTCTCTGGCTCCTTACTGAAAGGCCTTCCCTTTACTTTAAGGCTATGCCCATGGGTCCTAGTCTCTCCTACCAATGGAAACCTCTTCCCAACATCTACTGTGTCAGGCCATTCAGTATTCTGTATGTTTAAATTAGATCCCCTCCTCATCCTTCTAAACTCCTTCAAATATAAACCCAGAGTCCTCAAACATTCCTAATGTTAAGTTTTTCATTCCTGGCACAATTGTCGTGAACCTCCTCTGAACATGCTGCAGGGCCAGTACATCCTTCCTGAGATATGGGGCCAAAAACTGCACACAATACTCCAAATGTGGTCTGACCAAAGCCTTATAGAGCCTCAGAAGAACATCCAAGTGTTTATTTTAAAAATTGCATTTGCCTCCCTAACTGCTGCTATGAAGTTGAAGGTGTGTACTGTACGTTTAATAGAGACTGAATGCTGTTCTGAACTGAGAGCTTACAAGCACCTGTGATAATGGCAGTCCCAGGGTGTACTGGAAAATTGAAAATTTGTAACATTTGGCTGTGAAAGGCATATCCGCGTTTTGGCTGCAGTTTTGACAACAATTCAAATTTAACCAAATCACTTTAAATTATGTCCCAGGATATTAAAACCCAATCAAGTTTGAATTGATCGTTTGCCAACATCGAACCAATGAGACAATCTGATGATGGGTGTTTAAAAAAATGCAGACATTTTGAAAATTGGAGAGAGTACAATTTCCATCAAGACAGAAACGTCTGGAGATCTGACATCTTGTTCTCCAAGAAATTAGGAAACACTCTCTTTCAAAGGTACTTTTTCATTGAAACATACCTGCAATAAGAAAAACATGACCCAAGGAGATCCTCAGCCGGAAGAAGAAAGACACAGAAGATGACAGTCGCTGTGAGGTTTTGAAATTAAGTTTATATAATTTTAATAAGAAATTTATTGTAACAGTGTATTGTTACAGAGTTGGAGGCAGGTAATAAACAGTTAAGAGAAAGAGGGGTTTAGAATTGTGAATAGTTGTTTAATGTTCACTTTTAAAGATAAAAAAAAGTTAATGTTATTGTCTTTAAATAGT
This sequence comes from Hemiscyllium ocellatum, assembly GCF_020745735.1. NCBI lineage: Eukaryota > Metazoa > Chordata > Chondrichthyes > Orectolobiformes > Hemiscylliidae > Hemiscyllium > Hemiscyllium ocellatum. The sequence continues at coordinate 67,235,535 of NC_083406.1, read as the reverse complement.
GGAATTTGTGAGTTCTCTGTCACTCATATTTTAGCAGATTTCAAGGCGAGGTAAGCTTTTCTGGGTGTTTGGTTTAATTAACAGAGGAGTTAAAAAAGAACCCCCAAGGGTGAAAAGGAGGTGAAATGCCTCAGGTGTTTCCACTGTAGTAAGATGGGACACACAAAATTACAGTGTTGGTTGTTGAAGAAAGGCATTGTGGGAGAAGATGTGGTAAAAGAAGCTAAGCCAGTGGGATTAGTGAAAGTAGTAAAGAAAATGCCAAGAAAAGTCGAGGAGCTACAGGAGAGTGTACAGCCTAGGCAGGATTTGAGTATTGAGTTAGTGTCCAATCGCTACAAAGACTTCACCTCTTTGGGTAAAATTTACTCAGGAAGCACGGGGGTAAAGGAAAAGAAGTTACAATTTTTTGAGAGATACAGGTGCTAATCAGTCTCTAATAGTAAGAGATGAACATAGGAGATCTCGTCAAAGCCAGGTTTAGTAGTCTCTATCAAATTCAGAAAATGTTGAGTCAGTTAAATTTTCTGGTAAAGATGCTAAATGGAAAAAAATTGTATCGGGTACCTCACATACATATTTTGAAACCTTACTGTGATAAAGATAGGGAACTGGAGAAACAGGTGTTAGTTACTGTCCTGCAGAGTGAGGAATCAAATCCAGATGTCATGGAGTTTGAGGTGCCTCAAAATATGTTAAATAATGAGGAAGTCCTTCAGGATTAATATAGCTATCAGTCTCAGGAGCAATGAATAGATTTGAAAGGATTGTTGAAGCAGTATGAGGACATCTGCAGGAATAAAATGGGGGGGGAATTTGCCAAGGCAGAGGTGACATTCTTGGGACATAACATCAGTCATGGTAGGTTGATCCTAAGGAACATGAAGACAAGGCCACCGAGGAATTTCCATGACCATCCTTGAAGAAAGAGGTGCTTCGATTTTTGGGACTAAGCGGATTTTGCTGGAAATTTGTTCCAAACTTCAGCAGCGTGGGAGCACTGCTCACAGGGGAGGAAATGGCCTAGTGGTATTATCACTAGACTCTTAACCCAGAGACCCAGGAAACCTGGGTTGAAATCCCACCATGGCAGATGGTGGAATTCGAATTTAATACATATTAGGAATTAAGAGTCTATGATAACCAGGAATCTATTGTCGATTGTTGGAAAAACCCATCTGGTTCACTAATGTCCTTTAGGGAAGAAAACTGCCAACCTTACCTGGTCTGGCCTACATGTGACTCCGAACCCACAGCAATGTAGTTGACTCTTAAATCCTCTCTGGGCAATAAAGGCTGGCCGAGCCAGCGATGCCCACATCCCATGAATGATTTTTTTAAAAAAACAGATTTACTAAAACAAAGCACAAAATTTTGGTGGACAGAACAATGCCAGGAAGGCATTTGAGAGTTTAAAAGTTATGCTAATCACTGCACCAGTTACACTAAATTTTTGAAACCCTTCAAAGTTGCAATCGATGCTAGTGATAAAGGAATTGGGGCTGTACTGCTACAGGAAGATGATGATGGAATTGAACAGCCAATTGGCTATTTTTCAAAGAAACTCAACACCCATAAAATACTCTCCCATCAAAAAGAATTATTGAGTTTGGTACTGGCCCGACATTTTAATGTTTATATAACAAACGATGTGTTAGAGATGGTTGTATCCGCAGACCATAATCCTCATACATGCTTGGAAAGATTTAAAGACAAATATGGGACTGTTTCATTGAAGCCTTATGTTAGACTTTTAATTTACAAATTGTACATGTTGCAGATTGTAAAAAGGTGATAGCAAATGCATGATCACAGATTTAAAGAAAGTGTAGATAGGATTAGACAGATACCAATGTTATGTAAGTATACAGAAATTAATATGAAAGCTATAACTTAGATTAATGACTGGTGTATTTCATCACATGGGGATTAAGAATTAGAAAAAATTGAAGCCATCTTTTCAATATGATTATTCATATTTTTCTTAAGGGGGTAGGTGTTATGAAGTTGAAGGTGTGTACTGTATCTTTAAGAGAGAGTGGATGCTGTTCTGAACTGAGAGTTTACAAGCATCTGTGATATGACCAGACGGCAGACCCAAAGCATACTGGAAAATTTAAAATATACAACATTTGGCTATGAAAGGGATGCCTGAGTTTTGGTTACTGTTTTGACAAAAATTCAAAATTAACCAGTTTAAATTATGCCTGGAGATCTCACATCTTACACTCCAAGAAATTAAGAAACACTCTTTATTAAAAAGGTACCTTTTCATGTGAAACATACTCGCAATAAAAAAAAGAAAGACGATCCAGGGAGATCCTCATCTGGAAGAAGAAAGACGCAGAAGATGACAGTTGCTGTGTGATTTTGAAATTAAGTTGATGTAATTTTAATAAGAGCCTTTTTGTAACAGCATATTGTTACAGAGTTGGAGGCAGACAATAAGCAGTTAAGAAAAAGTGGGGCTTAGAATTGTAAATAGTTTTTTAATGTTCACTTTTAGAGTTAAAAAATAAACGGTGTTATTTTCTTTAAACTGTTGAATTTGTGAGTTCTCTGTCACTCATATCTTAACTGATTACAAGGCAAGATGAGCTTTTCTGGGTGTTTGGTTTACTTAACAGAGGAGTTCATCTCCTTGTCATAACATTACTGACTCAGTCTGCAAGTTTACCTTGAGAGAATCCTGGACTAGAACTCCCAAGTCTTTTTGCATTTCAGGCTTCTGAATTTTCTCCCCATTTAGAAAATAATCCATGCCTCTATTCTTCTTACCAAAGTGCATGACCTCGTATTTTCCCATGTTGTACTCCATTTGTCACTTCTTTGCCTACTCTCTTAACCTGTCCAATCTTTCTGCAGCCTCCCCACCTCCTCAATGCTGTCTGTCCCTTGACCTATCTTTGTGTTGTCTGCAAACTTAGTCAGAATGCCTTCAGTTCCTTCATTTAAATCGTTAATGTATAAAGTGAAAAGTTGTAGTCCCAACACTGAAACTTGTGAAACACCATTTGTCATGACTGCCATCCTCTCTGCTTTCTGCCAGATAGCCAAGCTTGTATCCATGCTAGCACCTTACCTCTGATACCATGGGTATTTTTCTTACTCAGTAGGCTCCTGTGTAGTACCTTGTCAAAGGTTTTCTTGAACTCCAGGTAGATAACATCCATTGGCTCTCTTTGGCTAACCTGCTTGTTACTCCCTCAAAGAACTCTAGCAGATTTGTCAGGCATTATCTCCCCTTGATCAAACCATACTGACTTTGCTCTATTTTACCATACACTTCCAAATATTCAGAAACGTCATCCTTCACAATGGATTCCAAGATCTTACCCTTGACTGATGTTAGGCTAATCAATCTGTAATTTTCCATGTTTTGCCTTACTCACTTTTTATACAGCGGTGTCACATTATTGATTTTCCAGTCCTCTGGGACCCTCCCCAATTTTAGCGATTCCTAAAAGATCACCACTAATGCATTATTTATCTCTTCAGCTATATCCCTTAGGTGTAGTCCATCTGGTCCAGATTATTTATCCACTTTCAGGCCATCAGTTTTTCTAATACTTTCTCCTTGGTGATGGCCACCATATTCAGCTCTGCCCCCTCAAACTGTTGAATTTTTGGGATTTACTCGTGTCTTTCACTGCGAAGATTGATGTGAAGTAATTACGTAGTTCCTCAGCCATTTCATTGTTCCCCACTACTATCTCTCCAGCATCATTTTCCAGTGGCCCAATTACACTTTTGTCCTTTACGTATCTAAACAAACTCTTACAGTCTTCCTTTATATTACTGGCTAGCTTACCCTCGTATTTAATCTTCTCCCTCCTTATTCTTTTCTTGATGCCCTCTATTGGTCTTTGGGTGCTTCCCTATACTCTGCTTTCCCACTGCCCTTCGCCACATTATATGCTTTCTCTTTTGCTTTTATGCTATTCCTGACTTCCCTAGTCAGCCATGGTTGTCTCAACCTCCCTGTACCATGTTTTTTTACCTTGGGTTGAATCTCTGCTATGTCTCCTGAATTACTCCCAGAAACTTCTGCCATTGCTCTTCCACTGTCTTTCCTGCTAGACTTCTCTCCCAGTCAATTCTACCCAGCTCCTCCTTCACACCTCTGTATTGCCTGTATTCAGCTGTAATACTGTTACCTCTGATTCTATTTTCTCCCTCTCAAATTGCAGAGGAAATTCAATCATATTATGATCACTGCCTCCTCGGGGTTCCATCACCAAGTCTGCTTCATTGTACAACAGTAAACCCAGTGCCCGAAACGTCGATTTTGCTGCTCCTTGGATGCTGCCTGAACTGCTCTGCTCTTCCAGCACCACTAACCTAGAATCTCGTTTCCAGCATCTGCAGCCATTATTTTAACCAGTATTCCAGTTCCCTAGTCGGCTCCACCACAAGCTGCTCCAAAAAGCCATCTCATACACATTCTACAAATTCCATTCCTTGCAATGCATTACCAATCTGATTTTCCCAGTCCACTGCATATTGAAATCCCCCATGATCACTGGAACTTTGCCTTGCCTGCACATCTTTTCTACCTCCTGGTGTATCTTGTGCCCCAGCTCCTGACTACTATTTGGAGCCTATGTATAATTCCAACTATGGTTATTTTTAAACCTTTGTGTTTCCTGAATTCTACCTACACAGATTCGACTCCATCTGACCCTATTTTGTTTCTTACTATTGATTTCATTTAATTTCTTACTAATAAGGCAACCCGAACCCCCTATCTTTTCAATATCCTTGAATATTCAGCTCACAATCATGATCCCCTTGCAGCCACATCTATGTGATGCCTACCACGTCATGCCTGCCAATTTCTATCTGAGCATAAGCTCATTTACCTTCCTCCTTATACTGTGTGCATTCAAATATAATACTTCTTGTCCTGTGTTAACTGACTGACAATGATGAGACATTCATTTGTCCAGTGTGATTGAAGTTTGATTGCTAATCCTTCCCATACACTCTTTCCTATTTGTGTCTGTGCTGGAGATTTTAATAATCTCTTTTGAGTTCTGCACTCTCACCTCGTCCTTTAATTCAGGTTTTGTAATTCATCCAATAACTGAGCCCCTCCCCCTCCCCCACTCCCATTTAGTTTAAAGTCCTGTCTACAGGCCTAGTTAAGCGATTCGCTAGGTCTTGGGTCGACACAGTTCAGATGAAGACTTCGCCATTGGAGCAGGTCCTTTCTTCTCCAGTACTGGTGCCAATGTCCCATGATTCCAAACCCATTTCTCCCACACCAATCTGTGAACCATACATTTACCTGCTTAATCTTATTAACCCTGTGCCAATTAGCTTGTGGCTCAGATAGTAATCCAGAGATTATTATCTTTTTGGTTCTTTTTGATTTATCTCCTAGCTATTCATACTCCCTTAACAGAACCTCTGCCCTAGTTTTATCTATATCATTGGTACCTACGTGGACTATGATCACTGGATCTTTAACCTCCCACTCCAAGTTCCTCTGCAGCCCAGAAGAGGTTTCCTGAGCCTGACCACCAGGCAGGCAACACAACCTCCGGGACTTTTTTTTTAGATTAGACTTACAGTGTGGAAACAGGCCCTTCAGCCCAACAAGTCCACACCGACCCGCCGAAGCGCAACCCACCCATACCCTTACATTTGATCCTGGTCAGAGATAACAGTGTCTATGCCTCTAACTATATTATCCCCAATTACAACAAAATTTCTCTTCTTTCCCCCCACTTGAATGGCTCCCTGCATCACAGTATTGCAGTCAGTTGGCTCATCCTTCCTGCAATCCCCATTCCCAAACATACAGGGAGCAAAACCCTTAAACCTGTTGGTCAAAGACAGGGGCTGAGGCTCCTGCAAGTCCACCCTCGGATCCCTCTGCCTGCCTCACTCACAGCCACACTCTCCTGTCCCTGACCACTGGGTGAATTTGAGTTAGTTGTGTAAATGGTGAGTATCTCCTGAAACACAGCATCCAGGAACTCTTCGCCTCCCTGATGTGTCACAATGTTTGAAGCTGAAACTCCAACTCATCAACTCTGAGCCAGAGTTCTTCCAGAAACCGATGCTGGAGATCAGAGCTGAAAATGTGTTGCTGGTTAAAGCACAACAGGTTAGGCAGCATCCAAGGAACAGGAAATTCGACGTTTCGGGCCAGAGCCCTTCATCAGGTAACAGCCCAGCTTTCTTCTGGCTTTGCATAAGGCAACATTCTGATACAAGTCATTTTATAAACAAGGCAGTGCATCCTTGATGATGATCAGGTTTTGAATTACTTGTCTGAACTTCATATGTATTGTGAATGTCCAGCAGCATTGCAAGGCCTCAAGGCCAACACAGACATGCATACGAGTAAATGTGACATAGGGACTAGAATAGTCATCCTTAATGAGCATGACAATGTCAACAAAGTCAACACTAACAAAATCAATACCATTCTTAATGATAGGTCCAAATTTATCACTTAGAATGCTTTCAAATAAGATTATTCAGCCAAACAAAGTGCCTACTAGACTTGTTTAAGAGCAATGAACTGGCAGGTGACATTTATAATAGGATTCTGCACAATATGAACTGGTCAAATAGTTGGGTGAATTGATACATAGAGATCTTGCTCAAAACTACTTGTAAAGTGAAGGATTATAGTAAAGATGCTGTTTAACTTGAAAGGGTTCAGAGACTTTTATGAGGATGTTGTTTGCATTGCAGGTTTTGAGCTGTAGGGAGGCTGAAGCTTTTTTCCCTGGAGCAGCAAGGGCTGAGTAGTGACCTTATAGAAGTTTATACAATTATGAGGGGCATGGATAGCATGAACAGCCATTTTTTTCCCCATAGTAGCGTAGTCCAAAACTATAGAGCATAGATTTGATGTGAGAGGGGAAAAATTTAAAAGGGACCAGAGGGACAAAAGAGAGTGGTCAGTGTATAGAATAAGCTGTCAAAGGTAGTGGAAGCAGGTAAAATTATAACATTTAAAAGGCAGCAAGATGGGTAAATAAATAGGAAGGATTTAGAAGGATATGGACCAAATGCTGGCAAATGGGATGAGATCAGTTTAGAATGAGTTGGTGTGGACAAAATGGATTGAAGGGTCTACATCTATGCTATATAACTGTATGATTCTGTGACCATATAGGATTTGTATATGAATGTCAATCCAGTGTACATGTGCTTAATTAACACAGCTAGGCAACTCACTGTACCTCTCAAAGAAGGCAGTGACATCTGCACTGCAGCACGATATCATGGTGATCTAGATCTGCCACTTTGAGTGAATTAATATTTGTCGAACTTATGAACTCAGCAACTTGTGCAATTGAGTTCACAGAATTCTGACAGTGCAGAAAGAGGCTGTGCAGAGGGTCAGTGCATCCCACCCAAACCCAGCCCCTACCCGATCCCTTTCACCATGCATTTAGCATGGCCACTGCATTTAACCTACAAATCATTGGACTGTTGGGAGTAAACCAGAGCACCTGGAGGCATGGAGTGAACATGCAAACTCCATGCAGACGGTCACACAAGGCTAGAATTGAACCCAGGTTCCTAGCGCTGTGAGGCGGCAGTGCTAACCACAGAGTCACCATCACTGTCAGTTCAGTGTCAGTTACATCAATATTGCACATCCAAAAAGATGGTGTTGCTGGGGGATCCCCCAGCATTCACAAATACCTTGTGTTGGGTTCCATGAGAAACATCTCTTCGATGGAATGATACCTAACCTTCTACACCTGACAAAGTTCCGATAGTGATGATACAGTCATAGTCATTGAGATGTACAGCATGGAAACAGACCCTTCAGTCCAACCTGTCCACGCCAACCAGATATCCCAACCCAATCTAGTCCCACCTGCCAGCATATCTGGCCCATATCCCTCCAAACCCTTCCTATTCATATACCCATCCAAATGCCTCTTAAATGTTGCAATTGTACCAGCCTCTACCACATCCTTCGGCAGCTCATTCCATACACGTACCACCCTCTGCATGAAAACATTGCCCCTTAGGTCTCTTTCATATCTTTCCCCTCTCACCCCAAACCTATGCCCTCTAGTTCTGGACTCCCCTACCCCAGGGAAAAGACTTTGTCTATTTATCCTATCCATGCCCCTCATAATTTTGTAAGTCTCCATAATGTCACCCCTCAGCCTCCGACGCTCCAGGGAAAACAGCCCCAGCCTGTTCAACCTCTCCCTATAGTTCAAATCCTCCAACCCTGGCAACATTCTTGTAAATCTTTTCTGAACCCTTTCAAGTTTCACAACATCTTTCCGATAGAAAGGAGACCAGAATTGCACGCAATATACCAACAGTGGCCTAACCAATGACCTGTACAGCTGCAACATGACCTCCCAACTCCTGTACTCAATACTCTGACCAATAAAGGAAAGCATACTAAACGCCTTCTTCACTATCCTATCTACCTGCGACTCCACTTTCAAGGAGCTATGAACCTGCACTCCAAGGTCTCTTTTGTTCAGCAACACTCCCTAGGACCTTAGCATTAAGTGTATAAGTCCTGCTAAGATTTGCTTTCCCAAAATGCAGCACCTCACATTTATCTGAATTAAACTTCATCTGCCACTTCTCAGCCCACTGGCCTATCTGGTCCAAATCCTGTTGTAATCAGAGGTAACCCTCTTCGCTGTCCACTACACATCCAATTTTGGTGTCATCTGCAAACTTACTAACTGTACCTCTTATGCTCACATCCAAATCATTTATGTATTGAGAAAAAGTAGAGGACCCAGCATCGATTCTTGTGGCACTCCACTGGTCACAGGCCTCCAGTCTGAAAAACAACCCTCCACCACACCCCTCTGTCTTCTACCTTTGAGCCAGTTCTGTATCCAAATGGCTAGTTCTTCCTTTATTCTGTGAGATCTAACCTTGCTAATCAGTCTCCCATGGGGAACCTTGTCAAATGCCTTACTGAAGTCCATATAGATCACATCTACTGCTGTGCCCTCCTGATTTCCCTCTTAGGTATACTCCTACTTCCTTTATACTGTTCTAAGGATTCACTCGATCTCTCCTGACATATGCCTCCTTCTTTTTCTTAACCAAACCCTCAATTTCTTTAGTCATCCAGCATTCCCTATACCTATCTGCCTTCCCTTTCACCCTGACAGGAATATACTTTCTCTGGATTCTTGTTATCTCATTTCTGAAGGCTTCCCATTTTCCAGCCATCTCTTTACCTGCGAACATCTGCCTCCAATCAGCTTTCGAAAGTTCTTGCCTAATACCATCAAAATTGGCCTTTCTCCAATTTAGAATTTCAACTTTTAGATCTGGTCTATCCTTTTCCACCATGATTTTAAAACAAATAGAATTATGGTCGCTGGCCCCAAAGTGCTCCCCCACTGATACCTCAGTCACCTGCCCTGCCTTATTTCCCAAGAGTAGGTCAAGTTTTGCACCTTCTCTAGTAGGAACATCCACATACTGAATCAGAAAATTGTCTTGTATGCACTTAAGAAATTCCTCTCCATCTAAACCTTTAACACTATGGCAATCTCAGTCAATGTTTGGAAAGTTAAAATTCCCGACCATAACTACCCTATAATTCTTACAGATAGCTGAGATCTCCTTACAAGTTTGTTTCTCAATTTCCCTCTGACTATTAGGGGGTCTATAATACAATCCCAATGAGGTGATCATCCCTTTCTTATTTCTCATTTGCTATATTTGAATCCACACCTGCATGTCAGAATTTTCTTAATAAGCTCCATCTTATGCTCAAATTCACATGAAATGGAACAGAAAAATAAGCTCCCTTTCCTTGATATCCTCATCGAGAAATCGGTCAGAGTTTGTTCTCAATTGCTGTCTACCGCACATCTACTGTCACTAATTATACAAATATGTATACAAGTCATACAAATATGAATTTCAGCACCACTGTGACATCAGTTATGATATGTAGGTTGCATATACCTAATTCTAGAAGATTGTATCAAATGACATGTCTCTCACTGTTCACAACAAGCAAGGTAGTGATCTAAACCATCTGGTTTACCCTTGCAAAACTCACAACAGTCTTAACATTAGATCTGCAATTGGACATTTACTGAATAATCCTGAGTATGCAAGGAATTACTCTCACTACCATTTTAGGTTTGTCAGTAGACTTGTCAGTGTGGTATACTTGCATAAATTAGAAGCAATGTATATTAATGCACAGGGCCATGGCTTTGTAGCAAAAAGAATATTTATGAACATTGCATCTGTTTCACCTCAACAAAGTAGGTGTTAGGCATTCACTTGTTTTGATTTTCAGGAAAATGTGCTGACCAGTATTAACCTGCCTGATTTAAAATTTAACAATACCTGGCATATAACCTGATAATAATCGTTATCGGGTGCATTGTTCATGGCAATACCTATATCAACAACTTACCAACAATTGTGCAATTTTTACTCATGCAACAGAAGTCTTCACTTCCCCTTGAAATTATAATCTTGCAAAATGTTTTGATTATTGCCAGACGAAGACCTTTGACAAAATGTGCCTTTTTACAGGAACACAAAAGTTCTCTACTACCAAAGTTATTTCATCAAAAAAAATTCTAAATGGTCTGAAAAATCAAACCCTGTACACCTTTTGCTTAAATGTTTTATACTTACAAATTATCTGTATAAGTGCAACTTGTCAACAGCCTCTGTTGACCCAATGGAGGTCCTGCTAAGTTGTCCTGTTGCCTTCCTTCCCACTCATAGTTAATGCATTATTAGCATAAATCAATGTTATTTCAAAAGTATGTTAATTAACACAATCCGTATCATGAAAATTACTTGTTTTTAATCATATCTATCAAATTTTCAGGATAAGTATAATACAGAGCTGAAAGGCAGAATAAAATATTTGGGCCGATTTGCTTTGTTTTAAAATTAAATGCCAGTGGGTAAATGTATTAAAATACAGAATGAAACAGCAAAATACCGATGACCAAGATACCGACAGAAATGAATAACAGGTACGATGAGAAATTTACAGCTTCAAAACAGACATTTGTTGTCTACAAGCCATGTTGTAAATGCAGACATGGTGCCCAAAATCAACTGCATCCCCAATAACATTATTTTATATTAACTTGATCAGTTTGAAGAGGTTTTAGATTATCTTATTTGTTTTATTTCATCACTAAGATGGTCTTCTCTTAGATTTGTTAGGATTTGGAATGTGCTGCCTGGCAGAGTGGCAGAGATGGATTCCAAAGAATGCTTCAAAAGAGAACTGGATATATGTTTGGAAGTATGAATTTAGAGGGCTGGAGAATGGGATGAGCTAGGTAAGTTTTTTGGGCGTTGATACAGACATAATGGGGCAAATGGCTTCCTTCTGTACTGTAAATTTTTATGATTCTATAAGACATGTTCCAAAACATTGTATCATTTTCCATTGTTAAACAAATCCTTTAAGGTTTGGTTTGTGTACTTTAACTGATATATACAGTATGACTTAATGTCCAATAAAGTATCTGATATTGAATTATCAAAGATAATTTTCCAAAAATGGAACATTAAATTTAGACAGCATAAGAAGCATTTTTTGTACTGTATATTTCTGTTGAAAAATGTGAAAGCTAAATATCAAGTGCAAACCAGTATCTACATAGTCATACAATAATTGCAAATGTCAGGGTACAACTAAGTAGTTTGAACTAGTGGCAGAGTTTGCCAGCGTTATGATTAAGTAAACTACTGGCACACATTTTATATTGTTAGACTTTCATTGTTTAAAGCAATAAACACAATATAGATAAATGCAGCAATCCTGAACCTAAAGTGCCATACAGTTTGGGGAGGGGGAATAGGAGAAGCTTAAGGCTTATACTGTTACACAGTAAGAAACATGTAATAATTAATAGTTTAAATGACACATTTTATTTATACCGGACTAAACGTAGTACCTTATAATTCATAAAATCAGAGGAATCTGGCTGTAATGAATCCACATGGAATCCATCACTCATTGCTGTTTTTAATACCTCCTCTACAAATAACTGAAAATTGTTAACTTGCTCATTTGTAGGTGCAATCCACAATCTTTTTAAGTTTTGTCTTGTATATTCATCTTCAGGCAGTACAGCCACATGTCCAACCCATTGTAGTGTCAAATGGTATGGATCTTTTTTCTCATAGCCAATTGGTAAAAGTTTACCATTCACAAAGTAACAAAACTTGGAGCTTAAATGTTTCAAGAATTCAGCTGACGTGCAAAATATATTTGCATCAAACACTTCTGTGCTACACGAGGTTAGATTGTACATTTGTGGGGCTGGTTTAACTGTAAAATAAACATTCTGCAGTCTCTGATCAAGAGTAATGTTGAGCATTGCATTTCTTTCTGCTTTGGCATTTTCAGATTCTCTCTCTTGCAAAGCATGTATCAAAGGCTGGATCTGGTAAAAATCAGCTTCTCTTTTCAACAGCCCCACTTCTTGAAAATCATCTGGGAGGTCGAGATTTGATGTGCGCAGAAAGTTTAGAATGTATCGAAATATTTTCCCATCTCTGTCAATGAAGAAGTTACCATGCTGATCACTAGTTGAGGGCATTTTCCCACTGAACATGATACCCAGCATTGAGTCTGGATAACGTGTTAATGTTGCTAGAGAACTGGTGTATAGCTTTCCTCCTACATTTAACGTTATAGGGTCAGACATTCTCATTTGCCACTGCGTAGTATCTTAATTTGTTACAATCTGTTTTATAGGAAAAAGATCAAAAAAGAGAAAGAGTGTTTAATACAACGATCAAAACCATTCTGTTAAACAAAATGCTCTTTGTATCCCTTCACAATTACCCCTTTGATGTTAACATGTTGCAACTTCTTATCCACAGCCTCCTCTTTTCTTGGTCAAGCATTTTGAAACACTTGTGATTCTATTAGTTTTCTAACAGTCCAGGAAAGAAATGGGACTGGCTTTGCTTGACGTGCATTATAATAATTGTTTTGAAATATGATTAATAAATGAAGATTTCTTCTAATTTTACATACAACACTAACAGTCAAACTGAAAATGGATGCCATAAAACTATTCTGCTGCACAGCAATCTAGGTTTGTTCAATACATCGCATCAGTTGTATGACACTTTGATCTTTTACTGTAAATGCTGTGTCCTATGATCCTGCCTCATTAGCTACATGACGAAGGAGCAGCACTCCAAAAGCTAGTATTTCCAAATAAACATGTTGGACTATAATCTGGCGTTGTGTGATTTTTAACTTTGTCCATCCCAGTCCAACACTGGCACCTCCATATCATGCTTTACAATACAATGCATTTCCAATGAAGATGACTTTAAGGAGTAGTTTATCTGAAGAAAAAGGATATCTAGAAGGGAATGGATTGAAAAAAGTGCATTCAGTTTATACTCCCATTTTTAACATATGACTGACATATCAGCAATCTAACAATTTTTGTTTACATGATATAGTTTGCTTCTGTGGAAACTAGATATTTCAAGTAACTGCAGGCAACCAGTGCTACTCTGATAATGTGTTGTGATAATACTCTAGATTGCTTAATTCTGTCATATTGAAGTCAGTTTCAGATCAACCTCGAAGTTGGTAAAAAGTATATAAACTGGAAAGATTAGTCCATAACCAGGCACAGACTAGCAATAGCAGAGCTTTAGATGTAGCTTGCTAAAATCATTCAGAAAATGCCTAGGAACAGATTTCTATTCAATGTTTTCAAGAAGAGATTACAATGAAAATCAAAAAAAAATACTTCTGCATTGTCTTGTTTGTTTTGATTTCTTTGTCTCCCTTTCACATACTTCAGGGCATATTCATGGAATTTCATTTTATCCTTTATCCATTTCTTCCTTCTGGAATAACATTTGCTCCATAGTCTTCAAATAACATCAAAACCTCAATGTGAGTTAATATCAAGATATTAGTACAGTGCTGGGATTTTTTTATGTGAATCTTAACTGAGCTGAAGGGTAAAAGCACTTCAATAACTTCTATATTGCAATTCTAAATGTTATAAAGGATAGATTGAATTGATAGGAGGATGCTGCAAGCTGAGAGGAGGCCCCTTTGGAACACAAATTTGAACATAGACCTGTTGGGTCAGGTTACTGGTTTGTGTGTTATGAATACTTCATTATTTTAAGGGACATGCATGCCACTGCTGGGCCAGCATTTATTGCCCATCATTCATTACCCTGGAGAAGATGGTGGTCAGCTGCCTTCTTGAACCCATGCCTTCCTTTAGTGATAGGGACACCCACACTCCCACAGTGACATATTTCAAAGTCAGGGATGGTGTAAGGCTGGAAGGGACCTTGCAGGTAAGTGGTTTTGCCATATGCATCTTAAGCCCTGTCCTTCTAGGTGGTGGAGATCATGAGTTTGGAATGTGTGATCAACCAAGCATTGGTCATTTACTGCAGAACATTTTCTTGATGATATACACTGATAGCCACTGTGCGGTTATGAAGGGAATGAATGTCAAGCATGATACCAATCAAGTGGATTGCTTTGTCCTGGATGATTTCAAACCTCTTGATTGTTGGGGCTGCACTCATCCAGGCAAGTGGTGAGTATTCTCTCACATTCCTGACATGCCTTGTAGGTGGTGGTCAGGTAGAATGGTGATGGATGGGTAGGGGTGGCAGAAAGTGTATGACATGCTGCAGAATACCTGGCTTCTGACTTGCTCTCCGAGAGACTGTATTTACATGCCTGGTCAATTCCAGGTTCTGGTTAATGATGATGCTTGACCCAGAAGTGTCTCGGTCACTCAAGCCTGCAGCTGATTTCCATTTGTACTAATCCCTGTTCGGATAGAATTTCACATTGGCCATAGGTTCCTCTTGGAGTATGCATGTCCCACATTTTGAGCAGTCTGGAGGATGTTCCCTCCTTGTCCTTTGTGTCAGGTTTTTCTGTATGGGCTGCTGCTGCAAACTCTTTCACTTTGCCATCTGACCACACTGTGGCATTCCCTCATACCACCCAGCAGTGACAGAGACCTCTAGTGGTGTACAACTGCTTTCCATTATGGATGTGTTACACATTGCAAACCACATGTAACCTTTGGTGAAGTAAATTCTGGAATTTTATGGCCTCAAAAAAATCCATTCGCCATGTTTATATGTGTTGCTGTAGGCTAAGGCTTCTTTCTTAGAGGGAATTTTGCTATATATTTTCTGCACTTTTGTCCCACACTCTTTATCTTTGGGCAGTCAATGTCAGAGTCACACAGCATAGAATCAGACCCTTCAATCCAACTAGTCCACACGACCCTGTTCCAAAGCTAAACTAGTCCCACCCTGCCTATGTTTTGCTCACATCTGTCCAAGTCTATTCTATTTATGTCTTTTGAACAGTGTAACTGTACTTGCATTCACCACTTCCTCTGGTAGTTCATTCCTCACACTAACCTTTGTGTAAAAAAAATAGCCTTACATGTCCTTTTTAAATCTTTCTCCCCTCATCTTAAAAATTTGCCCCCTAGTTTTGAACTCCCCTACCTTATGGAAAAGACCTTTGCTATTCATCTTATCCATGCCCCTCATAATTTTATAGACCTCAATAAAGTCACCCCTCAACTTCTTATCCTCCAGTGAAAAAAGTCCCAGCCTCATCAGCCTTTCTTTCTAACTCCATTGCCAGCAACATCTTGGTAAATCTTTTCTGAACCCTCTCCAGTTTAATAATATCCTTCCTGTAACAGTGCGTCTAGAAGAGGCCTCACTAATGTCCTGTATATATTCACTGACCATGGCCATGCAGGAATTAATTGAAAATTACCCACACTTCAGCAGATTTCTCCAGTTATGTGTCATCTCTATTTTCTAAATCTCCTGCACCCACCCCCCTTCCTGTGGCAACATACCTTCTCTCCACTGAAGAGTCATAGAGAGATACAGCACAGAAACAAACCCTTTGGTCCAAAACATCCATGCCAACCAGATATCCTAAGTTAATCTAGTCCCATTTGCCAGCATTTGGCCCATATCCCTCTAAACCATTCTTATTCATATACCCATCCAGATGCCCTTTAAATGTTGTAATTCTACCAGCCTACACCACTTTCTCTGGTAGCTCATTCCATATATGCTCCACCCTGTGTGGAAAAGTTGCCCCTCTGGTCTCTTCTAAATCTTTCCTCTCTCATCCTAAACCTATGGCCCTCTAGTTCTGGACTCCCCCAACCCAGGGAAGAGATTTTGTTGATTTACCCTATCCATGCCCCTCATGATTTTAAAAACCTCTATGAGATCACCCCTCAGCCTCCGACACTTCAGGGAAAATAGCTGTCTATTCAGCTTCTCCCTACAGTTCAAACCTTCCAACCCTGGAAACACCCTTGTAAATCTTTTCTGAACCCTTTCAAGTTTCACAACATCCTTCCTGTAGCAGAAGACCAGAATTGCACATAATATTCCAAAAGTGGCCTGACCAGTGTCCTGTATAGCTGCAACATGACCTCCCAACTCCTATTTCAATGCACTGACCAATAAAAGGAAAGAATACCAAATGCCTTCTTCACTATCCTATCTACCTGCAATTCCATTTTCAAGAAAATATGAACCTACACTCCAAAGTCTCTTTGTTCAGTAACACTCCTCTTCATAATGTCTCCTGTGCTGCATTCATGAACCTGGCAGAGTCTCAGTCCTAATGTCAGAAGATACCGGCTAATACAACTGGGCAGCAATCGGTTGTGATTAGATGCAGCTTTCTGTGAAAAGGGCAGTCTGCCTCTAAATCATACTGTCTACTTGTGAGTCGAGAGCGTAGTGCTGGAAAAGCGCAGCAGGTCAGGCAGCATCCGAGGAGCAGGAGAATCAACATTTCGGGCATAAGCCCTTGATCAGGAATCATTCGTGAGTCTGCTCCTGGCCAAGATTGTGGAAGGAATTGCTTATCCGACTGCTTGCCTCTCTTCCTAGGTTTTTTGTTCAATGATTTTAGCAAGCTACTAGATTATATCTGTGCCCAGATGTTGTTGGAAAGGGAGCATGCAGTGTCCATTGCTACACTTTAGGCCTTCCACAATCAATGCTCACTGAAGGGGTGCATTACTGCAGTGCTGGATTATCTTCATACAATATATTTTAACTTGAATTTGTATGTTTCCTTTTTGATTCTTGTTAGAGTGCTGTTAGACTAATTTTGTTTAATGTATTTCTTTTAACATAAAATAGAAGAGGATTTGGGGCAGCCACCTACCCCCTCTCGGCAGCTGCCATTAGTTGATATGACATCTCCCTTAACAGCACTGTGCAGATACGCATAGCATACAGAGTTCAGCAATACAAGGCAGCCATTCACTACCTTTTTAAGAGCAATTAGGGTAGCAACACTCACATAACCATGATACTCAAAAAAAACAAGAATTCAATGAAAAGTCATGTGTAAAGCACTGAGACAGTCTTTACTTCATTTTTCTAAGTTTTCCCACAAATAATGACAAAGAGGTTTTTTTTGCTTTAGTGGTATAAATAACCTAGTTTATTTGGATTTCAAACTCAAAGCCTGTCAAATTCTTCAACCAACAAATGTCACAATGAAAAGCTGGTTCCAACATGTTGTCACCAAATATAAATCTAATTTCTAAAGTTTACTGTGTTCATTTTGCTTCCCAATAGCCAATTTGTCTGTCAGTTAAATATTAAATATATTGCAAACTTTAACACTGCAAAAACATAACAGCGGTCGCCCCATGGTTTGTCCGTACAACCCATCATATAGCGCAGAAGCATTTTTTTTGTTCGTCACTCTAGTGCGCAGAGAAAATGAAATCTAAAGCAGAATTTACTTTTCAAAAATCTATCTAAAATAAACGCACTTTATCCAGAAGATTGTGGCCCCGCAATGTGAAACTGCATTGTTTCAAAATGCATCCTTCAATTACAGCTCCCCTCCCCCTAACTTCCTCCCTCTGGAAAAGCCGTTCGCTCCAAAGATGAAGCACATGTGAGATGCGACCAAACGCTGCTGGACCAAAGGCTGTATTGTGTACAGTGCACTGCACTCACCTTGTATCAACCCAACTTCATGACAAACCCGTGGTGGAAGCTGGTAGCGCAGTAACTTCTGGTCCTTGTGGTTTTATTGCCCGTTGTTTATGTGACATTACCAAACCCTTACCAGACAGTGAACTACAACGCCTACAATGCACCGCAAACACTCATGCGCGTTGTTCCTATTTCCAGAAAAGGTTACTGTGATTAGCGCTATAGTTGGCTATCTGTTCGGTTTTGGATGTTGGCAGAATTAAAATTGCCGAGAAACGGATAGTGTAGCATATCCAAAAAAACTGAGTGCCGAGATGCTAAAACGAGTCATGATTATAGACCATGCTGCCACAGTATATTTGTATTCAGTAATAACGTTTAAACGTATTAACGTATTAGATCCCATTGTATAATTGGATTTTGTTGTCTTTTGTGTTAATAAGCTCAAAATTATTTTCATACGATTTTAATGCGCAGAGCTGACGTAAATAAATTGTTGCAACGGTTTGTTGCACCTATATTTCAAAATAGCAATCTGAGTATTTTTGCAGTGTAGTCTATACTTGTCAAATTATTTTTGAAATTATGATACGAAAATAGAAATTGCTGGAGAAACTCAACATCTGCAAAAGAAAACTTAGTTAAAATTTCCAGTTTCATGACCCTTCTTCAGACCTGCTGAGTTTCTCCAGCAATTTCTATTTTCGTTCAGATTTCCAGTGTCCTGGCTGCTTTATTTTGTATTGTGAATTTACAACCCTATATCTTGAATATTTTGAAATCGCTTAGACATGATAATTAAAGTTGTTAATTTGTCATGGGAGATATGCATCTACTGTCACGGGGCCATTGCCAAGAGAATGTATTGAATCTTTACCAAAATCTTCACATTTGAGTAGTTGTGTGTAGCTTTACGCCCACATCCAAGAGATTAGTGAAATAACTCCACAGATGTTGGTATCCTTCACAGAGTCACCCTTGAGTTACACGTAGAGTCTCCTTGACACCGATTCAGGTCCCTCAGAGCCAGCTGTCTGAGTGAACAGAACCTCTAACTCTCCTGTTTATATCTGTCAGCCAGAGTTCCCGGATTGGACCAGATTAACAGCGACTAGGAGAAAGTGAGGACTGCAGATGCTGGAGATCAGAGATGAAGTGTGTGGCATTTGAAAAGCACAGCAGGTCAGGCAGCATTCATGGAGCAGAAGAGTCGATGTTTCGAGCATAAGTCCTTCATTCCTGCTCTCCTTCTCCTCGGACGCTGCCTGACCTGCTGTATTTTTCCAGTGCCACAGATTAATAGCCCCAATCTGCAAACATATTCAATGACTGCATACTTCCCCCTCTAAGTCTGAGGACGTGGGCTGGTTCTTTTTTGTGGCTCCTCCGGAGCTTTTGAGCACCAAGTCAGGTTCCTCCCACTCTGCCTCTGATACGGGTGATGTCTAATGCACTGGACTCAGCTCTTGCACACACATTCTCTTGTTTAGGCAGCAAAGGCATCAAAGAGGCGACATCCGCCATGTTCATCTCAGATTCTGAGGAATCTTTAATGCTTGACAGGAAGGGAGAAACCACACATTCCAGAGTGGTCAGAAAGGCTGCCAAGGAGTTGAGCATGTTTTACTCCTGCACTGATTGCGAGGTTGCAGCTTTCATATGGTCCACTTGTTTGTTCGCGACTGTCGCACCTACCCGAAGTTTACACGTCACTGATCCTGACCTCCCATTGATCAAGGCCCATACCCATGCAGGACCATTCCTGTGGCTCCTACACCAAATCGGTCCCTGAAGTAAAATGTCTCTTTCACTTAGCGGAGTCTTGTGTCCAGTGTTGGCATTCCTGATGCCGCTTCACCCTCCACACACACACACCCCACCCACCCCACCCCATGAAATCTATGCATGTCCAACCACTTTGACAAGAACTAAGATTAGATTAGCTTACTTACAGTGTGGAAACAGGACTTTCGGCCCAACGAGTCCACACCGACCCGCCGAAGCACAACCCACCCATACCCCTACATTTACCCCTTATCTAACACTACGGGTAATTTAACTTGGCCAATTCACCTGACCACATCTTTGGACTGTGGGAGGAAACCGGAGTACCCGGAGGAAACCCACGCAGCCACGGGGAGAATGTGCAAACTCCCCACAGTCAGTCGCCTGAGTCAGGAATTGAACCCGGGTCTCGGGTGCTGTGAGGCAGCAGTGCTAACCACTGTGCCACCGTGCCGCCCAAAACACTGAAACCATGAAAGGGCCTGCATTTTCCACATGTAACAGAGTCCATGGTTTATCCAGCCATTCCCATGAATGTGGGATTGTTGCTACTGTAGTTTTTGTACTTGTTAGCACTCTGGGCACTGCCCACTAACATAACTATATCATCATTTTGGAAACACCTCAATGACCCTGGTGCAGTTCAGCAGATATCTGCCAGTGACCTTTGCTCAGGACAATGACTCTTGCTCCCCATAATAATATCCCATCCTCTATGGTGATCTGGTCTTATTGGTCCAAAAAGGTTTCAATTCTGGTTGTGATGGCCCTGTGGTTCCCCACCACCACCACCTGTTTCAGTTTTGGCAGGATTTGATGTGGATGTGGGTGTAAAACTACACAACAAAACTATTCAAACGTGAAGATTATTGTAAGCAATTTAACTGTTCCAAACCAGTTATAGATGGACTTTCCAAGGTATGCCTGGATGCCATGAGTTCTCTTATTCAATTTAGGTTTAGTGGGGCTCTTTTGCTGTCTCATGTCCGCATACCAGCAACAACTCCAATGGCATGCTAGACCTGATCCTGAAGAAAATTGTAACCATTTGGCCAAGACTTGGCTGCGTTTTGGGGTTTTGCTGGGAATAGACCGAGAGTCCCTCTGTTCAGGGTATATCCAGAATGAGGCTATGCAGTTGCATTCACTCAAGTGGTATTCCCCAAGTTCAGTCAGACTGGTGAGGGTGTCAACTTCCATTGGAATACCCTGCAACTCATATGTCTATGATAAAGTCTATGATGTAGTGCATATTTTAAGTTCAGTTGAGCTTCAGCTCATAGGCACTTTAGTCAGGTTACATCATTAATCCCACATACCATCTCATGAAGGATTAAACCAAAGTCGCATGCCTCTGCCAGTCAGCTTATTTTAGTCGAAAATCCCACTACTGGTTCCCAGTTCTCAAATTGCGAAGTAAAACAGATAGCATCTCAAAATTAGGGGAGGCTTAAGATCCTTAATATTCCTTAACCAAATCCATCAACTCTTGAAGGGTTTTAGTATCTATTGTCTCAGGGGAAATTAGGTTTCAAATAACCAAAAAAGCTCATTGCTTATCTTCTACCCCCCCAATGTCATTTGATCAGAAAAAATAATGCATTCTTCCCTTATACTGGGCCCAGTCTTCGAGGGCAGGATCAAATGAGTCAAGCTTCCCAAATAATGGCATAATGCCAGAATTAAGAAAGGTGGTAAGGAAAAGCCGCATAGACTGCTGAGCCTGATATCACTGGTGGGCAAGTTGTTGGAGGGGATCTTGAGAGATAGAATTTACATGTATTTGGAAATCCTAATTTGGAAATTTGGACTGATTAGGGATAGTCAACATTGTGTGTGGGAAATCATGTCTTACTAATTTGATTGAGCTTTTTGAAGAAGTGACAAAGAGGATTGGTGAAGGCAGACCGATGGACATTGTGTATATGGTATTCAGTAAGGTGTTCAACAAGATTTTGCAAGGTAGACAGGTTAACAAGGTTAGATCACATGGAATACAGGGAGAACAAGCCATTTGGATACAAAATTGGCTGGAAGGTAGGAAACAGAGGGTGATGGTGGAAGTTTACTTTTCAGACTGGAGGCCTGTGACCAATGATGTGCCGCAGGGATCGGTGCTGGCTCTACTGCCTTTGATCATTTATATAAAAGATTTGGATATAAATTAGGAGGTGTATTTAGTAAGTTTGCAGATGACACCAAAATTGGTGGTGTGGTGAACAGCGAAGAAGGTTACCTCAGAGTACAACAGAACCTTAATCAGATAGGCTGAGAGTGGTAGATGGAGTTTAATCTAGATAACTGTGAGGTGCAATATTTTGTAGGGCAAATCAGGGTAGGATTTATATACTTACTGGTAAGGTCCTGGGGAGTGTTGCCTAACAAAGAGACCTTGGAGTGCAGATTCATAGTTCCTTGAAATGAGAGTCATAGTTAGACAGATTAATGAAGAAGGCATTTGGTACGCTTGCCTTTATTGGTGAGTGCATAGTTTATGAGTTGAGAGGTTATGTTGTGGCTGTACAAGTCTTTGGTTAGGCTGCTTTTAGAATGCTGCAGCCAATTCTGGACGCCTTGTTATAGGAAAGATGTTGTGAAACTTGAAAGGGTTCAGAAATAATTTACAAGGTTGGTGCCAGGGTTGTAGGGTTTGAGCTATTGAGAGATGCTGTATAGGCTGGGCCTATTTTTCCTGGAGTGTTGGAGGCTGAAAGGTGGCCTAATAGAAGTTTATAAAATCATGAGGGGCATGGATAGGATAAATAGATAAAGTCTCTTCCCTGGGGTGGAGGAGACCAGAACAAGAGGGCACAAGTTCAGGGTGAGAGGGGAAGGATATTAAAGGGACTGAAGGGGCAACTTTTTCTTGCAGAATGTGATGCATGTATGGAATGAACTGCCTGGGGAAGTGGTGGAGGATGGTACAATGATAACATTTAAAAGGCAATTGGATGGGCATTTGAATAGAAATGGTTTGGAGGGATATGGGCCAAATGCTAACAAATGGGACTAGATAATATTAGGATATTTGGTTGGCATGGACTGAAAGGTCTGTACATCTGTATGACTCTATGACTCTAAATGCTTATCTCAACTCAAAGATAACTGTTGTGAGCAAGTTTTTTCAAAGGCGTGTTTTTCTCTTGTTGCCACTGAAATAACTCCACAGGTGCCAGTATCCCGTCACCAAGTCACCCTTTATTTACACACGGAAAGTCCTTGATACTGATCCAGCTCCCTCAAAGCCAGCTCTCAGAGTGAACAGGAACTCTGACACCCCTGTTTATTTTTTTCTTTCTCTTTTTTCTCCTAGTGTGTGTGTGTGTTTGTGTGAGTGTGCATGCGGGTGTAAGACGCAGTGAAAAACACAAAGTGTACAAACACCAACAGCACTGGGTGACTCTCCTGTTTATTTTGTTTCCTTTTTTTTTAGAATGTGTGACACTCTTGTTTTTGTTTCTTTAGCTGTCAGAGTGTCAGAAGGTGTAACACACTTTTACTTCTTTGCCCCACAGTACCACTTAACTGGGTGACTTGTCTGTTTATTCATTTTTTCTTCTTTTTTATTTACCCACACACTACCGCCTAACTGCAGTAGTGCTTTTTTTTTCCCCCAGCACCCATGTTTTGTGTGTACAGGTGTGAGACACAGTGAAAGACACAAGGTGCATGAATCTTTATTCAGTTTCCACCATCAGGAAGCAAAGAAACTCCCCAGTGGCCAGTGACAAGCAGTGCCCTTCACATCTAAGGGCAATTCTGTGTGATCAAACAATGAAGGGGAGGGCAGGAATTAAATCAAAATAGAGTTGGAGGGGGAAATAATGCACTCCACTCTCTTTGGTGCCCACCCCTCCCTGAACAACTCAAGGGTGTTGGTGGATACCACGTGCTCCTTCTCTAGAGACACCCGGGCTCTAACATAACCGCAGACGAGGAGGTCCTCTGAACTGCTCTCCCCACCACACCACCTCCCCCCCCCCCACCCCCACCTCCCCAGCACTGGGTGACTTTTTTTTTTCCTTTTTTTACAGAATGTGTGACACTCCTTTTTTTTAGCTGTCAGAGTGTCAGAATGTGTAACACACTTTTATTTTCTTTTCCCCACACTACCGCCTAACTGGGTGACTCTCCTGTTTAATTTTTTTCCTGTTTATATTTTTTTATTTTATTAAACAATTACAAAATTGTTTACAAAAAACAGTTAACATTTTAGGCTGTATACAATAGCAATTTTACAAAGGAGAGGAGCAGCAAAGCCAGGCCACAAACCCTACCGTTCAACCAGTTTACAGAGATGAGGACAAACCTCAAATCTCAGTTTCACATATAACAAGACAGTGACAATGACATTTGTACCTAAAAAGCCAATCCAGTTACAGAAAAAAGTGCATACAATACAGACCCAGCAAGCCTCTCCTGTTGTTTTTCCTGTTTATTTTTTTCCTGTTTATTATTTTATTAAAATATTACAAAACAGTTTACAAAAAGGAAAACAGTTAACATTTACAGCTGTATACAACAGCAATTTTACAAGGGAGAGGAGCAGCAAAGCTAGGCCCCAAACCCTACCGTTCAACCAGTTTACATGGAGATGAGGACAAACCCCAAATCCCAGTTTCAAATATAAAAAGACAGCAACAATGACATTTATACATAAAAAGCCAATCCAGTTACAGAAAAAAATGCATACAATACAGACCCAGCAAGCCTCTCCTGCTTATAATATTTTATTAAACAAATTACAAAACAATTTCCAAAAAACAGTTAACATTTACAGCTGTTTACAACAGCAATTTTACAAGGGAGAGGAGCAGCAAAGCTAGGCCCCAAACCCTACCGTTCAATCAGTTTATAGACAAACCACAAATCCCAGTTTCAAATATAAAAAGACAGCAACAATGACCTTTATACATAAGACAATCCAGTTACATAAAAAAAGTGTAGACAATACAGACCCAGCAAGCCTCTCCTGTTTATATCTGTCAGCCAGAGCACCCTGATTGGACATGATTAACATCCCCAACCAGCGAACAGAAATTCTATGTAGTCTGCCTGGCTAACATCTTTATAATCACTACATTTGGGACTTGTCAAGTTGAAGATAGAGTTAAGAACTGTCTTCTGGTGCTTCTTTATAACATAAAGCACAACCTTTCTTTTAGTTCATCTTCAACACGAGTGAAGCATGTTGAAAGGAGGGTCCATGTTAATAATGTAGAATAATAATATAGAAAAGAGCTAGGAGAATATCCAACAAAGGAAGAATAAGCAGTCAAAGGCAAAATTTTAAAAAAAGAATGTAAGAGTACTAAACTCCAGATTAATACTCAAAGTATGTGTTCATTGCCATGCAAATAAGCAGATCAAGAAATTAAATGAGAGAAAGTCTAAAGAGCGTTGTAAAAGGAAGAGTTTTACTTAATGAGATGTTGCCAGTGTAACTGAGCTAAAAAAGATTGTTCATATACTGAAGGGAAGTATACAGTGGCGTACCCAAATAACAGCATTGGGATCACGGCTCTTCTTGATATACATTAATGACATAAATTTGGGAGCAGTATCCAATTAATTAGCAGTTGGATAGGTAGCAGCAGACTTCAGAATGGTATGATCAGTCTTGATTTTGGTAATGATATTTAATGCAGAGAATATTGAAGTTGTGTAGTATAAATGTATAAAATGGTATAAAAGGTTTAAAGGTGGTGCAGGAATAAAAAATTAGATAGGGGTTTACATACACCACGTTTTGATGACAGATCAGTGAAGATGAGGATTACCAGATCAACCATAATCTAATTGAATGTTGGAGCAGACTTGATAGGCTAAATAGCCCACTTCTGCTCAGATATTTTATGGTCTTATGGACTCCACCGCTCATGGCATTTCTTTTGCATTTATCTGTCCAAACAATAGTGTGTTGGGACAATCAAGTCCAGTAATTTTTATTCAGAAGTCATGAGTTAAGGGTAAATAGCTTGAAGATCTGTTTTAATGTGTGAGGGGCTTCAGGTCTTAGAGACAAATAGAACAGTGCCCGACTCACAAATTAAGGATCTTTTGTGAAATTGTTTTACACAGACTGTGGGAGGGGGATGAGGAAATCACTGCCACATGTAATGCAGAAACAGAAGATCAGAGTGGAAGTAGGCCATTTGGCCATTCAAGCCTGTTCCACCATTCATTATGATCAAAGTTGAGCATCCAGTTCAACTACCTGTTTCTGCTTTTCCACCATATCATTTTATCCCTTTAGTCCCAAGTGCTATATCCAATTCCTTCTTGAAACCATACAATGTTTTGGTCTATATTCAGTAGTAGCAAACTCCACATGCTTACCACTCTCAGGTGAAGAAACCTCTCCTCATTCAGTCCTAAATGGTTTATCCAATATCTTTAGATTGTGACTCACGGTTCTGCATCCCTCCCTGAACATCCTTCCTGTATCTGCACTGTCTAGTTCTGTTAGGATATTTTGTTTCTGTGAACTCCCCCCCCCCCTTCCTACGATTTCTAGCTAAAATTCTAACCTTGCCTCGTATTTCAGTCCTGCCATCCCAGGTATCACTCCTATAAATCCTGCATTCGTTCTCTAGCAACATCATACTTCTTTGGATAACGAGACCCGAAACTGCACACGATATTCCAGATGTATGTATGAGTTGAGAAGGGGCTGACAGCATTGAAAATCGGGTAGGATGAGTCTTGTGTCGAGTGTGAATAGTTCCATATGAAATTGGGACTAGTGCACTATGTACCAGAGTGGCTTGTGCTCTCCAACCTCGCAGGACGGGATTTTCTCTCCGCATCTTGTTTATGCGCAATGGGGTGTGGACAATGCGGGTTTTGCCTGCCTCATCATTGATTGGGTGATAGTCCGTTTGTGGGCGTGTCCCTTCCGGGCAGTCCTGCGCACTGAATTGGCTGGCGGTCCGTTAGTGAGGTGGGGCTTGCTGTGCTGCTCGCTCGCTCTCATTGGCTGCAGATAGACGGAACCTTCTGGATGTGATGGTCCGCTCGCGCTGTCACCTGTGCCGTTGGAATCGGAGATGGAGCTGGGATTGAGGCCAAAGAATATCTGCTGCTGCGGACATTAGCAGCTCCCATTGCGGATATACTCGGCCAAGCGGTCGCCTTGGTGATAGTTCCCGACCTCAGGGCCGGCTTCGCGCATTGGACTCTAAACTTAATTTTTTATTATTTTTCTTGCGCCCCAGTTGTTTCTCCCCAACTGTTGGATACGGCGTTTGGAGGTTAGATCGAGAGCTATGTTATCGAACTGGCGTTAACTAAACTGCCTTTTCCCCAAGTCAGGGGCTGGCAGCAGTGTGGATCCTCCGCCTTTATCATCTGCTCGGGAGTGAGTGTCAGGATTCTTGCAAATGTGCTCTGAAGGCTCCCGTCCGCTAACATTTTTTTTTGCAAAACATCTTTTAATTGTGATTTCACCTTGAGACTAACTTCTGCATATTCATTGCAACTCCCAAAATGTCTTAATGCAGAATGGCGTTTGCTGATTAAGTTAATATCTTACGATATTTTGTTAAATTTGTAAAATGAGTAGAATCTAACTATTCTGCGTCAACGAATATTATTTTGTTGTCTTTAAACTACCAGAAAAGCAAAAGAAAAGTGATACCCGAGACTGCCATTAAACCAATGATCATTTTAAAATCCTGTTTTAGTAACCTTTTTCTGGATGTGTAGGGTCAAAATGATATACAGCTTCGAATCATTGAAATTATATTAAAGTTCTGGCAATGCTAGAATCAATGTTGTGGATTTACAATTCGTTAAACATGCACGTAGCTTTCCAGTGGATGACTCTTAACTAAATGTTGTAACGCTAAAAGCTAGCCTAGACATTTTTATGTGCAGTCTGCATATTTCTGATCTTGATGTCGTAGAATGAGCACAGCAAGCTAAAACTATAATTCATTGTTATCATGTATTGAATTGTGACCTTAGCTGTCGTAGTTCGTGTATTACATGAAATCACGCACTATCTCTTGTTTAGTTACCCTTGTTGAGTAACGATCACCCTCTTCAGAGATGATCTCTCATTTAGGACTTGGCTGAAATCTGTTTACTGTAAGCACTACTATCTGTAGGATTGCTGCTATCTCAAGTCCCTCACCCATCACTTTCATACATACTGATGACTGGTTGTAACACAGTGAGTGGCGGTGCATTTAGCACAGTTTACTGCTGTTAATTGCTGGCTTTCACGACGTTATTCTTAGATTTCATTCAGACTCCTGTATTTTTGTCACTTTTTTTCTGTGTTGGATGGGTGTTTTTTGGTCACCCTTATGCATCTATGGGACATTTCAAAGAGGATTTATCTGGAACTGAAGTCTTAATTCCTGATCATCTGTTTATCTTCCTAAAGGATTTATCCTTTATATTACTGAACTAATCAAGCAAACTGATCAATCTGTGTACTCCTGTTCTCCATTTTAATTTGTTACTGACTGGTTCCTTGTGTGAATATTTGCTTACATCTGACTAGGCTTCTTTGCTTTTTTTTGGCTTACATAGAGTCATAGAGATGTACAGTGTGGAAACAGACCTTTGGTCCAACTCGTCCATGCTGACCAGATATACTAAATAAATCTAGTCCCATTTGTCAGCATTTGGCCCATATCCATGTAAACCCTTCCACTTCATGTACCTATCATATGCCTCTTAAATGTTGTAATTGTACCAATCTCTACCATTTCCTCTGATACCTCATTTCATACATGCATTACCCTCTGCGTTAAAAAATTGCCCCTTAGGTCTGTTTTAAATCTTTCTTCTCCTCACCTTAAATCTGTGCCCTTTAGTTTTGGACTCCCCTGTGCTGGGGAAAAGACTTTAACTGTTCACCGTATCCACGACCCTCATGATGTTATAAAGTTCTTTAAGGTCACCCCTCGTCCTCCTCTTCAGGGAAAATGGATCCAGCCTTTTCAGCCCCTTCCTACAGCTCAAACCCTCCAATCCTGGCAATGTTTTCTGAACCCTTTCAAGTTTAACAACCTGTTTCCTATAGCAGAGGTACAGAATTGAATGCAATATTCCACAAGTGGTTTAACCAATACCATGTACATCTGCAACATAACCTTCCAATCCTTACACTTTGTGCACTGACCAATGAAGACAAGTGTACCAAATGTCTCCTTCACTAGCCTGTCTTACTGTAACTCCACGTTCAAAGTACTATGAATTTGCAGTCCAAGATCTTTGTTAGGCAACTTTCCCCAGGACATTGCTATTAAGTGTACAAGTCCTGCCCTGATTTGCCCTCCTAAAATGTAGCACCTCACATTTGTTTAGATTAAGCTCTATCTGCTGCCACTTGGCCTATCTGATTACGGTTCTGTTGTACTCTGAGGTAACCTTCTTTTCTGTCCACCATACCACCGATTTTGTTATCATCTGCAAACTTAGTAACCAGAACTCCTATATTCACATCCAAATCTTCTTTATAAACGATGAAAAGCACTGATCCTTGTGGCATGTCGCTGGTCACAGGCCTTCAGTCTGAAAAGCAACTATCCACCACCACCCTCCGTCTCCTATCTTCAAGCCAATTTTTTATTCAAATGGTTAGTTCTCCCTGTATTGTATGTGATCTAACCTTATTAACCATATTACCATGTAGAGCCTAGTCAAATGCCTTACTAAAGTTCATATCGACAACGTCTGCTGTTCTGCCTTCATCAATATTCTTTGTCACTTCAAAGAAATTCAATCAAGTTAGTGAGATGTGATTTCGTGCGCACAAAGCCATGTTAATTACCTCTAACCAGTCCTTGTCTTTCCAAATGAATGCTAATTCTGTCCCTCAGAATCCCCTCCAACAACTTGCCCACCACTGATGTAAGGCTCACCGGCCTCTATTTCCCTGGCTTTTCCTTCCCGCCTTTCTTAAATAATGTTAGCCAACTTCCAGTCTTCTGACACCTCACCGGTGGCTATCAATGATATACATTTCTCAGCAAGGGATCTAGTAATCACATACCTAGCTTTCCACAATGTTCTGGGGTACACCCGATCTGGTCCGAGGGATTTATCCATCTTTATGCATTATAAGACATCCAGAAGCTCTTCCTCTGTCATATGGACACTTTTCAAGGTATCGCTATTTATATCTCCATGTTCTGCAGCTTGCATATGCATTTGTATAGTAAGTGCATGCCAAACTACTCATTTAGTATGTTGTCCATCACCTGCAGTTTCACACATAGGTGGCCTTGCTGATCTTTAAAGGACTCCATTCTTTGCCTAGTTTTGTCCTTTTGTTTTTCCAGTCAGAATCCTTCCAGGTTTCTCCTGACATACCCACGTGTGATCGAGTGTTAACGACACAGTTTTCTCTTATATCGAGTTTTGTAAATTTACACTCCCACTTTCCCAACTTTATTGATTTCTGATCAATTATGGTTGATCTCATTCCAAGAATTCTGCCGGCTGTTAATAGTTTTTCGATGGGTCCACTCAAACCACTTCAAATGACCAACTTAAATTTTTGAAAGTAAGACTTTTTTTCATAAGTTGTAAACTCATTTGCTTGAGTGCTGTTGTTTTCAGAAAATACATTTTTTTTTAAAACGTGCCCTGTTCAATCATTCCCTGATGTTTTATTTTACCCAGAGGCTCCTAAACTTTTCCCCAATGGGCTGAAAACTTGTTGTGAGTACTTAAAGTGTACAAGAGTGAAGGGGGACCTGAAAGACCTCGGACTGTGAAATGAGCAGAGTTGTGAGTAAGTTTTATGGTATTATGCAAGACCTAGAGAAGAAATTGCGGGGCCCTGACTGATATTTTTTGCATCATCATTAGCCACGGGTGAGATCCTGGAAGACTGAATGGGAGCAAATGTTGTGCCCTTTTTCAAAAAGGGTTGCAGAGAAAATGCTGGGAACTATATACTAGTAAGTTTAACTTCTGTGGTAGATCAAGTTACTTGAGAAGATTCTAAGGAATAAGGTATAGATGCAATTGGCAAAACAGGCTTTGATTAAGATTAGTCAGTATGGCTTTGTGCATGGGAGATTGTGCCTCACATTTGTCACTTGATGAAGTGACCAGCAAGATTGATGAGGGCAGGGTGGTAGAAGTAGTCTACCTGGCTTTCACTAAGGCCTTTGATAAGGTTCCACATGGTAGACTGCTCTGAAAGGTTAGATTGCATGGAATCCAGGGGGAGCTGGCGAATTGGATATGCAATTGGTTTGATAGTAGAAAGCAGAGGGTAACAGTGGAAAGATGCTTGTCAGACTGGAGGTTTGTGACGGGTGGTGTACTTGGGTCAGTGCTGGGCCCATTGCAAACTGCAATGGATGAGAATGCACAAGACATGGTTAGTAAGTTTGCAGATGACACTAAAAAGGCAGTATTGTGAACAGTGAGCAAGGTTATCAGAAATTGCAGCAGGTCCTTATTCAACTGGGGAAAATGGCTGAGAAATAGCAAATTAAGTTTAACATAGATAAATGTGAGGGTTTATATACTGGAAAGTCAAATTAAGGTAAGAGTTGCATAGTGAATAGTAGGGCCTAAAAGAGTCTAGTGGAACAGAGGGACTTTGGAGTTCATGTGTATAGTTTTCTGAAGGTGGAGAGACAGTTAGATCGGGCAGTGAACAAGGCTTTGGCACACTGGCCTTCATCACTCAGGTATTGAGTATAGAAGTTGGGTAATTATGTTGTAGTTATACAGGATGATGGTGAGACCACATTTGGAGTATTGTGTTCAGTTTTGGTTACCTTGCTATAGGAAGGATGTTATTAAACTAGAAAAAATGCAGAAGAAATTTACGAGTTGCGAGGACTCAATGGTCTGAGTTATAGGGAGAGGTTGGATAAGATAGGATTTCTCACTTTATAATGTAGAAAATTGAGGGGGATATCTTAAAAGTGTATAAGATCATGAAAGGCACTGGTGAATGCACTTAGTCTTTTCCACATGATGAGAGTGCATCAGTTTAAGGTTAGATGGGAAAGAATAAAAGGAATGTGAGGGGCAACTTTTTTTACACAGAGGGTGGTGTGCATATGGAATAAGCTGCCATCGGAAGTGATTGAGGCGGGTACATGAACAACATTAAAAAGACATTGGGACAAATAGATGGATAGGAAAGGTTTAGAAGGTTATGGGCCAAGTGCAGGGAAACGGGGTTAGCGTGGATGGACATTTTGGTCGGCATAGACCAGTTTGGGCTGAAGGGCCTGTCTCTGTGCGGTAGGACTCTTGAGACTCTGTGACCTGATTCATTTACATATGTCCATAGTTTGAAAAAAGCTTTAATTCCTTGCATCTATCTCATAGTTGTTTCCTCTTCTAGAGCGTTGTGGTTGCCATTGCTGCCTCAGAGCAGTCAATCCAAAACTTTAGGCTTACGATCATGGCTTGAAAGCCTACATATTATTTCAAGGTTCTGATAATGACAGTTCAGACCATGGTTTATATCACTAATTGAAGTCAGCTGTCAGTTTCAAGACTATTTTGTTTTGTGTTGATCAAACATCCTGAAATGTTTCATCTTAAATTAATGTTTAAAATCATGCTGTGTTCCATCAGGATTGTTGTAAAAGAATTTTTGAACATGGAATTGTGAATTTTTAATTTCACCACTATTGTTGAATTGATTGAAAAAAGTATATATTGAAAATGGTTGTGTTGTTTTATGAGCAACTTAGACTCTCTGATTCAACCATACCTTCCTGCCCTCTATAAATTGTGACTGCAGTGTACCAATGGATTTAACACTGAGTCAGAACAGAGTGCTTGGGCAACATGTCATGGCATCAGGACAATTGATTTTTAAAATTTTCTTTGGTTTCCTGTTAAAGATATTTTTATTCCTTGCATGTGTCAGGTCATTTGTTGTAACATGGCTATGGAGGCTGATTTCTCATTTCCTCGGCTTCCAATATATAGTCAAAGACTTTTTGGGAGGTGCTGGTCTTCAAATTGGCCTTTGGCCTTTTTCCTTTGCCTGTGTTCTTGTTTTGGAAGAAATAATGCCAGTCCTTGAGATTGCTCCTCATTTTATTTGTTCTGCACTTTATTCCAGTTTGTAGTGGACATGCCCCGTTTCTTTGTTTCGGAGACCTTAATCTTTATCTGAGCCTAACTCGTAGGTGGTGTTCAAGTTTAAGTTGCGAGTACCTGACCACCAAAGGGAATTTATCAATCAGATATACATAGTACGTTCCCCATCCATTTGAGCTGGCTCTGATAGAGTGCTTGAGTTGTGCATATCTCTGCTCTTTGTACCTCTGTTCTGAGCACTTTGTTCTTCTATTTGTTTTCAATATGTCTTATGTGAAAACAGTTGAGCTGCGTAATGCAGGTTGTACATGTCTCGCAGCCTTAAAGAAGAGTACGTTTTGGCATAGCTTTATACACAGCAGGTGTTAGCCCATTTTCTGCACAGTCTGTTGCTAGAGCATGCTGTTGCTAGAGCATGCAGTTGCTGACCTGCTCTCTCAAATCTGTTTACCACCCTGTGTCGGTGTTTCTGAAGATTGTGCTCCTCAGGTGGATGAAGTTTTCAACATTTTTTTCAGGTTGTAGTAGGTGGAGCATTACTCAGAATTTGGTAGTTGGTAAAGTATCTTTGACTTCCTTAATTGATGGGTATGACATCCATCAGCCACTTTTGGAAAAACAATCCATGATCATTTGAAGGAGATGCCGTGTATGACACGGGATCAGAGTTGTAGGTCAACAGCAATTTCCTTGTCTAAATCTTGGAATTCTTTTCCTAAGAGCACTATCGATGTACCTACACAGCAGTTCATCTATCATCATCTGATGGGCAATTAGGAATGGGCAATAAATACTAGCTGCCACATATTGTGAATGAAAAAGTGTTTTTTAAAAAGAAATGACTGGAACTTGGTTGAAAATTCCAGTTTCTCAGTTTGGAGGGGTTGCCAACTTTTGAATTGAATAGATATTCTTTCAACGTTTCTATTTAATATCTCGGAAAGCTTGCTAGCATAGAATTCTGAAAAAAAATCAGAGCTGTGACAGAACCCTGCTTCACAGTATTTCTGACAAAGGGATTGGTGGATTCACCCAGTCAGTGACTCTGGCTGCAATTCTATTGTAAAAGTGCTGTATCAGATTTGCATCTTGATCACAGTATTCAAGTTTGGCTAAAACTTTCCACAGGCCTCTGTTTACTGTATCAAAGGCCTTTGTCAGGTCAACAAAGGCACAATAGAGTCCCATCTGTTGTGCGTGGCATTTGTGTAAGGATAAAGCACATGTCGCACGTGCTTTTGCCTTTATTGAACCCACTTGATCTTTCTGGTAGTGTACATTTTCCTATATGGTTTTGTGTTTTTTTCTATGTACATTTTGTTCTGAATTTGGAAACCATGTAACTTTTTTCCATTTGCGTGTGTGTGTGTGTAGTGGTGTGACTGTTATAAAATGGAAATACTGATTTGGAACAGAGAACAGTACAGCACAGAACAGGCCCTTCAGCCCACGATGTTATGCTGACCATTGATCCTCATGTAAGGTAAACCTAATGTACGAACCCTCAAATTTCTGTGACCATATCATGTTCAGCAGTCTCTTAAATATCCCCAATGACCTCGCTTCCACAACTGCTGCTAGCAACGCATTCCATGCTCTCTCAACTCCTCTCTGCGTAAAGAACCTGCCTCTGACATCCCCTCATCCATTCCGCCAAAAAGCTTAAAACTATGACCCCTCGTGTTAACAATTTCTGCCCTGGGAAAAAGTCTCTGGCTATCAACTCTATCCATGTCTCTCATTATTTTGTACACTTCAATTAGGTCCCCTCTCTTCCTTTTTTCCAATGAAAAAGTCCGAGCTCAGTCAACCTCTCTTCGTAAAATAAGCCCTTCATTCCCGGCAGCATCCTGGTAAACCTCCTCTGATCCCTGTCCGAAGCATCTACATCTTTCCTATAATAGGGCGACCAGAACTGGACACAGTATTTCAAGTGCGGTCTAACCAAAGTTTTATAGAGCTGCAACAAGATCTCACGGCTCTTAAACTCAATCCCCCTGTTAGTGAAAGCCAAAACACCCTATGCTTTCTTAACAACCCTGTCCACTTGGGTGGCAATTTTAAGGGATCTATGTACCTGCACATCAAGATCCCGCTGTTCCTCCACACTGCCAAGAATCCTGTCTTTAATCCTGTACTCAACTTTCAAGTTCGACCTTCCAAAATGCATCACTTCGCATTTATTCAGGTTGAACTCCATTTGCCACCTCTCAGCTCATCTCTGCATCTTGTCAATGTCACGCTGCAGCCTACAACAGTCCTCTATACTGTCAACGACACCTCCAACCTTAGGTATATTCTCAGTTATGGTACGTGTTCAGTTAAAAACCAGGAATAATGCATTTGTTTTGAAATAATAGCTCAATATAGATTATATATTAGGCCAGGTGGTCCTAGCTAGAAAGCAAATCATCTAATTCAAATGAAACATTTTATGCATTTTCCTTGAAGCTCTTTGAGAGTTTGAAACCTAGTCACTTTTTATTTATGCTAGTCAGTATATTTTTGACAAATATTTCAACCACCATCAAAACTCTGTAGATCAGAGATACTCCTTGGATTGCCAGAAATAAACTGCTACTTTAAGGCTAATATTCAGCTATTTTATTTTTGGTTCTGGTTGTATTGCAATTCAATAGATCTGATTATTTTTAGGTTTTCCAAGCAGATAGGTAAGCAAAGCATTTACAACAAGTATTATGATGTTCCAATTGTTCACTTGTGGTTTAATTTCACAAGCTTTTATTTTGAACGGCATTATGAAAAGTATCGTTTGTTCTTAATTCCAACTGTTGCAGGTGTGCTTAACAAATTGTTCGAGGACCTCAGCAGAACAGATAATTATCAACTATCTTATGGAGCGAAACTTTTAAACAGTGAACGCAGAATAGGAACAGGTCCTTTGATCTACCATGTTTGCAAACCACGATCCCACCTGCTCTCACATGGTCTGTAACCCTTTATTCCTTGCCTAGTCTAAGCTTACCCTGCCAACTTACAGATTTCTAAGTGTTATACAGATTTCAGCATGCGTATTACAATCACAGTTATAATCCCCACATTTCATTGTGCTATTTCAACATTCATTTTA
The DNA here is from genome assembly GCF_020745735.1 of Hemiscyllium ocellatum. Classification (NCBI taxonomy): domain Eukaryota; kingdom Metazoa; phylum Chordata; class Chondrichthyes; order Orectolobiformes; family Hemiscylliidae; genus Hemiscyllium; species Hemiscyllium ocellatum. The sequence goes on along the minus strand of NC_083406.1, from coordinate 67,199,624 downwards.
TCTGCTTTCCATAGTCTTTGTGTGCATTGTCTGTTCTTACCCAAGACCTTTGCTGGCTACTAACCTTGACAGTCTAGATGTCTTATTGTTATTAGATTAGATTCCCTACAGGATGGAAACAGGCCCTTCGGCCCAACAAGTCCACACCGACCCTCTGAAGACCCAAATCCATTCCTCTACCCTATATTTACCCCTGACTAACACCTAATATTATGGGCAATTTAGCATGGCCAGTTCACCTAACCTGCACATCTTTGGATTGTGGGAGGAAATTGGAGCACCCAGAGGAAACCCACGCAGATATGGGAAGAATGTGAAAACTCCACGCAGACAGTCACCCGAGATGGACTCTAACCTGGGTCCCTGGCGCTGTGAGACAGCAAAGATAACCACTGAGCCGCCTGACATTAGTTCCAAGGTGCTTTGTTGACTTGGTTATTACAGAATTTTACTAAATTTCACCTCTTTAGCTGTCCCTTTATTGGCCCTTGGCCTAGCCTAATGTAGCTAATACAGTAGTGTTGTCCTTTTCCTTTACACCCAGCCATGAATCGATAGTGGCCAGGCATTCATCTTAGGGTGTAATGACAGCAAATCAACCACCTGTACTATTTGGTTCTTCAATGATGTCCTTGTCCTAACACTCTATTGCCCCTAACTTGTGAATACTCACCGCCATTTTCTAAGTGACAACCTGGCATGAAATCTCCGATATGTTTATATATAAAATTAATAAAAGTTATGCAACAACTAGGACTTGGGAGATGAGTTGAATTCATGGGTTTACCTGCATACTCAATCCCCAATTCCCCACTGTTCAACCACAAGCTGGTTTACTCTGGGTGTTCTGTGTCACCCGCTAAGGCTTAGGCCTGTTGCTGGAGTGTTTAATATATTCATTACACTGACAGTGCCATGCCTTGGATTAGGGTGAGGCATTTGATCAGTAGTGGGATAACACAGAAAAATATGCTTGGGTATTACGTCAAGTTGACCTTCATGGTTTCCACAGCTTATCTTTATATTTCAACCAGTTCTACCTTCCTCAATCTAGCTGGAACCTCTGGGTGTAATCACGATGAATGGTTATAGATCAGCAATGATCAACTGTTGCCATATCAAAACTCCTGTTGCCTCGTTTATGCAGCAGGTGTTGGCTGTTTTGCTGCCCACATCATCTTCATTAAGTCCACACAGAATGTAGGAACAGAAGTCAGCTGTTCAGCCCATTGCATTTGCTCTGCCATTTACTGAGATAATGGTTGATCTGAAAACCTTCACTCCACTTTCCTTCCTTTTTCCATTTCAATTATTGTCATTTACTATAAAACCAAAGATGTGCAGGTTAGGTGAATTGGCAATGCTAAATTGCCCAGCATGTTCAGGGATGTGTAGGTCAGGTGCATTAGTCAGGGGTAAATATACAATAATAGGGTTGGGAAATGGGTCTGAGTGGGTTACTCTTTGGAGGTTCGGTGTGGACATGTTGGGCTGAAGGGCCTGTTTCCACACTGCAGGAATTCTATGATTCTATTCTATGATCCTATAGGCTCTCCTTCAACTTAATCCTATGATATAATCCTGTAAAATCGCAAAGGCTTACCTATTGTCTGAATGAATGTTAGCCTGCTAAATGCAGTAGCACATTGTAGCTAAATTGTGTGCAGCATTTGTTTTCTTCTCTCCACCATACTTGATGTGGATGGCTACTATCTATCTGTGGTTTTGTCCATTAACAGTTCATCTTGTTCAATAACATTCTGTAACAGAAATTGTTGATAATTCTTAGTTATAAACACTTCGACACAAATGGTTTAACTACCATGTCAAATGAACTTAAAGATTCCACAATTCTCTTTCCTGAAACTGCACCTTGCACCTGAATCATGGGTATTTCTTAGTATTTCAATTAATTGTCCCATGTTCTCAAATCAAACACATTTTACTGTTTCTATCTTCTCATGATTCTTAGAAATTATCTTTATGATATTCTTAACTCTGTTAGATCTCAAGCTCTAACATTTGTTTCATGTTCATGTTTTATGATTAGGTATCTGAAGTTTTCTATAGTAATTTGTTTTAGACATTTTACATCACAAAAATATTTCAGATTCAAATCAACAGGTTCTCTTTTTAATATTTCTTAAAAACTTGTTCTCCTTGAAACTACTTCTATGTTGCTCATTCTTGCTCTTAATTGAACATTTTAGGCTTAACCAGCTTCAACCGATGCAACTTCTTTAGCTCTGCTCTCCCCTTTTGCAATTCTCGAAAGGATGCAACCATTTTAGCTAAGTCCTTGGTAAAGGATTTTATAGTAATTATACAATCATATCATCTATCTCTTACATCCTCAGGCCTTGGCATTGCCTCCTTTCAAATGCAGCGAAGTTTCCATTGTTTTATTTGAGTTGACTTTAAACTTCATTGCTTCTCGAATATCCAGTAAAGTTCTGTGTGTTCCTTCACAGTTCCCAAGGTAATCAGACGATCATCAATGTATTGGATTACTGTGGTGATTCGTAAACCTCAAGTAATTTTCCCTTTTTGAGTCCCAGCTTTAGTTATTTTAAATTGTGCTTCTTGGATCAGAGGCTCAAGTAATTTAGGTTAGCATTCTCCCATTATTATATGCCTGGTCTCCGAAGATTGCACATGGCCTGACTGGTCAAGGCCAAATCTGTAAAAGGCAAAGTCTTTAATCCAGGTTGGGTGTCTGTAAAACACAAAAACACACATCTAGCAGTATGTGGCTGGATGTTGGAACAAAAAGAAAACTGTCAGCAGAAATAATTAACACTGCACTGGTCTGACAAGGGGATGTGAGGTTGGGGTCCTGTTGTAATTGTATTTCATTTTAAAAGACGATCAAAATCTTCTGAGAATCTCAAATAGATTCTTTAAATACGATAGTACGTTCTTTTTGGTTTTATCATTTCAGTTGTCTTTAGTTGCCTTTCAAATTGTCTGCCAAAATGCAGCTTATCTCTATTTTGGAAACAATTTAAACTTGTACAACATGAAAAAGTTATTTTTCAAATTAAAATTTCAATGGACAGTTCACACAGTTTCCAAATAGTTGTCCAAATGTTTGAAATTCTTTGCGAACAAACCCAAATTTTCATTGAGTCCTCTTTTAATTAAATGGTGAGTTACAATCTTGTACTTCAGTGCAGTGAGTGGTTGTGATCCATGTATTGGGCTCGCCTTTTACTCCCTCCATTTTTATTTTAGCTGTTTCTACTTTGTCTTCGTCTATGCTTGCTGCAGCCACTGACTCGTCGTTTCTTCTTATTAACTAATCTGAACAGGTGCAAAGGTCCTCCTCTTTATTTTTCATCTGTTTTGTTTTCTGGGGGTTCAACTGATCATTGAGCCTTCTAAATCATTTCTAACTGCTGTTCTGTTGTAAATTGGTAATGAAACCCTCTGAATCCCAACTGAACAAAATAGCTTCTCCCTGTTGCATTAATCTGATTTCACCTGACTGTGATATGAATCAGATATTTCCCCTGCTTGCATGGCATTTTCGCAACCATAGGCTTTTAACCTCACCTCAACAGCCTCTAACATGAGTATTTATTCATAGAGTCAGAGATGCACAGTGTGGAAGCAGACCCTTCAGTCCAACTCGTCCATGCTGATCAGACATCCCAATCTAATCTAGTCCCACCTTCCAGCACCTGGCCCATATCCCTTCAAACCCTTCCTATTCATATACCCATCTAACTGCCCCTTAAATGTTGCAATTGTACCAGCCTCCACCACTTCCTCTGGTAGCTCATACCACCCTCTGTGTGAAAAGGTTGCCCCGTAGGTCTCTCTTATATTTTCCCCCTCTCACCCTAAACCTATGCCCTCTAGTTCTGGACTCCCTGACCCCAGGGAAAAGACTTTGCCTATTTATCCTATCCATGCCCCTCATAATTTTGTAAACCTCTATAAGGTCACCCCTTAGCCTCCGATGCTCCAGGGAAAACAGCCCCAGTCTGTTCAGTCTCTCCCAATAGCTCAAATCCTCCAACCCTGGCAGCATCCTTCTAAATCTTGTCTGAACCCTTTCATGTTTCACAACATCTTTCCAATAGGAAAGAGACCAGAATTGCACACAATATTCCAACAGTGGCCCAACCAATGTCTTGTACATGACCTCCCAACTCTTGTCCTCAATACTCTGACCAATAAAGAAAATCATACCAAACATCGCCTTCACTGTCCTATCTACCTGTGACTCCACTTTCGAGGAGCTATGAACCTGCACTCCAACGTCTCTTTGTTCAGCAACACTCCCTAGGACCTTACCATTAAGTGTATAAGTCCTGCTAAGATTTACTTTCCCAAAATGCAGCATTTATCTGAATTAAACTCCATCTGCCACTTCTCAGCCTATTCTCCCATCTGGTCCAGATTCTGTTGCAATCTGGAGGTAACCCTCTCCGCTGTCCACTACACCTCCAATTTTTATATCATCTGCAAACTTACTAACTGTACCTCTTATGCTTGCATCCAAATCATTTGTGTAAATGACAAAAAGTAGAGGACCCAGCACCGATTCTTGTGGAACTCCACTGGTCACAGGCCTCCAGTCTGAAAAACAGCTCTCCACCACCACCACCCTCTGTCTTCTACCTTTGAGCCAGTTCTGTATCCAAATGGCTAGTTCTCCCTGTATTCCGTGAAATCTAACCTTGCTAATCAGTATCTCAAACGCCTTACTGAAGTCAATAAAGATCACATCTACGGCTTTGCCCTCATCGATCCTCTTTGTTACTTCTTCAAAAAACTTAATCAAGTTTGTGAGACATGATTTCCCATGCACAAAGCCATGTTGACTATCCCTAATCAGTCCTTGCCTTTCCAAATACATGTACATTCTTATCCCTCAGGATTCCCTCCAACAACTTGCCCACCACCGACGTCAGGCTCACTGTCTATAGTCCCTGGCTTGTCCTGACCACCTTTCTTAAACAGTGGCACCACATAAACAAACTCCAGTCTTCCGGCACCTCACCTGTGACTATCAATGATACAAATATCTTAGCAAGAGGCCCAGCAATCACTTCTCTAGCTTCCCCACAGAGTACTAAGGTACACCTGATCAGGTTCTGGAGATTTATCCACTTTTATGTGTTTCAAGACATCCAGCACTTCCTCTGTAATATGGACATTTTTTAAGATGTCACCATCTGTTTGCCTACATTCTATATCTCCCATATCCTTTTCCACGGTAAATACTGATGCAAAATACTCATTTAGTATCTCTCCCATTTTCTGCGGCTCCACACAAAGGCCGCCTTACTGATCTTTGAGGGGCCCTATTCTCTCCCAAGTTACCCTTTTGTCCTTAATGTATTTGTAAAAACTCTTTGGATTCTCCTTAATTCTATTTGCCAAAGCTATCTCCTGTCCCCTTTTTGCCCTCCTGATTTCCCTCTTAAGTATACTCCTACTTCCTGGAAATTCTTCTAAGGGTTCACTTGATCTATTCTGTCTATATCTGACATATGCTTCCTTCTTTTTCTTAACCAAACCTTAATATCTTTCGTCATCCAGCAATCCCTATACCTACCAGCCTTTCCTTTCACTATAACAGGAATATACTTTTTCTGAATTCTCGTTATCTCATTTCTGAAGGCTTCCCATTTTCCAGCCATCTCTTTACCTGCGAACATCTGCCCCCAATCAGCTTTCAAAAGTTCTTGCCTCACACTGCCAAAATTGGTCTTTCTCCAATTTAGAACTTCAACTTTTAGATCTGGTCTATCCTTTTCCATCACTATTTTAAATCTAATAGGATGTTGGTTGCTGGCCACAAAGTGCTCCCCCACTGACACCTCAGTCACCTGCCCTGCCTTATTTCCCAAGAGTAGGTCAAGTTTTGCACCTTTTCTAGTAGGTGCATGCACATATGGAATCAGAAAGTTGCCTTGTACACACTTGAGAAATTCCTCTCCATCTAAATCCTTAACACTATGGAAGTCCCAGTCTATGTTTGGAAAGTTAAAATCCCCTACCATAACCACCCTATTATTCTTACAGATAGCTGAGATCTCCTTACCAGTTTGTTTCTCAATTTTCCTCTGACTGTTAGGGGGTCTATAATACAATCCCAGTAAGGCGATCATCCCTTTTCTTATTTCTCAGTTCCACCCAAATAACTTCCCTGGATGTATTTCCGGAAATATCCTCCCTCAGCACAGCTGAAATGCTATCCCTTATCAAAAATGCCACCCCTCTTCTCTCTTGCCTCCCTTTCTATCCTTCCTTTAGCATTTGTATCCTGGAACATTAAGCTGCCAGTCCTGCCCATCCCTGAGCCATGTTTCTGTAATTGCTATGATGCCCCAGTCCCATGTTCCTAACCATGCTGAGTTCATCTGCCTTCCCTCTTGGGCTCCTTGCATTGAAATAAATGCAGTTTAATTTATTAGTCCTACCTTGTCCCTGCATGCCCTGACTGTTTGACTTATTTCTGTTCTCAACTGTACCAGTCTCAGATTGATCTCTTTCCTCACTATCCCCCTGGATCCCACCCCCCAACTTATTGGTTTAAATCCTCCTGAGCAGCTCTCGCAAATTTCCCTGCCAGTATATTAGTCCCTTTCCAATTTAGGTGCAATCTGTCCTTGTACAGGTCAGTTCTACCCCAAAAGAGATTCCAATGATCCAAAAATGTGAACACTTAGCCCACACACCAGCTCCTCAGCCATGCATTCATCTGCTCTATCCTCCTATTCCTGTCTTCACTAGCTCGTAGCACTGGGAGTCATCGGATATTGCTACTCGCGAGGACCTCCTTTTTAAATTTCTGTCTAGCTCTCTGTAATCTCCCTTCAGGATCTCAACCTTTTCCCTTCCTATGTCGTTGGTTCCATATTCACCAGCCTATACTGTTCTATCTTCCTGATCAGTGCAGCTCCTGCCTCACTCTTCCACTACTAGACCTTGAGGGGTCTTACCTATTTGCATGGCACTTTGGTTTTCTCACTTAACCCTTCCTTGCTCTGCCAGCATGATTTTGGCCTTTCATGTCAAGCTAGTCATACTGAGTGCTCCCTCAAATTATTTGCATTTCATCCACATCTGTCTGGTATAATTCTTTTGTTCTAACTATAGGTGCTAAATTAAAAGATGCTTACCCACATGCATTGCCCTCTTGGGGGTGTGATGCATGATCCCGCTGACTGTGTAGGAGTACTTGACAAAGTGATAGAGGAACTCGGGAGAACAGTTTATTTCATACTTGTGAAAAAAATATGTATCTATGGTCAAAGCTTATTCTATTGAATTACAGAGCGCTTTCAAGCTTTATGCAGATTACGTGTTTATTGTTATGACATGGGGTAAACCCTCTGGCTTAATTTAAAATCAGTGACACACAAAAGGTTTATCCCATGCTGTAATCTTAAAAACTTGAGTGGCCAAGAACTGTATAAAGTAAACATTAACAACTTCATTTCTTAAATTATAACACAGTAATGAACTAACAACTATTTGCAATTCCTTACTCTAACCTATCTTTTACCTTCCCTTCTATAATACTAGCCTGATAAATCTTATTGGGAGTTTTACAGAAAAATCCAAATTTTAAAACCTGCCAGCGGTTGAATCTTCATTGGTAGATTGGCTCTCAGATCAGTATCTGTTTTTCTCTATGCAAACTCCTCTTGATAGATACCTCTCAGGGAATTCTGATTAGCAATCTACATCTGTTGGTCTGGTGGCAGTTCTCCTCCCAACTGTTCAGTTTCCCCTGGTCTTGTCCCCCAAGGCATCAGACTGTGTCATTGGCTTTTAAGATTATCAATGTACTCAATTCAAACTTGATTGAAATTTGGTATTTTATTGGGGTATAATTTAAACTGATTGGCCTAATTCAAATCTATTTTGTTGTTTCCAGGCAACTAGTTACCCCAGTAGCTAGAGCACATGTTACATTGTCTTATTGAGAACGCTTGGTACTGTCACTGCTAGCTTTTACTCTGTTAAAGGTATAGTAGACCCACATCTTCATAACATTATTAAATTCACAATTACTATTCACATATTCAACATCCATGTTTTCTGTTTTTCCCACAATTTGTGTTTGCATTGTCTGTTTCTACCCAAAGGTTTTGCTCGGTACTAACCTTGACAGTCTGGAAGTCTTTCTTTGTTAGTTCCCAAGTACTTTTGGATTGCTTATTGCTAAACCCTTAATACCTTCACCTGATTATTGGAAGGGGTTAATGAATAATGTAACCAATAAGTTGAAATGTTACTTAGATTACTTAGTGTGGAAACAGGCCCTTCAGCCCATCAAGTCCACACCGACCCGCCTACCCAGACCCATTCCCCTTTGTTTACCCTGCCCTAACACTACGGGCAATTTAGCATGGCTAATTCACCTAACCTGCACCTTTTTGGACTGTGGGAGGAAACCGGAGCACCCAGAGGAAACCCACGCAGACACGGGGAGAATGTGCAAACTCCACCCAGACAGTCTGCCTAAGGCGGGAATTGAACCTGGATCTCTGGTGCTGTGAGGCAGCAGTGCTGACCACTGTGCCACCGTGCATGCAATATTTTTGAAGCATTGAAAAGGAAAGAACATGAACATATATAACACCTTGAAGATAAAGTATCCTAAGTTACTTCACACAAATATTATAAAACTTATTTATATATCATATGATTGGCATAGCTGACCAAAAGCTTGGTCATAAATGTGGATTTGTAAGACTATACAAAGGGAAGGAATAGAGCTTTGGAGACTTAGAAATGGAATTCTAGAATTTAGGGCATAGGCAGCTGATGGCACAGTAACCAACAAAGGAAAATTTACAATGGGCGAATGCTTGAAGCCATAATTAAACGGATGCAAATATTTAATGTTGAGAAAATTGGGTGATTAGAGAAACCTAGGATGAAAATTATCAAAATTGAGGCATAGCTTGATCAGAGGCTGATGTAATTCAGCAAGCACAGCAGTGATAGGGAACAGGATATGATGCAAGGAAGTACATGGATGGCCTTAAGTTTACAGAAACTAAATTGTGCAAGGCTAGTCAGATGTGCGTTAGAACGAGCAAGTCTAGAGTAACAACGTCATGAATGAGGATTTATCCATCAGATAAACTGAAGCAAGGGCAAAGTCAGGTAATGCAAGGTGAAAGAATTAGGAGGTGGTAATGATGCTGTGAATAAGTGGTTCGGGAGTCATTTTAATCTGTGATGCCAAAGTTACAAACTGCTGACAATTGCTAGGAAGAGAAATAGAGTCAGTGCTAGGGTACAGATTTTGGAGCAGTGACTGAAATCAGTCGTGCCATTCTCCCCAGTAATTAATTGGAGGAAATTTGTGTTCAGATAAGCTGTCAAATAATTCAGCAATAGAGGAGTCATCGAGAGAAATGGAAGTCAGGTAAAGTTTAGTGTCAGCAGCATAGATTTTAAAACTCTGTGCTGAATTTAAATTATTGATTTTTGTACCTAGTCAAGCAATGTAATGCACTTTCTTTTACACATGCCTTTTTGTATGTATTTGGCAGTTAAATGACTTAATTTATTTCAGTAGTTTTTAGTAACTTCAAAATATTAGTGCTTTCATCAATAAATAATTTTGAATATTGCTGAAAAACTCTAATTTTGTCCAAACTTTTCATCTTGCTTTCATCTGGACATTTTCACAAGACTATAAATTCGTGGAGAAAACCAACATCTACTTGGTATAAGAGGAGAATGCAGATTGATCAGCAAGTGGTAGAGGCATAGCCATAAGGAATGCATCTGTTATTGCTGATTTGATGGTTAATAGGCAGAGATTAACTTTTAAAGCAGGCATTAAGAGATCTTGTGGTGTAATGTTTGCATTGCTATCTATGTTCAAGTCTCACCTATTCCAGACGTACTTCATAATACTCATGAGCAGGTTCATGAAAAATATTTTTAACCTAAGCATTTAATTATGGTTGGTCAGTGCACTGCCTTGAGAAATGAATAAGTGAAAGGTGGTCACCTATTTTATTAAACTGAAGCAGACACTGTGCATGTACATGTTCTTTGTGTCTGCATAGAGCATGGTTTTGTTCAATTTGCATTTATATTAATACAAGATGAAGTGTTTTGACAAATTGTCTTTTTTGATGAATACTTGAAATCTATTACCAAATAATTATTCATAAATAATGTGTGTATAACATGTGACTTAATGGAATTAATGCAATTTTTTTTTAGATTCCAAAGACATGGACAAGATATTAGAAGCCATGCTGTTGTCCCAACATCCAGCTTCAGTAAAACATAGCTTTGTGAGACGTATTTTAGAGGCAGCGAAGCAACCTCTCGACAGTAAACAGTGTTGGGCTTTGTTTGAGTTATCTACAAATCTTATTCTGTTGGGTGATACAAAATTCAAAAAGGACGTGGGCAAAGAAGTTCTAGAGGCCTATGCTCTGAACCACATTTCAGAGTTTGAGATTTATTTTGATGCAAAGCTTATCTTGAAACTGATGCAAGATGGTTATGGAACATTGAACAGAAGGAGTGTTGGTATTATTGAGTACATTCAACTAGGATTGAAGTATGTTCAAGACAATTCTTCTGCTGATGAAGTATTTCATGTCCTCCAAATTGAACTTCTCCGAATAGTGTGTGAGAAACCTGGATCAAAGCTATGCGCCAGCATTAGTAAACTTATTGTTGAATTTCCCCAGTGTATTCCCACTGGGCAGTTTCAAGTGGTATTCTGCCAGCAACTTGTTAGAAGCATAGGACAGTTTCAGAATGGATCAGAAGAGGAAGATGAAATAGTGGAATTCTTGGATCAAGTAAATAAAGTAAGCAGCTTGTTACAGAGAGTCTGGCAAACTCAAACTGCAGCCATTATTCCATCCTTGCGGGAGCTGTTTACTGTTATTTCATCAACAGGTAAGGAAAAATGCTTTGTATCTGAAATGATTATTAGATGTTTATTTTATTACCTTCAAACCTTTTGTGAACCAACCTATCTTCAGAGTGTTGGGAATCATCCAAAGGTTAAAATATCTCTTAAATTTGTAGGTTTTTATCTACTTTCTTTCTGCTCTGTTTTGTGGGAGAACTTGGATGTTTGTATGCTATGATATGCCAAAAAAATTGAGACTTGTTCAGGCAGTGTTGTATGATGAATTATTGCTATTGATTACTTTGCCTGAGATTGGTTCAAATCTATGTGTAGAAGCTCTTCATACGTTTGCAAGGGCATTTCAGTGTGCTAATGAACCTTGGAATCACTCTCCGCTCTTGCATTTAACATTAATACCTTAGATCATGAGTGCGCATTTTTGTTCTGAAGCAGTTTCATTGAAATTATTATTTTGGCCTCTTGTCACCGTTTTGCTCTTTTTCAGTATATTTTTACCATATTTATGAATGTGCACTGCTGAAGGGAATAGATGTGATGGGTATACATGCATGCAAAATGCTGGGGGAAAGAGGGGTAGTCCTAAATGCAGGCTTCATTTTTTTGTTAAGAATAAAAACTATTTGCACCATGTTTTGATAGTCTTCAGTAGTGAGTACATTTTATACTCGTTTGCAGTGTTTATTAAATCAACGTTTTTTGATTGGATGTTTATGAGCAAAATAACTTATTTTCCGTCATTCAATTTTATGTTGGCTGCCTAGTTTAGAGAACATTTAACTTGTGATTAAACAAAATATGCTGTTATCAGTCATGTGAAAGGATCCATGCATGTTTTTTTTTCCTCTGACACAGTTGTCAAGATCCACCTCTGCCAATTCTTCTCTTTTGTCTAGATGAGTGGGACGACGCTGAAATAGTTCTTGTAAACAAAGAATCTCCTGCAGTTGCACTTTCTTCCATCATCACTTCAGTTCTCTGAAGGATTTATTCTTGTGCTGGCTTCTATTTTGAAGATGAAGCAATTACCTATGACTGTTACCTTGTCCATAACTGTTACCTTGTTACTGATTCTACCCTGGAAATTTTCACAGTCTAGTATTGAACTAAACTCTGAACTAAATTTGTAACTTCATTGTCTCTGACTGTCCACTTCTCCCTCTATAAGATAACCTATCTATGCCCCAGATTATGATCAAATGTAAACTTGGGGAATGCTTTGGGGAGCATCTCAGCCGGGCCTGTAGAGGCCAACTGGACCTCCCAGTCACCACCCATTTTAATTCCCCTTCCCACTCCCTTGGCCGCCTCCATTGCCACAATGAACCAAACGCTATTGAAACCCTCATAATGTTGACCTGAAATTTTTAAAAACATTCCTCGCACAATGGATTATTGCTGGTAATGCCAGACTTTATTGCTATTCTCTTTTCCTATGAAAAATTACTGATGAGCTGTCATGAGCTGCAACAATTCATATGTAGTGCGCATACTTGTGTTGTTCAGGAGATGGTTCCAGGATTTTGACCCAGTGACAGCACTGTCCCACTGAAGTCCCATTTATTCAACTGACTCTATAATATATAAAGGGCAAAAAGTTGTACTTATCATCCCCGTGTTCACTGACCTACATTGTTTTCGGTCCACCAGTGTCTCCAATTTATAATTGTTGTCCTGTTCAAATCTCTGTGGCATTTCCTCTCCCTGTCTTTGTGCTATCCTGATTGTTCAGATCTAGGTTATGTCTAATTTAGCTATGTCTTCCTACATCTTTTGTTTATTCCTGTGCCTTAGCTGCCCCAGTCCTAGGTTCTGGAAATTTCTTCCAAAACTGTCTGTTTTCTTAACTCAAATGTTCTCTTTAAAAGCTGTCTCTTGACCAAGCTGGTAGTCTTAATGTTTTCTTTGTCATGTGTGAAGTTTTGTTTGATTATGCTCCTGTTATGCACTTTGGGATGATTCATTACATTAAATGCACTTCATAAATGCAAACTGTTAATAATATTTGCTTTTTTATGAAATTGTATCTGTAAGAGATCTAGTTTAGATTATACAACTAAATATCCTTCCCAAATAAAGTATCTAACGATACTTGGAAATGTTTGATGCTGTGGTTGGCTAGTATCATGTTTCCAAACTGCATCACTCCTTTCAATGCATGAATATTTCATCTATGACAATCATAAGTCCGTTTGGTTATGTTTCCTTGAGAATAACTTTTGCAAGGCTTCTGAAAGCCTTGCTTTTTTTGTTTCATTGCTGTATAGGCTGTTTCTACTTGACCCCCAGAAATAGGCAGGTATAACATCAATTTAAATCTTGTGAAATACTAGCATCTTAGAAATGCATCACCACGTCAGTATTGTAGGGAGCATTGCCTTGCATTAGAACCTCATGACTTTGGTTAGAGACAAAAATGTCAGATGCTCCCGATGTGGTCGTCTTTACATTAGTGAGATCAAATGTAAACTTGGGGAATGCTTTGGGGAGCATCTCAGCCGGGCCTGTAGAGGCCAACTGGACCTCCCAGTCACCACCCATTTTAATTCCCCTTCCCACTCCCTTTCCGACATGACCAATCCTTGGCCTCCTCCATTGTCACAATGAACCAAACGCAAATTGAAGGAACAAAATTTCGTTTTCCACCTCGGCAGCCTTACAGCCTGGAGGATTCAACATTGAGTTCTACAATTTCAAATAACTTCCCATCCCCTGACTCCCTTCCAAGCCCCCCCTCCTCCCTTCCACTCCCTCCTGCCACCAACTAGATTCATTCCTCCCATTAACTGAGCAGGTCATACCCTCTACCTGTCTTCATTTATCACCATTTCACCACCCTGCCCCCGCCACCCTATTTATCTGCAGCTCCCCTTACACCCATCCCAAGCCCTGAAGAATGGTTACACCCAAAATGGAGACTTCTCCACCACCTGATGCTGCCTGGCTTGCTGTGTTCTTCTAGCCTCCTGCTTGTCTACCATGATATGGACCTTAACCACAAATCTCTTGCATTAAAAAAAACACCAGAAATTTAGCTAACTTAACAATTTATATTTTTAGTATTGTGACTTTGTGGGAATGAAGCATGGATTCTAGTTTGTTTTCATTTTGATTTTATGACCAACTCGAGAAAGTGCACTGATAGTCTAGCTCCGCTACTCTCGTCATCATCGCAAAAGTAAAAGATTAATCCAAGTTCTCACTTCATCTGTATCATGGATTCAGAAAGCAGAGAGGTTTATGTACTTAACACTTCATGTCATGAAAGTGTCACTGGCTGGGCATCCTCGTTGCCTTGACAAGGTGGTTGTGGTGAGCTGCCTTCTTGAATCTCTGCAGTCCTTGTGTTGGTAGACCTACAATGTCTCTAGGAAGGGAATTCAAGAAATTTCTCCCAGTAACAGTGAAGGAATGAGGATACGTTTCCAAGCCAGGATGGTGGGTGGCTTGGAGGGGAACTTGCAGGTGGTGGTGGTGGTGTTGTTATCGTGTATCTGCTGCCCTTGTCCTTATAGATGGAAGTGGTTGTGGGTTAGAAGGTGCAGTCCAAGGATCTTTTGGTGCCTTTCTGCAGTGTGTCCTGTAGATAATATACACTGCTGCTACTGAACGTTGATGGTGGAAGGGTTGGATGTTTCTGGATATGGTGCCAATTGAGCAGGCTGCTTTATCTTAGACAATGTCGAGCTTCTTGAATGTTGATGGAGCTACACTCAACCAAGCAACTAGGCAGTGTTCCATTATACATCTGAATTATGCCTCATCATGGTGGACAGGCTTTGGGGAGTCTAGAAAGAGTTACTTACTACAGTATTCCCAGCCTCTGACCTGCTCTTGTAGCCATTATTTAATTAGTAAGTTCAGTTAATTTTCTGGTCAACCGTAATCTCCACGATGAAGATAGTGGGGGAGTTCAGTGATGGTAACACCATTAAATGTCAAGAGTCAGTAGTTAGGTTGTCTCTTATATGAGATGATGCGAATGTCACTTGTCACTTATCGTCCAGACTTTGTTCCATCTGACCATGAACTGCTTCACTATTTGAGGAGTCTTGGATGGTGCTGAACATTGTCCAGTCATCAGTGAACTTCAAATGAAAGTCATTGAAGCAGCTGAAGGTGGTTGAGCCGAGGACATTTTCACGAGCAACTCCTGCAGAGATGTCCTGGAGCTGAGGTGATTGACGTCCAACAACCTCAACTATCTTCTAATATGCCAGGTATGATCAATCTTAGGACAAAATGCCGATTATCCCACATTTACAAATATCCACAGATGTATGCAAATCCACCGTGGCCTTATTCTCTTACTAAGTACCTGGAATCTCAACCTTCATGTACTTGTAACGGAAGAGTTCATCTTTACTCTTCACCTCAATTCATGTAATCTTATCAGGGATCATAAGGCAGTTTGATGTTTAAATTATTTTGCAGTATCAGTGATGATTTTGTTGAAGTACCTGTTTGGTGTTTATGCTGCAGCAGGAGCTCTGTGTCCATGAGCTCCTATTGATAAGGAAACCAGTTCATATCCTCAACAGTCAAGATCCTAAATGACCTGTGACATTACTAGGGTGTGTAACTAGTAGAAATAAAACAAATAACTAATGTATAGCTAGTCCTTTGGTATGCAATTTGTTCCATTATTGTAACGCAATATGCCACTGGACTTAGCATCGAGTTTGCTTTCACTGATGTAGTCCGATCATTCTTTCAGCCACTTGGACAGCACAAAGCTGAGTTTTAAAAAAACGTCTTTTTGATACCTTGATGGCTGATTCTGACTTGACATCCTTTAAAGGAATTTGACGGTTTCTCATTCTTCTGGACAGTACATTGGAAGTGTAAAGACTGGATATGCAATTTTTGTGTTTTTGATTATGGAATGAAATGGGGAAAGCATGGCTTTAAGAAATAAGGATTATGCAAATGGTTTACTGCACTTTTTAAAAGGGAGTTGCCAGACACTCATTGTGACACCTCTTTACACTGCTGTTAGTTCAATCAATGGGAAAAGTCACTGAGGATGAATTGGAATCGGAGAGTGTGTATGAAGGAGATTTGGCCAACAACAAGTAGCTGATTGGTCTGTTGAGTTAGAACTGGTTGTTGATGATGATGACCTTTGCCTGCTAGCAACTGTGATTGGGTCTGAGGTAGCTGACCAGCTTGTAGATTTAAATGTTTGATCAGATGCCATTGGAACACAGAAGCAAAGAGTTGCCCTTTTCTCAGAAATGAAAACAAAAGCACAAACATGAGGAATGCTAGTTTATTTTCCCTTTAGTTACTGTGACCTGTGCTTTTAAACCAATAAGTCAGATACTTTGAGTGTGGACCAGTTACCCTGTGCCTCCTGCAAACGAGTGAAAGTACATGGGAAAGGAAGATCGATGAGCAGCAAATCCAGAAATGCCAAAAGAATAATCTAAGTGAACCTATGGACAGGGGCCATTGAACTGTCTTCCTCGTCTTTGCCTCTTCCCTTAACACTCATGAATTTTTTTGTTTTGTTTCTGAGAATATCTGTATGTATGTGTAGGGTGTTTTTTGTAAGGGGGTTAGAGTTTTAATGAGTAGTGTTATATGTTACCAATTCATTGTTTATCTGTAGCTAAAATTTTTCTACGCATAATAAATGGTCATTCTCATTAACTACGGCAAACTGGTCTGTGCTTTCTGTCAACCTGGGTCTAAAAGACAAGTAAATAGTGGAATTTTGAGTACTTCTATAAAATCATTACCTGTTGTGAAGGCTGTGGAAATAGTGTGACTTCACCTCAGCAAGCATGCTAGAAATGAAGTATAGTAGGGACACCAATCTTGATTTGCATCTCTATTGTTTCTAACTTGCATATTTATTATTTTTGTAGAAATTTCCATACTTACCCAATAACATTTGATAAATATGTTCTGAAGATTTCTGTAATAATTTGAGAACTTGACTGATAAAATGGAGCAAAAATAAATTTTAGTTTTCCATTTCTGTGACAGTCTGACTGTCTCTTAAGGTCAAAAAATCATTTTGAACATAGAGTGTAAGCATCTTTGCAGGGCGTCATGCAGTTTTCAGTTGAATGACTAGCAAGTCAGAGATGATGAGGCAGGTTTTCAAGGTTTCTGTAAGAGATGTCAACTGAAGAAAGTAGAATCAAACTAATGCGCAGAAGTTTGCTGAAATGAAATTCATTACAGCTAAGCATGAAAGTTTTAGTTTGGAGGTCTGTAAAATTATTACTGGGATAAAATGGATGTGTCAATTTGAGATATGATGAGATTATTCTATTAATTTTTATGTAGCATAATAAAACTTGTTTTGCCAATATTCAATCAATGTTGTGCTCTTTGGTTGAAGTACATTGGTATCCTCTTGTAAAGAGGTCATTGAACTTCATGGTAAACAAAATTCAAAATAAAACTAATGATCTATCAAGCCTTGTTTATCCTGGATCTATCATTAAAATATTGCCATCCTTAGGATCATAACAAATACTGCATTCCTGGGAACATTGCAGATGCTGTGCCACTTTCCTTTGTGTTACTCCTATGAGCCAGAGATAATTTAGTGAATTCTTCTGTAAGTTAGTCTGGAGTCATGAAATGCCAAGTATGGCTAATTAGTAGGATTGTTGCAAATATTTATTTCTCTATAGTCCCTAATGTGTTCAAAATCTCAGTTGGGTGAAAATAAACTGAGCAGATGCTTATGTAATGGAGAACTTGAAGTGCTGCATTTCTGCATTCTTCACCCTATTGCTAAATAACTTGAAGCCAATATTAGCTAATAATTTCTTGTTAGGTTTGTAAGTCTGTGTAAAGAAGTTTTTTATACTGTATTAACATACTCCAAAATGTTAGTCTGTTCTAATGACATCTAAAAATGCAGTTCACTTGAACTAGATCTGGTTTACAGGTAATGTCACCTGGATATGTACATCCTGCATTTCATTAATTGGAGAGAGATTGTTTTCTTTTATTGGAAAATTAGAACTACTGTAGTGATATGGTACAGGATTGCTGAGTTTAAATGCTTTGAAGAAATAGGACCAATTGATGAATCATGTGAGCAGTGTAATGTAAACAAAGTTTTAAGAAACTTATTTCTGAATGTATATGTCCTTTTGTAGTGTGGGTGAAGAAGTTAGATGGATGTTTTGTTTTGTTGTGATTTACAGATAATGCAAAGTGAAGATGTGAGAATATTAAGTTAAAAATCACACAACACCAGGTTATAGACCAATAGGTTTATTTGGAAGCAGTAACTTTTGGAACACTACTCCTTCAGGTGGTTGTGGAGTATAAAAATTCTGAAGATATTAGTTACAAAAATTCTATTTAGTTAGAAATAACTTTGCATTATCTGCAACAGCACAGCAGGAAATTGACAAAGGAACAAAGTAGACCAAATGAGGAAATACAACAGCATTGGTTTAATGATTTGAATGTTTTACAGTGCTCTGTCCTGAAACAAATTGCGATCCTACTTAAGATATGCTGTTATGATGAGTTACAATTTCAGATCCAGAAAGAAAACATGTTGAATTTTCAGGAAACGCTGCTTTAATAGGATTATGCTAAAAGCTTGGCTCCGAATACTTTTTCAAAGAACTTTATTTTAGTTGATGTTTACTAATCTTTTGCAGAAGGATCTGAGGGGCCATCAAATGCACTGGCCACTGTCATCCAGTATGTTCCGTTGGAACTCATGGATGGGGTCATTCGAAACTTGACCAATGACGACTCCATTACAGATAAAGAGCTGAAGACTGCTTTAACCAAGTAAGGTTTCTCTGGATTGTTGAGATCGTTTTAAAACTAAGACATAATTATGTTGCAGGATCATGTGTTGGATCTTTATTAATGTGATACAGCACTGTGCTCAAACCTTCGGGCCCTGAATTTTCCACTGCTGCATGGTGACTTTGTGATTTCATAAAAAAGACACTAAAGAAAGAACAAGCCCTTTCCTGTATTGTTTGCTCACAAGTTAGAGGCACGATACCCCAGGGAGGCTTGAAGTATAATGCTCACTTCTTGGCCAGGATGTTGTATGGAAATTAAGTGGGATTGAATAAGAAATATTGTGGAAATTAAGAATCTGGGGGAGTAAAATGATGGGAAGTCAACTGCCATGCAGATTTTGAATGTCTTGGTTTATTCATTATTGGGTTAATTTATTGGTTCATCATTTCAGCAGGAAAGTGGAAATTGCAGTGAGAAGCTAAATTGACTGAAGATGGTTCAATATATGAAAAAGACTACCACTGTGCAGCCATGTCTATCTGTTTTCTACCAGACATAATGTGTTAACAGAATAGATATCAGAGACAAAAAAAACTGCAAAAGCTGGAATCCAAAGTAGACAGGCAGGAGGCAGGAAGAACACAACAAGCCTGACAGCATCAGGAAGTGGAGAAGTCAATATTTTGGGTGTAACCCTTCTTCAGGACTGGGGATGGGTGTAGGGGGAGTTGCAGATAAAGGGCAGGGTGGTGAAGTGCGGATAGGTGAAGACAAGTAGAGGGTATCACCTGGTTGATCAATGGGAGGAATGAATTAGGTTGGTTACAGAGAGGAGTGGATGGGAGGGGACAAGAAGGGAGTCAGGGGACAGGAGGAAGGGATGTTATTTGAAATTGGAGAACTCGATGTTGAGTCTTCCAGGCTGTAGGTTGCCCGGGCAGAAGATGCGGTGGTGATCCTCCAATTTTCGGTTTCATTTGTTGTGGCAGTGGAGGAGGCCAAGGATGGTCATGTCGGAAAGAAACTGGAATGGGAATGACTGGGAGGTCCAGCCGGCCCTGCAGGCCTGGCAGAGATGTTTGGTGAACCATTCCCTAGATTTGATTTTCCTCTCCCCAGTGTAGAGCAGACCACTTTGGGAGCACCACATACAGTAAACTAGGTTGGACGAGAGGCAGGTGAGCCTCCACCTGTCATCACCTATCCCCACTTCACCACCCTCTCCCTGCCAACCACCCCTGTCTTAAAGAAGGATAACACCTGAAATGTCGACTTCTCCACTTCCTGATGCTGCTGGGCTTGCTGTATTCTTCCAGCCTCCTGTCTGTCTACAATAGAATAGATATCAGCATTATTTATCAACCCAAACCTGGATGTTGTGTTGGTCTCGCTGCCATTTCTGTATTGTGCTTCAGTGTGATAAATTGAGTTGTATTGAACACTCTGCCATCACTAGCAATGTCCTCACATCTAACTTGATGAGTCACTAGCAGATTCCAGTACACAGTATGATTGCTTATTTAGATATACAAAGGAAGAACCAGCCTTGGGTAATTCCACAACATAGAATGATCTGCTCAACAGTGGTCGTTGGCTTCAGTTCCTTGTTTAATAAGTGTGGTGCTAGAAAAGCACAGCCGGTCACGCAGCATTCAAGGAGCAGGAGAGATGATGATTCCAGCATAAACACTTCATCAGGAACATGGGGGATGCCCAAGAGGGGGTGTGTACTAAGTGCGTGTACTAGGTATTGTTCTCGTCCGTGAAAGGGTCCTCATCTGCTGACTTCGATTTATTTCGTTCCTTATCCTTTTGAGATTTATATCTGTTCATTTTCAGTTCTGCTATTTACTGCTTGCATTCTTCTTTACAAAAATACACTTCTAACTGAAACTGTTTCACCCTTTTGTTTTCCCTTTCTGCTCCTTCACCCATTGCTACCAGCCAGGTATCAAGCTTACGATTGTAAAGCTACTTCATTCTGCCATATGTACATATTGACCCTGTAGTGCGGCTGTTGGCTTCACTGTCAAGCTGTCGTATTTCCTCTATCCCATACTCACCATCCTCTGTAAGCCCTTGTGGTGCAGTAAACAAAATATGTTAAGTATAGAGCTAGTATTAATGGGACAATAACCAAAACATTGGAGTTGATCCTAATCTTTTGGTTGAGTTGTACATCCAATTCTCAATTGCATATGTCCTCCCTGTTTGACATTATCAAGTGCCCTAGCTTGTTCCTGCTGTGTATTATATGTTCTGTACAGTTGCTGGGCTGTAACTTGAATAACTGGAAAATATTTAGCAACAGTAGAATTATTGTAACTGAGGACTAGCTCAGATACTGTCCAGTTTTCCTTAATGCCTTGCTTGGTTTATATGTTAGGAGTTTCTCTCCCACAGCTTTCCACCAGTTCTACCTTTCCACCTGAGCTAGTACCCATAGATATGCGCATTCTGCATGGCTGGTTAAATGACAAAATTAATTGTTCCCATTATTCTTGTTGTTCTTCTTGGGATGGGGTAATGCAATATCTCCCTAAGCCTGCATGCGCAATGTGGGTTGGCTCCACTGCATTCTTCGGGTAAAAAATGAGGTCTGCAGATGCTGGAGATATAGCTTCCATCAAACAACTGACTGCTGCATTAAACCCGCTCTTTGCTTCTTGTCATATATTGGATGTAACACACTTCTGAAGGGATTTCTGCACCACATTCATGTAATATCTATCACAGTACCTTTTGTCTCTGCATATTACGATCCCTCATACATTAATTCCCCCTAATTACCTGAATATTCTCCACACTGAATAATCTCTTAACAGACATTGACCCTGGTATAATAATGGCAATGTATTTAACACATGTGACATTCCATGCTGTTTGGGACATTACAGGTTAAACAAATGTGTGTTTGTTATTCACAAGCATCTCTCCCTCATGAACTTGTCTCAGGTTCCTATGTCTGTTCGACATCATTCTTTGCTGCATCATCTGAGAACTTGTTGTACATATTAATCAAGCTATTTATGTAAGATTCTTTGGACAGTTGTCAAGCACCAAATTACCTATCTCAGGTCTTGTCTGTGTCAAGCTGGATCCCTTGCCTATTTACCACAGTTTTCTTAAATTGAGAACTTAAAATTGGACTGAAGGGTCTGTTTCCTTACTGTACATCACTATGACCCTATAAAATATGGATCTTTTGTTCTCTATTGCCAAATCAATAGAATTCATGACTGAGATCCCTGTGTTCAATGCTATGGCGACATCATTAACTTGATTGCGTTTCCTTCAACTGTTTACCTCAAGAGGGAGTACCCAATTGATTGTCTTCCACTGTTGGACCAAACCACCAATGTTGTTCCATGCCATACTTTGTCCCATCTGTTTGGACTTGTTAAGTTGAATAAATGAATGTGTTTTAATTCTATCTTTTTGTTTTTAATCAATTTCTCAAATGGCTGAATGCGTGCCTTGCTGATATAAAAATGTTATTCTCATTTTACTGGCCACACCAAAATTTGCAACATAATCTTTCCATTCTTTGAGCCAACTCATTTTGAAATGATTTGCTACAGTGTTAGTTACTTCAGATTCATTTGTATTCTTACATGGTTCTCCAAACATAAAGCCATTTTTCCTCTCTCCAGCTGTGGCCCTTCTGTTTTGGGTGGTGGCCTGATTCTAGTAACAACATGGAGATTGACAGCCAAGCCAAATCAACATTGCTACTTATTTTCAAAACATTAAAATTAAAACTTTCAAAGACTCTGAAAGTTTACCCCAACGGTTCCTAATCAGATGTTTAAAGTTACCAATTGTAGACTTTGTGAATGATCAATTGCAGATGTCAATTTGTAGCTTAAACAAAAGATCTGGCAATTAACTAACAAGACAATAGCTTTGGTAGAGCAAAATTGAACAAAGTAATCTAATTGGCTTATATTACAAACTGAAAAGTCTTTGTCCTCTTTGTGAGGCTGAATATAGACAGACAAACACAATACAGCCATAAATAAAAGAAAAGAACAGAACTGGCCAGATGGCTTAAGTAGTTTCCACTATGCTTTGTTCCATAGGAATAAATAATAAGTTTTTGATTGACATCTTCAGAAAATCAGTCAGGGTCGCCTTTACAGTTGACTCAGATATATGCAGTAATACCTGGTTTTCTATTCTGAGCCTTCAAGAGCTAGACATGGGAGGTGAGCAGGGAGTTTTCAAATCTTAATGCTGTAGCATCAACAGCCAGATTATTTTTCCACAGAAAACCCAGCCTAAATCTTGTTTAAATTCTAGCCTTCTCCATAAGATCCCAGTTACTATTCAACATCTGTCATCTGTTTGAGCAAGTAGTCTTTTCCAGACTTGCTGGAACCAAATCCCAGGCAGTGACTTTGTTAATAATCAACTTCTGCTGTCTGTTTAAACTTAATGGTGTTGCCCAGTGACACAACATCTGCAGAACCTTCTGATCAGAACCAATGTACAATTAACCTCCAGGCCTGGCCTCAAATAAACAAAACCTTGTTTGGTTTGTTTTTGTTTTCAACACAAGCTGTTACCCAGAATACAAAAGTCATTTTATTTCACAGCTCCAAATCAAAATTGATAAAAGAATAAACTAAAAGTAATGACAAATCAGCAAGAGTTTTAACACTTTACCTTCTTTAAATAGAACCGAATTTGATAATGGTATGTATATTTCCAACAAGAGTTGATAAATACCAGTCTCATTTACACTTTCTGTTACTTTGTATATAATCCCAAATTGATAGATTCAATTGAATTGCATTCTGATAAATTATTCAAAGTTGTCAAATATGTTTATTGTTTTGCTTCTATACTAACAGGCATGTTCTTATTACTATTCAATTGTATTTGAGTCTCAAAGAAGCTTACCTGTCTAAATCTTTTTAGTAATTTTACAATATTCTTAAAACAGAATTCAAATATTCCAATTTGATTGGAGACACTAGCGTCTTTAGCATGCTGATTCTTTACAACTTAGATGTCATCTCAGTTTTTCAAAAGTAACTTGCCAAATGTCTTCAGATTATTTGCAATTCGAGGTTGTTCCAAGTTCACATGATAGTATTGGGAGGCCAACAAGCTTACTGTTATTTTAAATTTCCTTTTTAAATTTTTTTCAATTGAAACTGCTTGTGTGTTGATGTCTGTGCCTTTGGATAGGATAGAATAGAATAGAATATCCTTTATTGTCACGTGTGTTCATGTAAAGTTGTAGAGGAGCACAGTGAAAAGTTTTACTGTTACTACTTATGGCGCCATTTTAGATACAAATACCTACACACACATTTTAGATACAAAAAGAGGAACAGAAAATTGGTTGAATTACTTTCCAGAAATAAGACATAGTTAAAAGGATAATCATTATAGTCATATAAACAAATTACACTTAAACATTACATTGCAGTAGCTTCCACACATGGTCTGTATGCAGATGCCAGGCCCCAGACCAACAAATGTTCTCGCTCCAGTCCGCTTCGCACTGGCTCTCAGCTGTTCCATGCTAAATTTTTTCCAGGGCTCGCTCCCCTGCGCCTGCTGCTGCTCCAGGGCACACCAGCTCCTCCATTTCCCTTCAGGTAAGTCAAAGTCATTAGTTGGGAGAAAAAAGCATGGAAAAAGAACAGGTGGAGAAGATTAGCTCCGGCTGTAACATCTTACTTTGCTGCTATCTTGTACTAAAATGATAGTTTTTTAAAAAAAACTTGCCCTGCATCTGAACTTGAATCTCTTTGCTGTCTGTCTTCTGGAAAAGAAAACAAGGAAGAGTTGTGGTTCTGTCTGGACATCCTTCATGGTTCTGTCCAGACAGCCAGAATACTTGGGTACAAATTGCATTTATTTATTCAGGGTAAGAAAGGAGAACCAGCCTTAAGCAGTCTAAGACTCTTTTAAAAAGTTATAAATATTTCCGTCTTCAGATAGTTTCAAATCAAGCTGTTCAGGGTTGTATTACAAACATCTGGGATATGAATTCAGGCTCTCTGAGCCTGAGGTAGGGAGATTACCACTGTACCATACTCATTCCTTACACCTGTAGTCACATACGTGTGACATCATTCATCTGTACAACATAGAGCCTCATGCTAAACTAGCATCTGTGGCTTCAGTTCCTGTGTATGCATACACTAGGTATTGTTCTTATCCATGCAGGACTTCCTCATATCTTCTAACATTGTCTTTATTGTTTCGTTCTTTCTCTTGTCTAGTGAGCACCTGCTAGTCAGCTTTCTGCTTTTTTTTAAACTAATTGTATCTTATTTCCCTAGGAGAGACTATTCTAACGGAAGCCTTTTAATCCTTTCAAAAGTAAGGTCAGTAAAGCAGCTCAGAGTCATAGAGATGTACAGCACGGAAACAGACCCTTCGGTCCAACCCGTCCATGCCGACCAGATATCCCAACCCAATCAAGTCCCACCTGCCAGCACCTGGCCCATATCCCTCCAAACCTGTCTTGGGACTGAAATAATTGGTTTCAGGAGGCGCAACCAACTTTATTTATGCGAGTTCAAAATATGCTGTCATGCCCTCTTGGATCAAACAGCCTTGTAATGTTTATGTATGGTATATGCCCTTTTGGTTGAGGTATTGATGGAGGGTTGGGATTGGAATGCAACCAGAAATGATCAGAGGAATCTGGGACCTAAGCTGGCTATACTGTATGATTTGCTTATTGCTGCTTTACTAATCTTGAGGTAGAGACATTTCTACTGTATCTATCAATGCCACATTGTCTGTTACTTTTAAAATGTAAATAACTCTTATTAAAGCTAATTATTCTTAAATGTTCTAGCCTAGTCCGTGACCACCAGTACAATGTTCAGTGTTGCAATTCATTGCTATTTCTTCCCTGTGAGGAGGCAGTTGTAGAATTATTCAGATGAACACTTTCGTTTGTCCTGATCTTGTTTCTCAAGTCTTTGAAGTGGTGTGAAACAATTTAGAAGTTACTCTGATCTTCCAGCAAAGCGATATTTGCAATTCTTGAATGTATTTTCAAGATTGAAATCTTTGTCAGTGACCATCACCAGCACTATTATCTATCTAACAGTATTCCCATTCTTTTGCTGCTGTAACAATGATCATTGTAGCTGTATATTTCTCTTTTGCTCTTCATAGTCTTCAGATGCACAACATCTTTCCTACATCTCCATTAAGTTAAAATGAAAACTTTTTAACCATCCCATAACTGAAACTTCATTCTTTACTAGAAACTCAAAAGTGGAATTCTCCCTCATGTGCTTGCTTCATGATTATCTCATTTTCTTCAATGCTCCATCTGCAGTTTGAGGTATTACCTTGATTTTTAATTGTGGTAACCTACTTGTTATGCAGAGAGTTTTTTTTAGAATAGACTATTCAATACTTAACTTAATTCTGCCCATTCTTGGGTTGTCATGGGCGTTTGTTCCACTCAACACTTTGTTTAATTTCTTTTTTGTTACATATTTCTGACTTTTAAAGTGTACAGTAACTTGTAAATGAGTTTATTTCACATTTTTTTTGTGAGATGCATTGTATCCTAGGTTTAAGTCAAGATACATTTTTAAAACATTTCTTGTATTGCACTTCCTTTGATTTATAAAGACTTTTTAAGGGTTATTTTCAATCAATAACAGTGCCACTTTTTTTTTTAAAATTTGCAGCATGGTTGATTGGCTTTCATGGCCATTAGCCCGAAACATAGACAAGTGGATTATTGGCTTATTGAAAGGTTTAGCTGCTGTGAAAAAATTCAGCATTTTGATTGAAGTCACACTTGCAAAAATTGAACAGGTCAGTGTCACCTTATTGGACTGATTCTGAAATTATTTGAAGTAAATTATAAAATATTCATGTAATGGATTATTCAAAATACTTAGTTTTGAATCGAGGTTAAAGTGCCAAAAAATGAAATGTCAATACTTTCTTGTAGATCAATGGTCGTTGCTACAATTAATAGTTTGTAGTTGTGCTGGTAGATTTTTCTTTGCTTTAATTTCGCTACCACTATAACAATTAACATCTAAATTGAAATGCAGCATTTAACATAATCCTGAACATAGAATGGAACTACTGTGCACCATTTGTAACAAACCACAAAGGATTAAGGGTGACTGAAAAGCAGAAAAGCAAATTATAAAATACTGGAGTTGGGTTTTTGCTTAGTACTCTGCCATGTTGCAATTTTCCATCTGGATCAATTTCTAAATTTTGCATTGTGACTTTTCTGTGTTTATTAGCTTCAACATATCCTGTGTGAGATAGTGTCATTATGTTAAAAGTACTTCTTTGGCTGTGAATCAGTTTAGAACCTCCTGTATTATATGTGCAAGTTGTTTTCTGTCTTTAGACCATCCATTGATGTATTTTTTTAATATATATTTTCCAGGTTTTCTCCAGGTTATTTTATCCAATTGTAAGGGCAGGAGCACTGGAAGTGTTGAAATACATGCTACTTAGTTTCCAACATTCACCAGAAGCTTTCCACATTGTACGTATAATCCTTCCTCTGGAAAGTGAGAACGGATAGGCAGTATGAAAGTAGTTTTCACCATGAACCAGAACCTTTTGTATCAACACTATAAACATCTTGTTGATTTTACGATTGTATACACATTAATGGCACCATTTTGACAGACACAATAAGTCCTCAAAGTTGCAGTTGTGCTCTTGAAATTTGTAACTTTAACTGAAATGGCTTTAAGTGAATCATAAAGGAATCCATGTTAAAACCACATTTCAGATTTTCTGATCTGATCTTGTAACAACTATATTTATACGGTGAGTCCAGTTGAGTTTCTGATCAATGGTAACCCCCACGATATTGAAAGTGGTGGAATGAATGTCAAGAGTGGTGGTTAGATGGTCCCAAATTGGAGATGGTCATTGCCTTGTACTGGTTGTGGCATGTATGTTGTTTGCTACTTGTCAGCCCAAGTCTGAATATTGTCCAAATTTTGTTACCTTTGAACATGGGCTTCATGAGATTTCTGTACTTTCAAAACTACAGTTCTTTTTCCACCATTTTAACCTCATTTTGAGGCTTGAAATTTGTCACAGCTTAGTACTGAGAAAGGTTGGTGGTAAGGAGAGCCTTGAAAGCAAAGGCCAACTGAAATGAAAGCAAAGCTATTAGAATGCTTGTCAGAGCTCGACAATGGCCTTTACTGTCTTTGAGCTTGTGACCCCTTTATTTAAGCTCACAAGCTTGGTGTCCTGAACCCAATTTTGGGGAGCCCTACAGTACAATATATGTAAATACATTTTTAAGATAAAAAGCAATATACATTCCTGTCTTCAGATTAACTGGGTTCTATGCAGCTCTAGCAGATGAATAAGTCCCAGGGCTTCAGCGCAAGCTTAGAACAGAAACTGAAGTGATAAGAAGAGGAGCCAGCTAAATATCCTGTGGGAAACAATATTGTAGGGAACACTGCAATGTTAGATTGATATATTGTCTCTGTCATGAATGACACTAAAACATGGAAAAAAAATAACTTTGGTAAGCATGAACTTAGAGTCATACAGCATGGAAGCAGACCCTTTGGTCAAACTTGTCCATGCTGACCAAGTTTGCCAAATTAAACTAGTCCCTAATAGCAGTAGGGAGATTAAAGAACTCCTAGGCCGGCAGATTTTGGAAAAATCCAGATGTAGCAGGGTTGTTTTTATGGGTGACTTCAGCTTTCCCAATATCGATTGGAACCTCCTAAGTGCAGATTGTTTGGATGGAGCAGTTTTTGTCAGGTGTGTCCAGGAGGGTTTCCTTACTCAGTATGTAGACAGGCTGACTAGGGGAGAGACCATTTTGGATTTGGTGCTCAGCAATGAGCCAAGATAGGTGTCAGATCTTGCGTTAGGAGAACACTGTGGTGACAGTGACCACAACTGCCACACATTTACCATCGCACTGGAGAGGGAAAGAAGCAGTTACCAAGGGAAGATATTTAATTGGGGAAAAGGAAATTATGACGCTCTAAGACAGGAATTGGGAAGTACAGATTGGAAGCACAACAGACATGTGGAGATTCTTTAAGGTGAGTTGTTGTGATGTTATGAGACAGGTAAGAAGGAGTAAGATTAAGGAGCCTTGGATGACGAGAGCAGAGGAGCTTCTCGTCAAAAGGAAGAAGGCAGCTTACGTAAGTACAGCTTTGGAGGATTACAGGCTTACTAGAAAGGAGCTCAGACATGGACTGAGGAGAGCCAGGTAGGGCCACGAAAAAGGCTTGGCAGGAAGGATTAGGGAGAACCCAAAGGCATTTTACTCATAAGTGATGAATAAGAGAATGATCAGGGAGAAATTAGGGCCGATCAGGGATAATGGAGGGAACTTGTGCATGGAGTCTGAGCAGATAGAGGAAGTCCTAAATGAGTTTTTTGCTTTGGTTTTCACGAAGGAAAGGGACCTTGTTGTGAATGAGAACTTAGAGGAGCTGGGAAACAGGCTTGAACATATCAAGATTGATGAAGTTGATGTGCTGGAAATTTTGGCAAATATTAAGATTGGTAAGTCCTCAGGGCCAGACCAGATTTATCCCAGGCTGCTCCAGGAAGTGAGAAAGGAGGTTGCTAAGCCGCTGGCAAAGACCTTTGCTTCCTCACTCTCCACGGAAGTCGTTTCGGAGGATTGGAAGGAGGCAAATGTTGTTCCTCTTCTCAAGAAGAGGAGCACTCTGGCAGTTACAGACTAGTCAGTCTTGGGTCTGTGGTCAGCAAGGTTTTGGAAAGAATTCGGAGGGTTAGGATTTATGACTATTTGGCAAAGGCAGTCATAATTAAAGACAATCAGCATGACATTGTGAGGGGCAGATCATGCCTCACAATATTGAGTTCTTTGAGCAGGTGACGAGACAGGTCGACAAAGGTTGAGTGGTGGATGTGGACCTCAGCAAGGCATTTGATAAGGTCCCCTATGGTAGGCTCATTCATAAAGTCAGGAAGTATGGGATACAGAGAGATTTGACTGTCTGGATTCAGAATTGGTTGGCTGACAGAAGGCAGAGAGTGCTTGTAGATGGAATTTATTTTGCCTGGAGGTCAGTGTTGAGTGGTGTCCTGCAGGACTCTGCTCTTTGCAATTTGTATAAATGACTTGGATGAGGAGGTTGAGGGGTGAGTTAGTAAATTTGCAGATAACGCAAAGGTTGGAGGTGGCATTGATAGTATCGAGGACAATTGCAGGTTGCAGCACAAAATCCACAGGATGCAGAGCTGGCCTGAGAAGTGGCAGATGGAGTTCACCCTAGATAAATGCAAAGTGATGCATTTTGGAAGGTCGAATGTGAATGCTGAATATAGGATTAATGACAGGATTCTTGACAGTGTGGAGGAACAGAGGGATCTTGGTGTTCAAGTACGTAGATCCCTCAAAGTGGCCATCCAAGTGGATAGGTTTGTTAGGAAAGCATATGGTGTTTTGGCTTTCATTAAGAGGGGGATTGAATTTAAGAGCCACGAGGTTTTGCTGCAGCTCCACAAGACCCTGGTGAGACCACACCTGGGATATTGCATCCAGTTCTGGTTGTCCTATTATAGGAATGATACACAGGCTTTGGTGAGGGTGCAAAGAAGGTTTACCAGGATTTTGCCTGGTCTGGAGGGCTTGTCTTACAAAGAGAGGTTGACTAAGTTCGGACTTTTCTCTCTGGAGAGAAGGAAGAAGAGAGAGGAGACCTGATCGAGGTATATCAGGTAATGAGAGGTATGGATAGGGTCAGTAGCTAGAGACGTTTCCCAAGGGCAGGATTGACTGGCACAAGGGCTCCTAGTTTTAAGATATTAGGAGGAAGGTATAGAGGAGATGTTAGAGGTACGTTCTTCATGCAGAGAGTTGTGAATGCA
Organism: Hemiscyllium ocellatum; assembly: GCF_020745735.1. Taxonomy (NCBI): domain Eukaryota; kingdom Metazoa; phylum Chordata; class Chondrichthyes; order Orectolobiformes; family Hemiscylliidae; genus Hemiscyllium; species Hemiscyllium ocellatum. The sequence continues at coordinate 67,169,140 of NC_083406.1, read as the reverse complement.
TGGAATGCGTTGCCAGCAGTGGTGGTGGTGGTGGTGGAAGCAGAGTCATTCGGGACATTTAAGCAACTGCTGGACATGCACAAGGATAGCAGTGAATTGAGGGGTGCATATGTTAGGTTATTTTATTTTAGTTTAGGAATAATCCTCAGCACAGCATCGTGGGCTGAAGGGCCTGTTCTGTGCTGTACGTTTCTATGTTCTGTGTTCTATTTTTGTTTGGTCCATACCCCAGCAAACCTTTCCTATGTATGTACTTGTCCATACGTCTTTTAAATGGTGTAACTGTACCTGCATCTATCACTTCTTCTGGCACTTATTCCACATACAAACCACTCTTCGTGTGAAAGAGTTCCTTCTCTGACCGTTATAAATCTTCCTCCACTCGCCTTCAAAATATTGCCCCTAGTTTTGAACTCCCCACCCTTGCTGTACAATTTGGCGCTAAAATTGGTTCACTTGCTGAGGGAAGAAAATACCCTTTTATAGCAATTCAGAGTTGTTTATGTAAGCTACTTTGAAGAGCACCCCTCCTTCCCTTACACACAGACACATGTGCTTGCACCAAAAAAAGTTAGAATGGCTTTGTCAGACCACTAAGCATTGTTGGTCCAAATTTGCCTCGTCCACAGTAGAACATAGAGCAGTGCAGTACAGGCCCTTTGGCCCTCGATGTTTCAACAAGCCAACACAATAATCAGAAGCCTATCTATCCTACACTATTCCATTTTCATCCATATGTTTATCCAGTTATTACTCAAATGCCCTTAAAGTTGGTGAGTCTACTACAATTGCAGGCAGTGTTCCACACCCTTACTACTCTCTGAATAAAGAAACTACCTCTGACATCTTTCCTATATCTATCACCCCTCAATTTATAGCTATGTCCCCTCATACTAGCTATCACCATCTGAGGAAAAAAGCTTTCACTAACCACTGTACCTAACCCTATGGTTAACTTGTGTTCCATCTTATAGTAGATGGAAAGAAGCAATGAAATATATTGTAAGATGTATTATGAAGAGTTTACTGCAGATTTGACCTATATTTTCTAAGGTTAACTTATTTTCCTATGATAGTGACATGGAAGAATATTGTGAGATTGTTAAAGGCTTGTCATTGACAAAAAATTGGTCCTAAAATAAGACACCTTGAGAACAAATAGTAACCTCTGGCTAGAGATTCCACTTTAGGAGAAATTGAAGTCATGGAACATGGATGTTACTGGCTAGACCCAATGTTTGTTTCCCATTCCTTTATTGCCCTTGAAAAGACGATGGTGGTCATGATCATCTACAATTAATGTTACTTTTTGATATACTGAGTGCTGTTAGAATGGCATTTCTACCAGTGACAAGGATCCTAAATTCCCCAGATGGAATGATGTGTGACATGGAGGGGAATTTGCAGGTGATAGTGTGTAATCCCCATGTATTTGCTATCCTTGTCCTTCTAGGTGACAGTGCAGTTGAAGGAGGCTTGGTGAGTTTCTGTGCATCTTGAAGATATTGTGCACTTGTTCTCCTGTTGATGTTAAATAAATTCTGAGTGTGTGTTTACTTGCAAGTTTTCACTCAAACAAACTTTAGTAACACTAAACAAAGAATATGCTATGAATCAGTGAAGTTGAGCAATCGATATGGGTGTAATTTTTAAAAAAGCTTATTAAAACAAAGTTCTGGAAATATTTGAGTTGTAATTAATAGAATCCCTACAGTGTGGAAGCAGACTATTCCCCTCATCAAGTCCTCACTGTCCCTCTGAAGATCAACTAGGCAAAAGTGAGGACTGCAAATGCTGGAGATCAGAGTCTAGATTAGTGGCGCTGGAAAAGCACAGCAGGTCAGGCAGCATCCGAGGAACAGGAAAATCAATGTTTCGGACAAAAGACCTTCATCTTGTGGGAGTTTGACTACTGAAATTGAAAATGGATTTCATAAAATATGAGCACTTAATTAATCTCTCTAGTCTACCTCTTACGTAAATTTGATTTCATTTAAAATAACTAAAAATGTCAGATCTGTTTGCTCTTTTAATTTGTACAGTAATCTGTTGCTTAGTGAATTCAAAAAATGAAATGTTTCTCATGTTTTTGAATGTAACTTTTCATGTCCTTGAGGCAAATAAGCTTAATATTTCGTATCTTGGACTCAAATAGGTACAAGTATTAAAACTTGCTGTGCTGTTTGAATTAATCTGTGGACATGGCCAGTTTTCTGAGTAGAATATGCTTTAAGAATCATGTATAACTTTAAACTTAAACTTCTGCTATGTTGTGTGTTTCAAGAAAGGGAGGACTGTGTCTTTTTTTTGAGTTTGATTATAAAGCTCAGATCTGTGATGCTGAGAAGTCTATTTTATTTTCAGGAATTTTAATGAGGTTTACTACCTTCAATTGAGGAGGGAGTGTTTATCAGATCCCTGTATTTTTTGAAAAAAGGTAAATAAAATACAAACCTGCTGTGCCTTTGCCACATGAGTTTAGTAACACATCAACAGAATAATCCAGAAAAAAATTAATTTGTGTTGAAGAACCACAGACTGGAGGAGGGTAGCTGCGCATCTAAGTTTGTGGACTCTTGGGTTTGCTTTCTAATCATGAGTTTAGTTTATAGTTTATTTCAATATATTGGCATCAAATGGAGAGAGAGAGAAAGAGCATGAAGTGACTGCCCAGAAATTTATTTGAAAGGAAGCCATTAAAACAGTCCAAGCAAGGGGCCTCTGTGTAAATATAATCATAAATGTTTACGGAGGTTTTGGGGGTTTCTAAGAAACTGGCTGGGGTAGAAAGAAAAGTGTAAACTTGAATCATTTTCTGATGTATATAATTTAAATCTTTCTGAACATTTTGCCACGTATAATATGATTTTCCTCCCCTTCATAATCTCAGCTGATATTACTGCTGCACAAGGAAAATCCCAGATTGTAATATGCATGATAGATCAAAATTTACTGCTTTCTTAATTTAAAATTAAATGGAAACCATAAGAATACCAGGTTGCTGATTCTGTTTTAAGAATAAAATGGAAGTTTATTACGTAAAGCAAAAAAAAACAAACCAAGCAATTGACATAGAGAACAGTTTAAAATATTTCAAATATCAAGCAAAACAAAAATCTATCTATTCCCTGATACACATGCTTTACATTTACTTAAAGTCCAGATTTCTTCCCTGTCAAATCTCTGACAACTATTACTTCTCAGTTCCAGCCCTATGAGCAGCAAAACCTTATCCCTTGACCATTCACACACCTGTGAGCTTAGATTTCCTTTAATAAATTTGAGTTCCAACAGAATACTCCTAGTCTAGAAGTTTTGTTAAACTATATGACTTGCACCGAGGTAACTTATTCCCTTATTTACTCTAACCATCTCCTCGTTTGGGCGACTGGAGGTGAAAAAGCTATACTTTCATTTGACCGCAGTCAGGTCTTCTCCAAACTAAAGTCAGAAACTTTTAACTACATGTTTAAAAAAAAACTTGTTACCTAGCTTTTGCTTAGCTAATTGTTAATTTTTTTTCTTGACATAAAAACCCAAACTTCCACTTTTCTTCCAAGAGGCCTCCAGTCATCTGCTCTCTTGACACAAGCTAGTTTAAAATCTTGGTTTGCTTGCACAAAGAAAAACTAGCACACATGCCGCTAGATTGAAATCCAAACTTTCTGAAAAAGATATTAGATTAGATTAGACTTACAGTGTGGAAACAGGCCCTTCGGCCCAACAAGTCCACACCGACCCGCCGAAGCGCAACCCACCCATACCCCTACATTTACCCTTACCTAACACTACGGGCAATTTAGCTTGGCCAATTCACCTGACCCGCACATCTTTGGACTGTGGGAGGAAACCGGAGCACCCGGAGGAAACCCACGCAGACACGGGGAGAACGTGCAAACTCCACACAGTCAGTCGCCTGAGTCGGGAATTGAACCCGGGTCTACAGGCGCTGTGAGGCAGCAGTGCTAACCACCGTGCCGCCGCTTGTTTTGTTTCGCATCTTGTTTAATAAACTCACTAAATCTTGTTTAATAAACATTTTCTTGTTTTAAAGTATATGAGAATATTGTAAATATATTCAGTAACAACTTCATTTGTTCTTTGTGGATAAGATCTAACAAACCACATTTCAGTCAAGGATTTCACTTTGCCAGTATTAATATAAACTGGGATTGTAACAGTTTCTAGTTTTTAAACATTTGCAAAAGATTACACAAACTAGATTTGTCTTTAAATTAATAATGTTTAAGTTCTGTTGTCTTTAGACACTGATTTGGCTGATTTTACATGAATTGTGATGTAACATCTGCAGAACCAGGTGAAGCTCAAGGCCACTGATTGGGATTAAAACTTTGTTTTGCTGTTCCATTGAAATATTATGTTAAAGTTCAGTTACAATTCTTTTAGGTAGTGAAATGCTAAATATAGTTACAACACCGCACACAAGGAGACACATGGGGAATTGTCTGTTGAATAATGAAAACTTGAAAGAACAAATTATCTGACAAAACACTTCCTGGAGTTGAATGGCAAAAATGCAGTTTTTCTGTAGTTAGTGCCACAACAGTGGGTCCTTCTACAATCACTCCCTTGAGGGTTAGGCATGATTTTATTTATTCATTTTATGGGATGTGGGCGTCGCTGGCTTGTCAGCATTTATTGCCCATCCCTAATGGCATTGAGGAGATGGTGGGAGCTGCCACCTTGAACCACTGCAATCCACCTGCTGTGGGTTGACCCACGATGTCATTAGAGAGGGAATTTCAGGATTTTGACCCAATGGAAATGAAGGAATGCCAATATATTTCCAACTCAGGATGATGAGTGGCTTGGAGCGGAACTTGAAGGTAGTGATGTTCCCATATATGTGCCGCCTTCTTTCTAGACGTAAGTGGCTGTGGTTTGGAAGGTGCAGTCTTTGGATCTTGATGAATTTGTGCAGTACATCTTGTAAATAGTACACACTGCTGCTACTGAGAGTTGGTGATGGAGGGAGTGGATGCTTGATACAGTGCTAACGAAGCAGGCTCCTTTGTCCTGAATGGTGTCAAGCTTCTTGACTATTATTGGGGCGGCACTCATCTAGACAAGTGTCCTACCCATGGAGGAGTTGTCCATCATACTCACGACTTGGGTTATGTAGATAGTGCACAGGCTTTCAGAAGTCACAAAGTTGAATTACTCACTATTAGCCACTGCATTTATGTGGTGACTCCAGTTGAGCTTCTGATCAACAGTAGCATTCAGGATGTTGACAGTGGGGTATTCAGTGATGGTAACACCTTAGACTGTCTCTTATTGGTGATGGTTATATCCTGGCATTTGTGTGGCGTGAATGTTACTTGCCACTTGTCAGCCCAAGTCTGGATATTGTCCAGATCTTGTTGCATTTGGACATGGACTGCTTCAGTGTCTGAAGAGTTGTGAATGGAGCGGAACATTGGGCAATCATCGGCAAACATCCCCACTTGGACCTTATAAGAGGAAAGGTCATTGCTGAAGCAGCTGATGATGCTGAGGCCTAGAAGACTTCCCTGAGGAACTCCTGCAGAGGTGTCTTGGAACTGAGATGACTGACGTCCAACAATCATGACTATCCTTCTATGTGTCAGGTATGACCCACTGATTCCAGTTTTGCTAGGGCTTTTTTTTGTAAAGGGCTGGCACTCTCACCTTACCTCACTTCTGGAATTTAACTCTTTGCCCTTGTTTGAACCAAGGCTGTAATGAGGTCAGGAGCTAGGTGGCCTTGGCAGAACCCAAACTGGGCATCACTGAACAGATTTTTGCTAAGAAGGTGCTGCTTGATAGCACTGTTGATACTTTCCATCACTTTGATGATTGAAAGTAGACTGTTGGGGCAGTAATTGGCTGGGTTGGATTTGTCCTGCTTTTTATGTACTCGACATTGTTGGGTACGTACCAGTGTTGTAACTGTACTGGAAGAGCTGGCTAGGGGAGTGACAAGTTCTGGAGCACAAGTCTACAGGACTATTGCCAGAATGTTGTCAGGGCCTGTAATCTTTGCAGTATCCAATGCCTCCAACTGTTTCTTGATATCAGGTGGAGTGAATTGAATTGGCTGAGGACTGGTATCTGTAATGCTGGAGACCTCTGCAGGAGGCTGAGATGGATCATCTACTTGGCACTTCTGACTGAAGATTGCTGCAAAAGTTTCAGCCTTTTGCACTGATGTGCTGGGCTCCCCAGTCATTTGAGGATCAGGATATTTGTAAAGGCGCAGCCTCCAGTGAGTTGTTTAATCATCCGCCACCATTCCCAACTGGATGTGGTCGGACTGCAGAGCTTAGATCTGATCCGTTGGTTGTGGGATTGCTTGTCTCTGTAAATCACTTATTGATTATGCTGTTTGGCATGCATGCTGTCCTGTTTGGTGGCTTCACCAGGTGGACACCTTGTCTTCAGATATGCTTGGTGCTGCTCCTGGCACGCCCTCCTGCCCTCTTCTTTGAATTAGAGTACCATCAAGCCATGAATTAAATGGTTGATTGAGGGATATGCCGGGCAAAGAGGTTGCAGGTTGTGCTGAAATACAATTCTGCTATTGATGGCCCACAGCACCTCCATGGATGCCCAGTCTTGAATTACTAGATCTGTTCGAAGTCTGCCCCATTTAGCAAGCTGGTGTTGCCACGATGAAGGTGGGACTTTATCTCCGCAAGGTGGTCACTTTTACAAATACTCTCTTGGACAGATGCTTCTGCAGCTGGCAGATTTCTAAGGATGAGGTCAGATATGTTTTCCCCTCTTGGTTCCCTCACCACATGCTGCAGACCCAGTCTAGCAGATATGTCCTTTAGATCCTGACCAGCTTGATCAGTAGTATCGCTCCCAAATCACACTTGGTGGTGGACCTTGTCTCCAGATCCCATGATTTCAATGTTGAGGACTCCCAGGGCAACTCCTTCCTGACTGTATACCACTATGTCATCACCTCTGCTAGGTCTGCCCTGCCAGTGAGGCAGGACATATCCAGAGATGGTGATGGTGGTATCTGGGACATTGTCTGTAAGGTATGATTCCTTGAGTATTATGATGTCAGGTTGTTGCTTGATTAGTCTGTGAGACAGCTCTCCTAATTTTGGCTCTAGCCCTCAGATGTGAGTGAAGAGGACTTTGCGGGATTGGGAGAGTTGTTTCTGATGTTGTCTTTTCCGGTGCCTAGGTCAATGCCAGGTGATCCGTTTGGTTTCACTTCTTTGCGACTTTATAGTGATTGGTATAACTGAATGGCTTGCTATGCCATTTCTGAGGGTAATAAAGAGTCCGCTGCATTGCAATGGGTCTGGAGTTGCATGTTGGCCAGACCAGGTGAGGATGGCAGATTTCCTTCGCTGAAGAACATTAGTGAACTTGATGATGATTTCATGATCATCAATAGATTCTTAATTCCAGATTTTTTCAAAAAGTTGAATTCAAATCCCACCATCTGCACTGACTGCAATGGTGGGATTTGAACCTCCATCCCCACAACTGGGTCTCTGGATTAATAGTCAAGTGATAATACCAATAGGCCATCACCTTGCCTATATAGTGTATGTGGTGAGAATGACTGCTTTTCACATCAAGGCAAAATTTGACTGTGCGACATTAAGGAACAGTAGCAAAATCTGAAGTCACTGGGTCTCTTTGGGGTAAAGCGGAGATGATGCAGGTGTTCAGGAGTTGTATCTAGTACAAAGGAATGTATTGATTGAGTGTCAGTCATCTCCACATCACGTCATGGCATGAGCTCCTCACCCTAGACCCAGCTATCTTCGTCAATAGCCTTCCTTCCATAAAGATAGAAGTAGGACTGCAGATGTTGGAAGAGTTTTCAGTACCATTTGTGACTCCTGATATTGAAGCAGTCTGTATTCATTTGCAGCGAGACTTAGCATTCAGAGTGGGTTGACAAGTGGCACTTTACATAGGCAATGGCCATATCCAAGATTAAATCTCACCAACTGATTTGATTGTCAGCCGTGTTACCATCAGTGAATCCACCCCCCCCCACCCCCCCCCACCACCACTGTTATTAACTAGAAATTCAACTCAACCTGCCGCATAAAAATTGACTAGCAGGTCCGAGAGTTGGAAGTTCTGGTGTGGAACTCACTCCCTGAATCTTCATTCTACAAGATAAAAGTCAGAAGTGTGATGGAATGATTTCCACTTGGCTAAATTAATACAGCTCTAACAATATTTAAAAAGCTTGACACCATCCAGGGCAAAGCAGCATGTTTGACACTCCATCCACTGTTAGCTTTGCAATTGTACGGAATGTTGTGATTAATAGCTGCCAAGTGGATGAGCTAACTAACCATGCCATGTACAGGAGGCCATTTGACTCAGGAGCAATAAAGAATCTAGTGGCATTAGGGGACAGTATGCTGAGGTGGATTGACATGATTCTTTGCAGTGAAAAAGAGAGTCAGGCTGTTTTGCTTGCCTGGTTTTAGAGTTTGAAATATCTGCTCAGAGCTGGAGAGGAATTTATAGTGGAAAGGGAGGACTCGGTTATAATGGTTCATGTGAGTATCAAGATAGTTGGATCCAATGTGGTTGGATCTTGTCTGCTCCATCTGTTCCATTTTTTTTCTGTTTTTGTGTTTCTCTGTCCTTTCTTCCTTCCTTACCTCCAGTCCTCGGGCAGCATTGGCAAAGTTCAGGGTGAAACCAGCACAGACTCCCAGCCTTGAGTGAAGCCAGTGCGGACTCCAGGCCTCAGCAGAGACTCTTGTCCTTGAGGTGAATCCAGTGTGGATTCCTGTCCTCAAGGTAAATCTAGCTCAGACTCTAGTGCTGGAGGTGAGGTCCAGCACAGACTCGAGGCGGCATCTGTTACGAAGGATTATAATTCTGAACTTATTTCTTTATTCTCCTAATTTATTCCTTAGATTTGAACCTTTTTGTATTTAAGATGGTACCGTGAATGGCAACTTGACAAACGTTTCACTGTATTCATGTGAGTTCATGTGAAAATAAACCTAAATCTAATTCTAATATCAACAATAACAGCAGACTAAACCGAGGTTATACACAGCATTAGGAGCAACGTACCAAATTCAGAAACACAATCTAAAATATGGTAATATCCGAAAAGTTATTTGACCGACATATAACTTGCAGAGGATGAATAAGATTGAAGAATTGAATGTGTGACTTAGAGTAGTGCAGTCGATATGAGTTTCAATTTATGGGACACTGATACCAATACTAGAGAAAGTGAGGGCATAGCAACTGCACTGCTGTGACCAGTGTTCTAACGAACTGCATGACTGGGGAAGTGGAGAGGATTTACAACTAAGCAGTGTAAGCAAAGGATAAAATGTAGGAAAACGTGGTAAGAGTAGAGATAAGGCAAGAGAGAAAGATATCAATATGGCAAATGATCAACAGACTGACAGGAAGGGATAGAGAATGCAGTTCTAAAGCAAATCAACAGATGAAGCTAAATGTTAAATATTGACAAATCAAAAGGTTTTGTATCTAAGTGCTGGTATGTTGGCATCTTGCCATTACACCTCTGCACGTAAATTCTGTGCCTGTGTGCATCTCTCCACTTCACCTGCCAAAGGAGCAGTGCTTTAAAAGTTGATGTCAAATAAACCTGTTGAACTATAATCTTGTGTTGTGTGACTTCTGACTATGTTAATGAATTATGTTTTAGCACAACAGGGGAGGATGACCTAAGTTTTCAAAACTAGAAGCTAAAAGCGGTCTGGCTAGGCATGTGGAATAATATAGCCTTAATAGATTGAACAGAAAATAAAAAGCAGCTTCAAATGCCTGAAGAAATAGCCAAGATAAAATACAGTAGGAAAGTTACTTTGAAAACTGTAAAATAGAAACAACAGCACTAAGAGATTTAATAGATTTGGTTGTTAAAAATTTGTGAGCTCTGGCCGTTCAGAAAGTGAGTTTGTGAGTTGACACTGAAATAAAAGGAGATGACCGATGAATTGAAAAGTGTTTTACATCACTATAGACAATAAAAGTGATATCCCAGGAATAGCTATATTTCAGGAAGTGGAAGGGAGGGAGGAATTCTAGTAAATGACCATCACTAGAGAAGTGGTATTGAGTAAATTGTTGGGCTTTGAGTTGACAGGTGCCTGGATCCTAATGGATATTTCTTGGCTCTTTTTTAAAAAAAAATGATTAGTGATGTAGTTAAATTCCACTAAATTGGATTATAGTAAATGTGACTGCTTTATTCAAAAGCAGGAAGATGCAGGCCGCTTAAATTAACATCTTCCCTATGACAGATGTTACAAGCTAGCAATAAAGACATTAGACAGGGCATTTCTAAAAGTTCAGAGTAATTAGGCAGAATCAGCAGAGTGTTCTTTTTGGCGAAGTAACATGTATCATACTTGGGATTGCTAGAAGGTATTTGATAATATGCCACACTAAAGATTATTGAGAAGTAAATTGTGTATGGGTTAACACATTCTTCTTGGTAGAAGATTGGCTACCAAACAGGAAACAGTAAGCATAAATGGGATGTTTTCTAGTTGATTTTGTCTTTTTGATTTATTATTGTCATGTATACTGAGATACATTGAAATGTATCGGTTTGTGTGCTAACCAGACAAATAATACTTTACATAAGCACATTAGGATAATAGAACTGAATGCAGGTTATAGTTAAGGCTACAAAAAAGGTACAGAGAAAGATCAACTCTAATGTATGAGAGGTCTGTTCATAAGTCTGATAACAGCAGGGAAGAAGCTGTTCTTGAATTTGTTGGTATGTATTTTCAAACTTTTGGACCTTCTGTCCAGTGGAAAAGAGTGGTAGAGAGTATAACGGGGTTGGGAGGGGTCTTTGATTATGTTAGCTTAAAAATGTGTTGCTGGAAAAGCACAGCAGCATCAAAGGAACAGGAGAATCGACGTTTCAGGCATAAGCCCTTCTTCAGGAATGAGGAGGGTGTGCCAAGCAGGCTAAGATAAAAGGTAGGGAGGAGGGATTTGGAGGAGGGGCGTTGGGAATACGATAGGTGGAAGGGTTACGGTGAGGGTGATAGGCCGGAGAGGGGGTGGGGGCGGAGATGTCGGGAAGAAGATTGCAGGTCAAGAAGGCGGTGCTGAGTCTGAGGGTTGGGACTGAGAAAAGGTGGGGAGAGGGGAAATAAGAAAGCTGGCTGAAGAGCTTCAAGGCAGAGGAGATGACCTGGGGGGGGGGGGGGGTGCAGTGAGAAAGGGACTCACTGAGATCCTTGTAGAGGGAGGAGGAGAGCTTCTTCAAGGAAGGCATCCTTGCAAGAGGATTCGCAGTAGGTTGATTATGTTGCTTTCCTGAGGCAGTGAGAATTGTACAGTAGGCCTTACCTTTTTATATTTCGCATGAATGATTTGAATGAAGGGATTGTAGCTACCATTGCTAAATTTTAAGGTATCTCAAAGGTGAATAGGAATACAATTTGTGGAGAGGAAATGAGGAAGTTACAAAAGGATATAATTTGGTAATGTAAATAGACACGTGTCATATGAAGTATAATGCAGGCAAAATATGAAATTGCCCATTTTGACGTCTTAATGGTGAGAAGGTGCAGAGAAGACTGTCTCAGTGCATGACTCTCAAAAGGTTAATATTCAGATATAGCAAATAATTAGGAAAGCTAATAGAATCTTGTAATATGTTATGAGGGGATTAAATACAAAAGTAGTAAAGTAATGCTCAAGTTATACAGGGCATTGGTGAGACCATGTCTGGAGGACAGTGCATAGTATTGGTCTCCTTGTTTAAGAAAGAATGTAATGAGAGAAGGTTGTTTTTGAGAAACGATTGGACAGGCAAGACTTAGATGTGCTGGAATTTAGAGTCGTAATAGATGACTGGTTTGAAAAATAAGATTTTGAGGTGACTTGACAGGCTGGATTTGGAAGGAATGCTTCCTCATGGAGAAGTAAAAACAACGGGTCTCTTGAATACAGAAATAAGGATAATTTTCTTTGAGCATCTTGAGTCTTTGGAGCTCTGCTTCCACCATCTTTTTGAGAAAGGGAATCTTTGAATACTTAGAGTTTCTTGATGAACAAGGTGAAAGCTTATTGGAAACACTAATGTGGGGTAATCAGTTCTGTCATGGACTCACTTGATTGCAGAGCTGGTGAGAGCTTCCAATTGGCTTTTTTCCTGATCCTAGTTCCCAATGTCACACCCTCTAGCACTAATGCATAGTATACTATATATAAGGTATACTTTACAACTCACCAAAGTTTGTTCAACAATACCTCCCAAACCCACAACCTCTACCATCTGGCAGGGCAAGGGCAGGAAATGCATTGGCACACTGCCACCTGCAAGATTTCCTTCAGTATTTCACTATTTCTTCATTGTTGCTGGGTTGAAATCCTGAAACTTCCTAATGTAGCTGTTGGTGTATCTACAATAAATGGATGGCAGTAGCTCAGTAAGGTAGCTAGTTACCTTTTCAAGGGCATTTGGGTATGAGGTCCAAGTGCTGGCTTTGCTGGGAGACTCACGTTTGTGAAGTAATAAACTAGCAGCTTTTTATGTCAAAAATTACAAGTCAAAAATGACAAGCAGCTGCTAAATTTCATTTCTGGGTCAGCAATCATGAGTCATGGCTAAGTGCTGCTGTGAAGTTGTAACAGTTGTCCTGAGCCTTAACTTTAGGCAAATGGCTTCTCTACTGTTGAGATACATGTGCGCAGCTTTCCTTAACTTTTGTCAGAACTTGTTTAGCAGTAACCTCCTCACTGATGCTCAGTTGGGTTTGCAAGGGCCAGTCAACTCCTGACCTCATTACACCTTAATTCAAACATGCATATGAGCAGAATTAAAGATCTAAGGTGACAGTGGCTGAACATAGCATTAAGGAATCCCTACAAAACAGTGAAGGAACTGGAGAAAGCACTCTGCTGATGGGAGTCACACCTGGACAAAGGAAAATAGTTTTTGTTGTTGAAGGTCTGACATCTCTGCTTCAAGGCATCTCTGAAGGAGTTCCTCAGGATAGTTTCCCATGCCCAAATATCTTTAACTGCATAACCAATGATCATCCCTCCATCATCAGGTCAGAAGTGGGCAGAATGACACATTTTTAGCACCGATACTGATGCAATCCATGACCAACTACAGCATGACTTGGTTAATATTCAGGTTTGGGCAAACAGGTGCCAACAGTTTCCTTAGAGAGAATCTGGCCATCACCCTTGACATTCAGTAGCATAACCATCACTGAATTCCCCATTTAATAACGTGGGGCTCACCATTGAGCAGTAACTGAACTAGCATGTCCACATAAATACTGTGGCTACAAGAGTTGGTCAGATATTAGGAATCCTGCAGCAAATAACTCACCTTTTGATTTCCTGAGCTACAAGGCAAATAATAGGAGTGCGAGATGGTATTAACTCCACTTGTATGGATGAGTGCAACTCCAACAACATTCAAGAAGCTTAATACCAAGGACAAAGCTGTTCACTTGATTGGCAGCACATTCCCAAACTTTCTCTTCCTACGTCGTTGATGTTCAGTAGCATCAGAATGTACTAACTACAAGATGCACTGCAGAAATTTACCAAAACTCCTTAGACAACACCTTCCCCACCCATGGTCACAATGATTCAGAAAGGCAAGGACAGCAAATATGTGGAAACATCACTTGCAAATTCCCCTCTAAGCCACTCACCATCCTGATTAGGGAATAAGTTGTCATTGCTTCAATGTCAACTGGGTCAAAATCCTGTAACTCCCTTCCTAATGGCATTGTGCATCTACGTACACCAAATGGTTTGCAGCAGTTCTAAAAGGCAGCTCAGCACTATTTTCTCAAAGGCAACAAGGGATGGACAATAAATACTGTTTTTCTGCTTTAAGAAGAGAGTGTAAATGTAGAGCGAGCACCACTGTTGTCAAGTTAACATCCATGAATTAATTTAATGGATTGTAAGCTTCTGGTATTGGAGTCTTGTCTGCTTAGAAGTTGATAATATGCAGATACTACATCTGTTACATATGCCTTCCTATTTGGAATGTACATCTGCCATAATTCTTCAATTTTAACAGTATGCAAGATTTTGAGAAGTGTGCTTATAATTTTCTGTTAGAATCCAGGAGAGTACGTTAATAAAATAAGCTGTGTTATTTCATTTTTATTTATGTAATTTACCAGCTAGAATTATGGAAGCTGTCAGTGGGCTGAATTCTGTGTTGAATATAGGTGATTCTGTCACGTAAGTAACTGTCATAATTCTTACTGAAATGAGTTGTAGACATCCGGATATACAGATTAGAAGGAACAGTAGGCCAATGGGCCTTTGATCCTGCTCCACCATTCAATAGGATCTTGGTTTATCTGATTTACTCCACATTCCCATCTACTCCTGATAACCTTTCTCCTCCTCGCTTATTAACCAACAACTTTCTGACAACCACCTGATTAAGAAACAGTGCTTTGAAAGCTAGTGCTTCCAGATAAATCTGATGGACTACTGTTGGACTATAACTACTTACTTATAATTCTAGCTGGTAAATTACATAAATAAAAATGAAATAACACAGCTTATTTTATTAACGTACTCTCCTGGATTCTAACAGAAAATGGTGTTGTGTCATTCATCCTAGTCCAATACCAGCTCCTCTGAATCATAACAACTTTCTGGTGTGTATTCTGTTCCAAATGGATGGTTAATTTATGAAAATAATTTTGCAATCATGTATTTTGTTTATCTATGGCTTTGAAACATACTTACAGTCATTCATATCATGTTCCACAGCTTGTCTCTGATATCCCCAAATTAGTTGTGTCACTGTCTAAAGAGGGATCTAACTCTGGTACATGCTGTCTTCAACAATTATCTGAATTGGTGCACTGCATGATCTTTCGATTTTCGGGTTTTCCTGACCTATACGAACCTGTCATAGAAGTACTAAAGGTAAATGGTAAGATTTTGACAATTCATTTTTGTTGAATAACACTGTCAAATAGTATTATCAATGGTAATATTGCAACATTAAAAGTAAAATATTGCATGCTGGAAATCTGAAACAAGTGAGAAATTTCTGGAAATATTTAGCAGGTCTGTCAGGATCTGTAGAAAAAGCACAACAGCATTAATGTTTCCAGTCTGTGACATTTCATAAGAGGTACTTTTGAAATCAAAATATTTAATACAATCAAATATTTTAGATATGCAGTTATTTAAATCTTTAAGATTTCTTTACTGTGACCAGTATTATGTCTGTCAATATGCCACACTTAAAATGCATCTTTTCTAGCTGTATCTTGATTAATGGTGCATCGGTCTCCTCTGTCTAAGGCCTACAATCACAATAATATTTTGTCCAAGAAATTAGATTTGTTAATTAAAGGAAGTGGCATCTGCTGCCTAAGCCAGCAGAAGGTATAAGTTTACTATATTCAATGATCTAATTTCCTCTTTGTGCCTGTCTACTATTACCCTTGACTTATTGTAGGTCAAAACCCTTCCCAACTCATCTCTGAACGTAATTATTGATCCAGCCTCCATTTCTCTCTGAGAAAGAGAATTCCAAAGAGTAATGAAATTCTGAGACTAGGAATCCATCTCTGCCGTAACTGAAAAGTGCCTTTGTTTTTAAAATATATTTCTAGCTCTGTATCCACTCGTCAATCCCAGAATTGATTATTACTAGGGACTTTGTTCAATATTTATCCAATTTTACTGCAATCTCATTGTCTTTTGTTACTGGACAGGATTGTGGCTAAATGTTTTCTTAAATATCAGTTTTCCGTTTGTGAAATTTGTTTTTAAAACCGGGAGGTTTGACTTCACTGGAGTAAGCTGCCATAGTTTTAAGTAGCAGTTTCAATGCGATTGACTTTGTTTCATTGCCAGATAATTGCTGAGAATCTATAGTTGTATGGGAAGTGGAATACTGCAAAAGACTTGCCTTGAATAAAATCATATGATTTTGTACATCTCTTCAATGTAACAAGATAAAATGTATGCCTCTGTTTTAGGTCTTTCCAATTCCAAATGAGGAGAAAATAAAGTATCTGCTCAATCAAAATGCTTGGACATCACAGAAGAATGAATTGGGACCTTTGTATCCAAGACTTGCAACCAAATCAGAGACTGGAAGAGTAGGGCTGGCCAACCTAGGCAATACCTGTTACATGAACAGTGTCATTCAGGCCCTTTTCATGGCTTCTGAGTAGGTATCTGAAGCACCTGTGATATAGATAACTTTGACTGTGAGTGTTATTTCTGTTGATGACCATTAGTATGCTTTAGGTGTTTAAATTACACATGCAGATGTATAAGAAATTTGGGTGTTAGGCCACATTTGGAAAACAATCCTGTGCACCAACAGATTTCTCCCATGCCACTTGCAAAAAAAACCTTCAGTTCAGAAGTTGAAGCAATCTGGACGTAACAACTTGCACTTCAGTGCTATCTAGTTGCAGATTGCCCATTCTGAAAGAGATATGTTTTAAATGAGGCAGGTCATGCTCTACTTCCTTTTCTACCATGCTTGAGCCCTAGATTAAATGATTCAGTAAAGCACTTGAAAGTTTGCTCCCAAGTGGTGGTAAGTGAGCCTCTTCTGGGACTTGAACTTCTGTTTGTTTGGACTATATACAACAACATGTTTCTTTATGCTTTTTAATTCTAAACTGCTGCTGTGGTTGTAATGTGGAGAAGCATGGCAAATAATTCATGTATGAAGTTCCAAAATCAGTAATCAAGTAGTGACATACAAGTGGAATCTGTCAAGTTTGTTGAGGTAAAATTTGTTTTTTTTTGTCATTGAAAGAAGATGTTTTAATGTACATTTCAGCAAATGTCACCAAGCAGTCTCTATGCTGCAGTGTCCAACTTAGCAGATGGGTAATTTTTTTTCAAAATCAAAAAGTAGTTTGCTATAACATGCTTAAGATGTTCGAACAATACACTTCCATCCTCCTTTAGGCTGACATAACCATGCTTGGAATTAAAAAGTAATTGGGTGTTTCTGAAGAAATAAGACATTACATAATGTATTTTTCAGAAATTATTTCACCACTTCTGTTTTGCTGTCATTAGATTAACCTCAATTTGAATAGTTTTCTTGTAAGCGAAGTAATTTACCAACAGTGCTGATAGTTGTGTGACATTTTTTAATATCTATTTGCAATATCGAGAGATATTTGTTTATACTATTACAGTTTGCTTCTCCTAAGTTTACCTTCTGTGATGATGAAATAAAGTCTGGTTGAAGATTTGTAGCTCGGGTGTCCGTTGTTGTGGTTCCGTTTGCCGAGCTGGAAGTTTTTGCTGCAAACGTTTCGTTCCCTGGCTAGGGAACATCATCAGTGCTATTGGAGCCTCCTGTGAAGCGCTGCTTTGATGTTTCTTCCGGTATTTATAGTGGTTTGTTCTTGCCGCTTCCGGGTGTCAGTTTCAGCTGTAGTAGTTTGTATGTGGGGTCCAGGTTGATGTGTCTGTTGATGATGTTCTTGCCGCTTCCGGGTGTCAGTTTCAGCTGTATTGGTTTGTATATGGGGTCCAGGTCCATGTGTCTGTTAATGGAGTTTGTGGATGAATGCCATGCCTCTAGGAATTCCCTGGCTGTTCTCTGTCTGGCTTGTCCTATGATGGTAGTGTTTTCCCAGTCAAATTCGTGTTCCTGGTTTGGCGCGCAATTTCTTGCTTGTATTTGTGCAGTCGGTTGTGAGCGTCTGTGATCATTACCTGGACCATCCTGAATCCGTTCTTCTTGGCTGTTTCCCTGGCTTGTGGATTATTTACTGGAGGTCTGTACTTGACACATTGTGGCAGGATTTGATTTTTTCTGCATTCGTGGAGGAACCGGAGTTGTTCATGTGTTGCGCTTAGGCGGTTAGCGCAGGATTCCCATCTCCTGGCTTGTCTCAGCGTTTCTCGCCCGTAAGTGTTTAAAGTCTGGTTGAAGATTTGTAGCTCGGGTACAAGAGGAACACGAATTTGACTGGGAAAACACTACCATCATAGGACAAGCCAGACCGAGAACAGCCAGGGAATTCCTAGAGGCATGGCATTCATCCACAAACTCCATTAACAGCCACATGGACCTGGACCCCATATACAAACCACTACAGCTGAAACTGACACCCGGAAGCGGTAAGAACATCCATCAACAGACACATCGACCTGGACCCCACATACAAACTACTACAGCTGAAACTGACACCCAGAAGCGGCAAGAACAAACCACTATAAATACCGGAAGAAACATCAAAGCAGCGCTTCACAGGAGGCTCCAATAGCACTGATGATGTTCCCTAGCCAGGGAACGAAACGTTTGCAGCAAAAACTTCCAGCTCGGCGAACAGAACCACAATGATTATGAAATATTTGGGTAGAGTTGATCAACTTTTTAAGACTGTTCACTGGCAAAAAACAGAAGTCATCCTGATTGGCTGACCAGGAGGGCAGAGAACAATGCAAGCTTGCAGGTTAACTGTCTGCTTTAGCATCAAACAGTGACCATGGAGGGGTAAGAAATTAGTGGTTTCTTAACTACTAATCATTTGCAGATTTTGAATTTGTGCCCTAGGTACTAAAGTCTAAGGTGCTAATATATATCAAAAATTGAAAGTATCCTATCACTGACCTCTTGGAAACCCCAGTTTAGGCATTCCTTCAGTCCAAAAAATGCTTGCTTCTTATCGTTCTGATATCAATCAGCCAATTTCATATCAGTGTGGCCAGTTTTTTTTAATTCTATGGACTTTACCTTTGCTTAGAAGTCTATAGTGCATCACTTTCGCAAATGACTTGGAAATCTAGATATGCTACATCAACCACATTACCCTCCCAAAACAGTATACCTTTATTCCCTGCTTGTTCATAGGTCTGTCTACATGCCTCTTAAACATTGCTATCATTTTTGGTTCTGTCCCTTGTTAGTGCATCTACAAATTTGAGCTAGTTAGTTAAGCATAATGTGCTCTGAGCAAATTTGTTTTCACTTTCTTTAATTGACCTGCATTTCCCAAGTCCTTATTAATTCTGTCTTAAATTATTGTTCATGACAACTTCCCTATCAATGAGGTTAAACTGGGGAGGTAATAGGTCAGTGTTAGGATGCCTCCTGTTCTTGATATATATTAATACCTTAGACTTGACGAGACTTATTAATCCAGTGACCCAGGTAATGTTCTGCAGACTGAGTTTGAATCCTGCCTTGACAAATGGTGGAGTTTGAATTAAAGAAATTCTGGAATCTAATGATGATTGTGAAACCATTGTTAATTATAGCGCAAGAAAATCACATTGATTCACCTGATGCCCCTTAGGGAAGGGAATTGCCATCCTCTCCTGGTCTGGCCTATATGTGACTCTAGACCAAAAGCAGTGAGGTTGACTCATAACTTTCCTCTGGGGAATTAGAGATCAGCAAAAAATGCATCTTGTAAATTATGCTTACATCTTGTAAATGAATAAGGAGAAAAAAAGACTGATTTCGCTTGTGGTTGCTCTGGCTTATCCTCACCTTTTTTTTAATTTTAAGAAAGGTGAAGTCTTGCAATTCGCCAATCCTATAGTACTACCTAAGTATCTAAGGAAGATTGAAATATTATGGCTAATCCCTCAGCAATTTCCACCCTTGCTTCCCTCCATATCCTTAGATGCATCTTATTCTGTCTTGGCAATTTATAAATTTTCAGTACATCTAACTTAACTAAACTCTTTTTGTTAAAAATAACCCATTCAGTATTTTAGTTACCTGCTGTTTCACTCTTTCATAAGCAGTATATTCTTCCTTGGTAAAGATCGAAGCAAAGTACTAATTTAGTACTTCAGCCATTCCCAGGGCATCATAAGTAAACCCCTTTTTTTTGTTTTCTATTTCTCTCAACTCCCTTTTATTGGCTTTTTGTTTTAGTTGCTAATCTATTGTCTTTTTTCGCTTTTCTTATTTTTCTTTCACTTCACCTCTGAACCATCTACCATAGATGTCAATGTATAAGTCAGCCTATGAAGCCTCCAAAGAAGTTGCTTGGTAAATGGGATTGACTAATACTCAAGATATAAAACAAGAATTGATGGTGTGGAGCACAACCATTTTGAAATGCAAAACAAGTATCATTACTTGTAATTCATGTTAACTTAGTATTCCTGCACAACAAACCAACTTTGATCCATTTATTCCATCTGCTGTGAACATGATCCTTGAATGGCTTGATGAGGCATGTATCCAAAAACTGTTGGACCAAGAAAGCATCCAAGAAACAAATGAATGGAAAAGTTTTGTTAAAAATACCTACTTTTCATTCAGCATGCAAGATGGGGAAAATTAATGACTGGGTAATTAATGACTGAACACAAATTTTACCATCAGCATGTTAATGCTAACCTTCAAACCAAGTTTTTGGATAACTGCAGTCTGTGTGGTATTTCTTCGTAGGCATCCATTAGTTATATGGATCTGAACAGCTCCCACCCTAACAAGTTGCATTCTATAGTAGGCCATCAGGGTGCCTGTTTTGTACATTATCCATCCATAACTTCTGTTTATCTTCATCCATCCGACTATTGTAGTCAGAACTGCTGCAGGGAGTTTGATTTTTGGTATGGTTTCTACTTCTGAAAATTGTAATAGGTTTTAGTTTAATCCTTTTGGCTGTGTAGGGTAGAACCATTATGAATGTTGGCTTCTCATGTCTTGTGATTTCAGTAGAATTATTTTTGAACCTTGCCATTCCACAGTTCTGTTGCTGGGCATGTCAGAGCTCATGGGCATTTCATCCATGTTGCCTTATAATGTTTTTGTTTTATTTTATAATTCATTTGGATAAAAGTTTTCAAAAAAAGCCTTAGTACAGATGTGTTTCAGCAGCCTGAGGATTGTCAAGTTCCTGCATTATTTCTTGTTGCCCCATTTGGCCAACTTATTATTGAAAAGAAACAAAATCAGAAATTGCTGGAAAAGCTCAGCATGTCTGGCAACATCTGTGGGGAGAAATCAGAGTTAACATTTTGTGTCCAGTGACTCTTCTTCAGTTCTGTTTTTGATTCTGATTTCCAGCATCTTCAGTTCTTTCGGTTTGTTATTATCGAACAGTCCCTTCATAAAGTGGTCAGACTTCATATGCTGCCGTCTTCTCTAAAGCACAACAAAATCTTTAAGATTTTAAAATTTATCCAAACTCATTCAAATTCACCAAAGATCCTCAGACAGCACCTTCCAAACCCATGGCCACTTCTATCTCGGAGGACAAGGACAACACATATATGGGAACACCGCCACCGTCAAGTTTCCTCCAAGCCACTTGGAAATATATTGATGTTCCTTCACTGTCACTTGGTCAAAATCCTGGAAATCTGTCCCTAATGGCATTGCGGGTCATATTAATGCAGGTACTTTCTTCAGTGTTACCCCCAGGTTTATGGTTCCTTGCACTGTAATGCATTACAGCATTAATTTGGATAATGTTAACATCTCATCAATTAAATATGGAAGATTTGGTAAGTCTAATCCAAACTTTGGCTTCACATCAAACCAGCAAGTTTTGTCATAATTTGGGACTTCTCCACATAAATAGAACTTCTCTTCGTATGCTGCTTCAATATCCCACTAACCCAGCATCATCACTATGACAGCAGTCTCCGTTTCAAACTAGCAGCACCACTGAAGCCTAATTCTGAACCACATACCATCGGAAATGGTTGTAACTGATAATTTTGATATCAACATCTTTTGATAATTGTTGAGTAATCTTGGTCTATTGCTGTAACAGTAGAAATTTTCATTATGTAAAGTGGCTACACTAAAGTGGGGAGGCAATGGCCGAGTGGTATTATTGCTGGACTGTTAATCCAAAGACCCAGTAATGTTCTGGGGACCCAGGTTTGAATCTTACCATGGCAAATGGTGGAATTTGAATTCAATAAATATCTGGAATTAAGAGTCTAATGATGACTATGGATCCGTTGTTGATTGTCTGAAAAGTCCATCTGGTTCATTATAGTCCTTTAGGGAAGGAAACTGCCATCCTTACCTAGTCTGGCCGACAAGTGATTTCAGACCCACAACAATGTGATTGACTCATAATTACCATCTGGGATGAGCAAGAAATGCTGGTCTGGCCAGCGATGCCCTCGTACTATGAATGAATTCTGGGTTCAGTTCAATTTAGCTCGTGCAAGTACTAGCGTTTCTGTAATGGTTAAAACTATTCTTTCAGATTTTCTCTTGAGGGTCAAATGCATGCTTCTTGCCATCAGGATTATGATTGATTCCCACTCAGGATTATTACAGTGTAGAAGGAGGCCGTTCAGACCATTGTGCCTGTATTGATTCATGATGGTGCATTTATCTTGGCACCTTCTTCACGCCGGATTCCTTCCTTTTCCATTGTAGCACTAGCTAATCACAACAAATTCTCTTACTGCAAGCACTGCTATTCAACAAGTTAGCAAATATCATAACTTATAACTTGAAATAAACTTCATATTTCCTTTTGTTTTGTTCTTGGTGGACTTGTAGGGGTATAGAGTCATAGAGATGTACAGCACGGAAACAGACCCTTTGGTCCAACCCATCCATGCCGACCAACTATCCCAACCCAATCTAGTTCTACATGCCAGCACCTGGCCCATATCCCTCCTTCCTATTCATATACTCGTCCAATTGTACCAGCCTCCACCACTTCCTCTGGCAGCTCATTTCATACACGTACCGCCCTCTGTGAAAAAGTTGCCCCTTAGGTTTCTTTAATATTTTTCCCCTCTCACTTTAAACCCATGCCCTCTAGTTCTGCTCTGCCCTCCCCGCCCCCAGGGAAAAGACTTTGCCTATTTACCATATCAATATCCCTCATAATTTTGTAAACCTCTATAATGTCACTCCTCAGCTTCCGATGCTCCAGGGAAAACAGTCCCAGCCTGTTCAGCCTCTCCCTATAGTTCAAATCCTCCAACCCTGGCAACATCCTTGTAAAGCTTTTCTGAACCCTTTCAAGTTTCACAACATCTTTCCGATAGGAAGGAGACCAGAATTACACGCAATATTTCAACAGTAGCCTAACCAATGTCTTGTAATGCCGCAACATGACCTACCAACTCCTGTACTCAATACTCTGACCAATAAAGGAAAGCACACCAAACGCCGCCTTCACTATCCTATCTACCTGCGACTCCATTTTCAAGAAGCTATGAACCTGCACTCCAAGGTTTCTTTGTTCAGCAACACTCCCTAGGACCTTACCATTAAGTGTATAAGTCCTGCTAAGATTTGCTTTCCCAAAATGCAGCACCTCCCATTTATCTGAATTAAACCCCATCTGCCACTTCTCAGCCTATTGGCCCATCTGGTCAAGATCCTGTTGTAATCTGAGGTAACCCTCTTCGCTGTCCACTACACCTCCAATTTTAGTGTCATCTGCAAACTTACTAACTGTACCTCTTATACTCGCATTCGTGCACAAAGCCATGTTGACTATCCCTGACCAGTCCTTGCCTTTCCAAATAAATGTACATCTGTCCCTCCGGATTCCCACCAACAACTTGTCTCACTGGTCTATAGTTCCCTGGCTTGTCCTTACCACCCTTCTTAAACTGTAGCACCATGTTAGCCAACCTCCAGTCTTCTAGCACCTCACCTGTGACTATCGACGATACAAATGTCTCAGCAAGAGGCCCAGCAAACACTTCTCTAGCTTCCCACAGAGTTCTCAGGTACACCTGATCAGGTCCTGGGGATTTATCCACCTTTTTTGCATTCCAAGATATCTAGCACTTCCTCCTGTGTAATATGGACATTTTTCAAGATGTCACCGTCTATTTCCCTACATTCTATATCTTCCATATCCTTTTCCACAGTAAATACTGATGCAAAATACTCATTTAGTCTTTCTCCCATTTCCTGCGGCTCCACACAAAGGCTGCCTTGCTGATCTTTGAGGGGCCCTATTCTCTCCCTAGTTACCCTTTTGTCCTTAATGTATTTGAAAGACCCTTTGATTTCTCCTTAATTCTATTTGCCAAAGCTATCTCATGTCCCCTTTTTGCCCTCCTGATTTCCCTCTTAAGTATACTCCTACTTCCTTTATACTCCTCTTCTAAGGATTCACTCGATGTTTCATGTCTATACCTGACACATGCTTCCTTCTTTTTCTTAACCAAACTCTCCATTTCTTTAGTCATCCAGCATTCCCTTTACCTACCAGCCTTTCCTGTCACCCAAACAGGAAGATGCTTTCTCTGGATTCTTGTTATCTCATTTCTGAAGAATTCCCATTTTCCAGCCGTCCCTTTATCTGTGAACATCTGCCCCAATCAGGTATTGAAAGTTCTTGCTTAATATCGTCAAAATTGGCCTTTCTCCAATTTAGAGCTTCAGCTTTTAGATCTGGTCTATCCTTTTCCATCACTACTTTAAATCTAATAGAATTATGGTCTCTGGACCCAAAATGCTCCCTCACTGACACCTCAGTTACCTGCCCTGCCTTATTTCTCAAAAGTAGGTCAAGTTTTGCACCTTCTCTAGTATGTACCTCCACATACTGAATCAGAAAATTGTCTTGTACACACTTAACAAATTCCTCTCCATCTAAATCCTTAACTATGGCAGTCCCAGTCTATGTTTGGAAAGTTAAAATCCCCAACCATAATCACCACATTATTCTTAAACTGAGATCTCCTTACAAGTTTGTTTTTCAATTTCCCTCTGATGATTAGGGGATCTACAATATAATCCCATTAAGGTGATCATCCCTTTCTTATTCTATCCAAATAGCTTCCCTGGATGTGTTTCCTCCCTCAGTAGAGCTATAACACTATCCCTTATCAAAAACATCACTCCCCCTCTTCTCTTGCCTCCCTTTCTATCCTTCCTGTAGCATTTGTATCCTGGAACATTAAGCTGCCAGTCCTGCCCATCCCTGAGCCATGTTTCTGTAATTGCTAAGATATCCCAGTCCCATGTTCCTAACCATGCTGAGTTCATCTGCCTTCCCTCTTAGGCTCCATGCATTGAAATAAATGCAGTTTAATTTATTAGTCCTACCTTGTTCCTGCCTGCCCTGACTGTTACTCTCTTCTGTTCTCAACTTACCAGTCTCAGAATGATCTCGTTCCTCACTATCTCCCTGGGTCCCATCCACACACCCTTACTAGTTTCAATCCTCCTGAGCAGCTCTCGCAAATTTCCCTGCCAGTATATTAGTCCCCTTCTAATTTAGATGCAATCCGTCCTCCTTGTACAGGTCACTTCTACCCCAAAAGAGATTCCAATGATCCAAAAATGTGAATCCTCCTCCCATACACCAGCTCCTCAGTCATGCATTCATCTGCTCTATCCTCCTATTCCTGCCCTCACTAGCTCGTAGCACCAGGAGTATTCCAGATATTACTACTCTTGAAGACATCCTTTTTAAATTCCTGCCTAACTCTCTGTAATCTCAACCTTTTCCCTTCCTATGTCGTTGGTTCCAATGTGGACAATGACCTCTTGCTGGCCCCTCTCCTCCGTGAGAACATACGTCAAACTCATTTGCATTTATTTCACAACACAGCTTGTATCATTTTTGTTCAATTGTGTCTAGTTACAAGACAAGTAAAATATGCATTTGTGGAGAAAAGTTTGCTCACTATTATTGCAAGTGCTGAAAGGGGGGCTAACTTGAATGTTGAGGGTGCACAAAACAGTATTTGCGTAGCCAGTTAATTGGAGTAGTTTGATGTGCAGGGGTCAGTTTATATCTTCATTCTATGCTTGATTGACATAATCCTTATGTTTATTAAACAACTAATCTCTGTCTTATGCATCATAATGAGTTGCTGCTTCTTCTTGCCCTCTATTGCCTTTTCTGTATTTGTTTGCCACATTGAATGTACCCCTGCTTTGTGTAGCCAACAAGGCTTGTGATTCAGGGCTCTATACTGCACATTGGAGAAATGGCTATCCTTCTCTCCTCTGGTATTACGTGCCTTGCAATGTTTCCTGAACATATGAATGACTACTATCTGACTCTGGTAGGTTTCTTAAAACTCTGTCTTATACACAGCTGTATATAGTATTATTCTCGAAGTATATCTCACTTCTATAGACTCTTCATCCTTTCTTCATAGTCTTTTGCAGATGATTGTTGACCTCACTCAACAACATAGTTTGCATCACGTCTCATCGTACCCATTCTCAATGTAGAATGTCTTAACTGCTTCCTCTTTAATGATAGCTGATTATTTCTTTACAGTTTGCCTGCCAGTCGTTGATTCTGGTTTATCTTGGCCAGAATATCCTCACCCCATTGAAGTTTGCCCTCTCCCAATTAAATCTCACTCTACATTGCTAATTGGCTCTTTCCATTACCAAACTTTGAGATAAGGATCGCTGTCCATCAAATGTTCCACTATGACACTTGATTCACTGCCTCGTTCCCAAGAACTTCGTTCAATTTGACTGAATGCATACTGTGTAGAAAGTTTGCATAAACATACTTTAGCATCACTTCACTATTTCTGCCCTTTCCACGTTTGATGTCACAATCTATGTTGGGATAATTAAAGTTATCCATAACAACTGGTCTATAATTCATGCAGTTCTCTATGATATTCTTGCAAATTGGTACCTGTGCATATCTTCGAATTTTGCAAGGCCTTTTGACTACACCAAGTAATATGATTGCATCTCTGTTCATTTTTAGATCTAGCTGAATTGATTCCGCCCTTGACCCTTCTGGAATATTTCCTCTCTCCAGCATTGCAATACTATTATCTTTACACTTTTTTTTCCCCTCAACACCACGTGTCTCAATCCTGCCCTCTTTGAGCTAGTTCGGTATCATATTCCCTCATGGCTATCAAGGACTGCTGTTCACCAACCATATATGCAGCATTGCATAATCATATACATTATCAGTAGCCCTATTTTCCAATTTTATTGCATCTCCTCTTACTCTGGCCCCACCTTGCCATTTCCTACTCTAGTGCTAATATCTCTCCTAATTCTGTGTGCAACTAATATTACTTCCTGGTTCCTAAACCAAATTACCTTTGCCAAGTTAAACTCCCCCTAAAAGGCAAATCCTCTCAAGGAAATTGTCCCTGCTCTTTTTGGGTGCAACCATTAGCCCTGACCTAGTCCTGTCTCCTTTAGAACAGGCCCCAATATCCAAGTAATCTAAATCCCTCTCTCCTATACCATAAGTACTTACATACTTGAGCCCCAGCATTCAGTTGTCTGTAATATTGGCATTGACCACCTTTAGAGGTCTTCCTTCCAAATTTTCTATACTCTGACTGCAGGCCATATCATTCTTTCTACCTATTTCATTGGCATCAGTGTGGAACTTATAACTGGCTGTTCTTTCCATTATAGAGTTCCCTATAGCTGCTCAATTACTTGATATTGACACCAGAGAGGCAATGTCCCATAAGGGCCATGCTGTTAATATAACAGCTTGGCATGAAAGGAAGTGGAAGTATCTCTAGGCAGCAATGCTTTTGTTATGACCAAGGCTTAAACAACCCAAGTATCTGTGTGGTTATCCGCAATGGTAGTGGGTAACTGAACAGCCTGTGGTGAGAGATGAGTCATAGAGTCTCAGAGATGTATAGCACAGAAACAGACCCTTTGGTCCAACTTGCTCATACCGACCAGATATCCCAATCAAATCTAGTCCCATCTGCCAGCATCCAATCCATATCCCTCCAAACTCTTCCTATTCATATAGCCATACAGATGCTTTTTAAATGTTGCAATTGTACTAGTCTCCACTACGTCCTCTGGCAGCCCATTCCCCACACACACCACGCTGTGTGTGAAAATATTGTCCCTTGAGTCTCTTTTATATCTTTCTCCTCTCACCTGAAACCTATGCCCTCTAATTCCCCCACCCTAGGGAAAAGAGCTTGTCTATTTATCCTGTCCATAACCCTCATGATTTTATAAATCTGTATAAAGTCATTCCTCAGCTTCTGATACTCCAGGGAAAACAACCCAAGAGTATTCAGCCTGTCCCTATAACTCAAATCCTCCAACCCTGGCAACATCCTTGTAAATCTTTTCTGAACCTTTTCAAGTTTCACAGCATCCTTCCGATAGGAGGGACACCAGAATTGCACACAATATTCCAACAGTTGCCTAACCAATGTCCTGTAAACTGCAACATGACCTCCCAACTCCTGCACTCAATACTCTGACCAATAAAGGAAAGCATACCAAACGCCGCCTTCACTATCCTATCTACCTGCGACTCCACTTTCAAGGAGTTATGAATCTGCACTCCATGGTTTCTTTGTTCAGTAACACTCCCCAGGACCTTATCACTCAGTGTGAAGTCCTGCTAAGATTTGCTTTCCCAAAATGCAGCACCTCATATTTATCTAAATTAAACTCCATCTGCCACTCCTCAGCCCATTGGCCCATCTGGTCAAGGTCCTGCTGTAATCTGAGGTAACATTCTTCGCTTTCCACTACACCTGCAATGTTGATGTCATCAGCAAACTTACTAACTATACCTCTTATGCTCATATCCAAATCATTTATATAAATGATGAAAAGTGGTGGACCCAGTACCGATCCTTGTGGCACTCCACTGGTCACAGACCTCCAGTCTGAAAAACAACCCTTCACCCCCACCCATTATCTTATACCTTTGAGCCAGTTCTGTATCCAAATGGCTCATTCTCCCTGTATTCCGTGAGATCTAACCTTGCTAACCAGTCTCCTGCGGGGAACCTTGTCGAACAACTTACTGAAGTCCCTATAGATCATGGTAGACATTCTGCCCTCATCAATCCTCTTTGTTACTTCTTTAAACTCACGGATTTCTCACGTACAAAGCCATGTTGACTATCCCTAATCAGTCCTTGCCTTTCCAAATACGTGTACATTCTTATCCTTCAGGATTCCCTCCAACAACTTGCCCACCACTGACATCAGGCTCACCGGTCTGAGGTTTCCAGGCTTGCCTTTACCACCTTTCTTTAATGGTGGCACCACATTAGCCAACCTCCAGTCTTCCAACACCTCACCTGTGACTATCGATGATACAAATATCTTAGCAAGAAGCCCAGCAATCACTTTCTGAACTCTCCACAGAGTTCTAGGGTTCACCTGATCAGGTCCTGGGGATTTATCCACTTTTTTGTGTTTCAAGACATCCCACACTTCCTCCTCTGTAATAGGGACTTTCTTAAGATGTCATCATTTATTTTTCTACATTCTATATCTTCCATATCCTTTTCCACAGTAAACACCGATGCGGAATATTCGTTTAATATCTCCCCCATCTTACACTAAGGCTACCTTGCTGATCTTTGAGGGGCCCTAATCTCTCCCTAGTTACCCTTTTGTCCTTAATGTCTTTGTATACCACCTTGGATTCTCCTGAACTCTTTGCCAAAGCTATCTCATGTCCCCTTTGTGCCTTTCTGATTTCCCTCTTAAGTATACTGCCTTCATACTCTTCTAAGGATTCACTTGATCTATCCTGTCCCCCCCGACATATGACTCCTTCTTTTTCTTTAGCAAACCCTCATTTTCTTTCATCTTCCAGCATTCCCATACCTAATAGCCTTTTCTTTCACTTTAACAGAAATATATTGTCTCTTGACTCTGGTTATCACACTTCTGAAGGCTTCCCATTTTCCAGCCGTCCTTTTACCTGCGAACATCTGCCCCCAGTTCTTGCCAAGTACTTTTAAAGTTGGCTTTTCTGCAATTTAGCACTTCAATTTTTAGATCTGGTCTATCCTTTTCCATCACTATTTTAAAACTAATAAAATTATGGTTGCTGGCTCCAAGGTGCTCCCCCACTGACACCTCAGTCACCTGCCCTGCCTTACTTCCCAAGAGTAGGTCAAGTTTTGCACCTTCTCTTGTAGGTACATCCACATACTGAATCAGAAAAGTTTCTTGTATGCACTTAGCAAATCCCTCTCCATCAAATTCCTTAACACTATGGCAGTCCCAGTCTGTGCTTGAAAAGTTAAAATCCCCTACCATAACCACTCTAATATTCTTACAATAACTGAAATCTCTTTAGAAATTTGTTTCTCAATTTCCTGCTGATTTTTCGAGGTCTATAATATAATCCCAATAAGGTGATCATCCCTTTTCATATTTCTCAGTTCCACCCATATTACATCCCTGGATGTATTTCCAGGAATATCCTCCCTCAGTACATTTGTAATACTATCCCTTATCAAAAACACCACTCCCCCTTCTCTTTTGCCTCCCGTTCTGTCCTTTGGGAATTATTTGTATCTTGGAACATTAAGCTAGCATATTAAGCTTTTGCTGATAGTCCAAGCAGGCAGTGGCTGAGGATATGAGTGACATACACTGGTGGTTTGATGGCATTCTGAGCAACACTGAGAGGCAAGGAAGTAGTTGTGGGTTTATTGAAAGGGGATTCAAGCTTGGAACAGCAGTTATAGAGCAGGAAGGTGAAGGTGTAATGGTTTTGGTTGCGGGTGGATGGTGCAGAGTATAGGAGAAAAGGAAAGGAACTGTTTAGAAAAGAACAATATGGGAGCTAGAGGTCATGGTGTCGGGGTCTGGAATATCAACCAAATTTAGTGCAGAGGTCAACATTGTAATTAGTTTGTGTTCATACTGTGTAATGCATTACATAACACCCTAGGGTCTGCTGCAGTAATCTTACATGGATGTTGTAATCTGGAGGTATGAATAATGATTGGATTGACTCCAACCTCTTTTCTCTAACACTTTTGCTACTTGACAGTGGCATTTTCAGGAGGAATTTGAAGGTGCTTTTCTCAATGACCATATTATGGGTGCATCTTCCTTGGCTTTCAGGTCTGAAATTCAGAGCAAAGATGCTATCCAATACCACAAGACCTCCATGAGCCCAAATAGAAATCATTAAAATGAAAATGAGTGGTAATATTCCACCCTTCTCAAAAATAATCAGTAGTTAAAAGAAATGATTACGGTTATATGTAAATTCGAGACCTTATAGTTCCAGAAGATTTATAAGCTTTGCCACTAAAATATTACCATTATGAAAGGGAACATTTAGTTAATTATTTGCTAAAATGTGAAATCAGAAAAAGACAATTGTATACCACTGATGCCTCCACATTAACAAATCTCTGTGTTGTCCAGACTAAACTTTGTGAGCTTTTTTCCCTTGGTTTATGCTGCAGCATGCCAGCTAACGTTCTGCATCTGAAACGAACAGTTTCAAGTCCTTAAAAGTGCTTTGGCTAAGCAGCCCAACTGAGCATAAGAACATATTACTGCAGTATTGGGATTTATTATTTATTTTTTGTGACAACCCAGCTGCATCTTGCAACATTCTTTAGCTACCTTATGCAGTTTAACCCATGAACCAATTTTCTTCAGTTGTCCAAAATGGGTTGTATTTTTTCATAAACAAAATCAATCAATTTTTTCAAATAAGTACCCAAAGAAGACTCAGCAACTAAAGGCACCAAGAAAACACCAAAGAAGCACATACTGAGAAATGAAGGGAATGCTTCACAAATGTCTACTTTGTTATTCAGCTTACTAAAACTGGAAAATAATCTAAACCAACTGAAACAAACTAATGATTATCCTTTTGAATTTCAGAAATGTCATTCTACTTTACTTGGTTCTGAAACTCTATTTTCAGTTAGTTTTCATTCTCATTTTAAGTTTGAATTTTTATTTTAATTTTACTCAAAAATATGGATTCCCCATTTCGACAGTTTAGGAACTGTGCTGAACTGGTGCAATCGCCCATGTTTTGTACCATCAGCATGCTCTTGTTAACCTTTAAACCAAATTTTTGTCCCCCTTTTCTAGCTTCAGGCATGCTGTACTGCTGCTGAAGGAGAATGATTCACAGTCATTAATGATGAAACTTCAGTGGCTATTTGCTTTCCTGGAACATAGTCAGGTATGGAATTCAATTTACATAAATTTAAAGCCTTCTGTTCTTTTAAATTCAACAATTGTGTGATTTATATGGTATCATAATCTAAAAGGCAACATGTATTGCATATTGCATTCAAAATGTTGCGAACTCTCATGGGAACTAAAATTAACAGATCATACTATTTAACAAATCTAGATTAGATAGAGGCAGAAATTTAGAATGTCATTGTAAGCAAATATTCCTACCTCGGGGTGGAGTTGAGGATTAAGAAAAGAAGTGAGCATTTAGTTTGCTGAGACACATTAGAATATTCTCTTAACCTGACAGCAATGATGTATTGTGTTGTATAATCAGTAGCTAATGTGCCATTAGACATTTAGATTTGCATTCTCTGATTTTGTTTCACCAAATATTTGGATTGGCTGAAGGTAGGGTTCTAGTGAAACGAAAGCTGTATAATTAGTGAAATATGTATAAAATAATAAAACAGCTAGAAAATAGACATCAAAACCTATCATGCATCACAGGTTCTAAACAATGAAAAGTAGACTTAAGGTCAAGATGTTATCCATACAATAATCAAAGTATGAATGACCTTCATGTACATCTCAGAAAATCCTGGAATAGTTTCAGGAACAGTTGGATTCTAAGAGGATTGAGTGGATGATGTACAATCAATTGAAACATCTTCTACCAAATACACTCAAACAAATAAAACAAGAGGAATACAGTCTTTTGAGTGATTTACAAAATTTCATAAAATAATTTGTCAAATTCTAAATGTAAGAGGAGGCACCATCTAATCTTAGCTGTCTTGGATTTGTTATCACAGACTATGTAGTGGAATTGTTTACAGATTGTTAATATTTGCCTATCTCTGTATGTACAATTTTCTTTAACTGTTTTAGGGAATTGCTAACTGCCTACATTATTGGAAGTGTGGTTCAATGAGAATTAGCATAAGTTTAATTTATTTTCTCTATTACTTCTGGGTTACCAGTGGTGCTTTTTTAAGAAGTCGAATTTCTCAATTTCGTGCAGCTCTTTGTGTTTCTCTTTTACTAGAAGTATTCAGGGACTTGAATCCTTCATATGTTTCTTATTTCATGGAGTGATACATTGTATATTAGCTGATGTTTTGTTTTCTGTTGTACTTGGGCATTCAAGATCGATGGCAATTATCAGGTCAAGGCAAGTTGCACAGGTCGCTAACTATGAGCTTAACTAGGGAAGAAAGGAGGAATGAAATTGGGGCAAAGGAGGTTTGCCTTATTTGGTACCACTATCATTTTGTGACTTTTGAAGGTGAATAGGAGTGTGGGCATTAAGCCTTGAACTGTGTTAGAGATTGCAAGTTTTCCCGGATTTGATTTCATTTGGGGTTGGCGGTAAATGTAGTTGTCAATTGATAAGTTGGAATGGTTGTCTTGAATATGCAGGGAGTCATCAGATGCATCGTTACTGTCTGGGATCAGGTGGGCTGCCAAAAATGTGGTTTTCTTTTGTGTTGGGAGAACGAAAAGATCTCACCTGCAATTTGCTCCATCGAAACAGAAACTGGTTCGTTTCATCTCTTCGCTAATTTTTTTTCTTTGGTTCCTGGAGCATTCCCACTTGTATTTCCAAGGCCCATGATGTTGTTGTTCGTTTTGTTTCTTTTGTGTGTTCAAATTTTTCAGAAGGCCCTTTTCCATTATTTTATATGATGGGATTGCAACTTACTGTGGTTCGGATTTGATTGCTTTTTTTGGCCTTTTTGTTCTACTGTGTGGTATTTTTGGATATCACTATGATACAGCATATGTATAGCATATGCATAGTGATATGTATAGCAGTTGATGTCAACACTAAGTGTTTGGAAATTTGTAGATTTAAAAATAACCTTTATACTTTGAAAACTATAATTTAAATATTTTGATAAGATTATTGTATTTGTTCATAAACAATTATTATTTGTTACAGAAGGCAAAGGCATAATTTGGTTTAATCACAATTCTTTTATTGAATGACGACAGGTAATTAATTTGCAAATTTGGTTTGTATAATATGACTCGATGACTGATAAAAAAGAAAACTTTTTGAGATTAGATGATTTACAGTATGGAAACAGGCCCTTCGGTCCAACAAGTCCACACTGACCCTCCAAAGAGCAACCCATCCAGACCCATTCCCCTGCATTTACTCTTTCACTTAACACTACTGGCAATTTAGCATGGCCAGTTTAGCTAACCTGCACATCTTTGGACTGTGGGAGGAAACCGGAGCACCCAGAGGAAACCCACGCAGACACTAGTTTCCCGAGGCGTGAATTGAACCTGGGACCCTGGTGCTGTGTGGCAGCAGTGCTAATCACTGTGCCACTTCCTTCTGTTGTTACGTTTGTATGGTCTCAGTTATGGCTAGGACAAAGATTCTTTTTAGGAAGTCTTGATTCTTGTGATCTATCTTCTTTTCGGTACTGTGTATAGATGTGAGCCACTTTTCCATTTTACTTGAATTAATAAGTGTATTTCATTGTTACACTCTTGCAGAAATTCTTTTCACCCATTTTCTTGAACTCTTTAAGTTTTTGTCGTCTTCATTGAAACTTAAATACCAAAGTCCTTTGTATTATTATTTTGCAACAACACCATATTCTAACCAAATCAACTATCAAAATATATGCATACTCACCAGTATTCAGAAAATAAAAGCTAAGAACTGCACATAGTGGCTCTGGCAGCATGTGTGGAGAGAGGAAATGGCGATAATGTTTCAAATCCAGTATGACCATTCTTCAGAACTGATGTTACCAGACCTGCTGCCTTTCCCTGCACTTACTGATATTTGTTTAGAACATTTGGTTTTCAAGATATTTCTAGCTTTAGATGATCAAATATTGTGCAATTCTGAGATAGCATAGCTTCAATGAACACGGTACACTTATCAACCGCGCAAAATCGTTAGATAGCTTCATTAGAAACAGAAATGAATAAGGGCATTTTAAGATTCACTTTAATGGTTTCACTTTGTCAGTTTGTTTGAAATGTTCAACTAATACTTATTTTGAATGTAGCTATTTTTGCAAAATAAGCAAGGTTGCTGTGAGAAAATGCTATTTCAGCAAGTAATTAAGGTATGGAATATGCTGCCTGTAAGTGTTAGAGAAAGGTTCAATTTTGGCATTCAAGAAGATAATAGATTGCTCTTTAAATAGAAACAACATTCAGGATTACAGGTACCGAGTTAAAATGGTCAAATATGTACTGCAGACACAATGGGCCAAATGGCCTTATCATGCACTGTAACAATTCTATGATCTTGTCTTGTTGGGTTATTCTTTACCTGCACTCCAGTTACAACATGTGCTGTCAATTAGAAATATCTAATTGGTAGCAGCTTGCTAAGTGCAGCCAATCATATTTGTGGACTGTTCTGTGATGTTAGGTGAGACATATATACAGTATTTTAATATCGTTTATTTTAGAGTTTGCATTTTGCACTACAAGCACGTAGATTTTGATCTGTCTACATGAGGGAATTTAAAGATTAATATGAAACTTTTTCAGAGAGATTTAAAATAAAACTGATATGGGAGGGGAGGGACCCTAATGTATTGTTAGGGACTTGTTTGTTTTGGGAGACATTGATCGGACAGTAAACGTTGAGGAGGATCAACTTACTTTGTGGGGGAAAAACCCATAGCTTGTCAATTTTTCATTTTGCAGAAGTCCTGATTTAAAGTTGGATGAATGAAGCAATTTTTACTCAAAAAAAAGTTAATTTAGAACAATTAGGGAATAGGTTAAAGTGCAATTTTAGTATTTATTTCGAGTCCTGAAGGAATTTATTTCAAGTGGAGAAAGCTCAGGTACATGACTAATCAAAGAAGAGGCCACCAAACTCTTTGGACTTGAAATTAGAAGGAATGGTTAAGTTGTAATTTTTAGATGTGGTAGAGATGTGAGCTGTCTTTGAACATTGTAAAGTGATGATGTTGGGAAAGATGGGATTGTGTTTTTATTGGTGAAGTTGCTTAACTGGATCTGTGTTAGCAGAGAGATAAATGTAGAACTAGTATCCTGTTCTAAAGACGTTTGCTAACATGTACCATAAAGCTACAGAGCATGGAGTACACTTGCTTTTCATTTGTGTGTATCACTTGTTAATCCTTGCACCTTAGCACTGATAAAGATTACAAATGGATTTGGAGTATTGTTGAATCTTTCCAGAGGATTTTAGAGTATTGGTTCCCTCTGTTAACTTGTTTTTTAAAAAAATAATAGCCATAGATATTGCATGAGATTTTCAGGTGATCTCCTGTGGAAAATTTGGCCTTGGTTATGGCAATTATAATGTAATTTTTCCATCCTAACTGTGAATAGTCTACCTCTTCAGCACAATTTCTGTTGTTATCAATATGTGTGGCTTGTAGATGAAGTGGAAGAAAATTTGATTAACTGCACTATGGTATGGACTTTCCTATTCTTAAAGCTAGTGTGCTTCCAATTAAACCTGTTGGACTATAACCTGGTGTTGTGTGATTTTTAACTTTCTTCTCCACAGATATAGTTCTCTCTCTTCTACATCTGTCTTCCACATTCTTCAATGTGACATTAGCCATTTCTCACCTTGTAGGCATGTTACCATGAGGAACATCTTGTTATTGTTAATCTTAAGAGTTCTTAGAACGTTTCATTCTTCCATTCTTTTAGATATACCCTTACTTAAAGGTATACAGGTTTCAAGAAATATGGATGGCTATCACAAGGAGTTATGCAACCTTTTGAGTTCTGTGGTTATTTTTGAGGAATGACCATTTTTAAATTTCTAACTTTTCTAATTTACATTTGTAGAGACCAGCCATCTCCCCCAGTAGCTTTTTGAAAGCATCTTCTCCTCCATGGTTTAACCCAGGAGCTCAGCAGGACTGTTCAGAATACTTAAAATACCTGTTGGACAGGTTAGTTGAAGAGTTGAAATGTAAATTTAAGGGTGGGGGGAGGGGGTGATGACGTGGGTGGTGTAGCTGTTCAGTTTTCTAAATCACATGTATCTGATCTGTACTTATTGATCCATGATAACTGTTCAGTTATTGACTTATTGACCATGGCTTGGCTCCTCTGCTCTCTGTGCAATCATCTGTGTTCAGCATAGCTAATTCCAATCTTTCCATTGTTGTTTAATTGCCCACTGATATAAGAAACATTGTATCTCACTTACTTCGTTCATTGTTATTCAGGCACAACATGCAATTTCCTGCCTCAATTTGAGGCTTTATTCTCTTCGTAAGTCCCCTGGATATCTCACCTTTTGCCTGCTGTGAAAATATAAGTTCTGGTTCCTAGCCAGATCATAACACACATTTGAAATATGGTCTAGGATTGCAACATGCAGTTTGGAATTAAGCAAAATTCAGAACAAATTTTGAAAAAATAATTCTATTACTTTCAAAATGATTTTATATGTAATATATATTTTTGGCTTTATTCCAGTGCCTGTCTTCCATTTTCTCTTTTAAAATAGTCAGTGTCAGTCTACTTGCCAATTTTCTTGTTCATTTTGGTCAGCCTGAAAATCTTGACCTTAGCTGACAAAATAGCCAAATCATCCAGTTGTTTGGAAAGCCTGATGTCATGCTCTAGTCAGTCTGTCCTTGTTCAAGCTCTGCATAGTATCTACTTTGCAGTTGATTTTGGCTATTGTCATTTAGCTTTCATGTGCATTATGCCACTATCTCTATGAATGCTATTGCTGTCCAGAGTGCACAGTCTCAATCTGCTACCACAAACTTAACCTTGCTTCTTTATTCTTCCATTTTTTAAAAATTCCTGATCATTCTTGAATAATTCCATTGCACCATCAAAATTACAGTTGCAAAGAAATAATTTTTACTCTCCTATAACTCCGTATTTGCTTTTGCTCCAATTTGATCCTGCCTCTTCCTTCCTATCCCCATTTTGTTCCACCTCCTCCCCAAATTAACCTTAGCCGCCAGGATTATTATCCAAAATGACATAATGAGGGGGTGAATGATACTCAGAGCAAATGCAAGGGCCGTGCGTTAGTTAAGAAACCAAGTAAATACTTGGAAGCAAAGCTCATCAATGAAATCAAGTTTTGAATTTCTTGTACAATGCAATAGAATGAGAGACAGGCTATAGAATGTACCAGGAGACAGTGAAGTCTGCAGATGCTGGAGATCAGAGTTGAGAGTGTATTGCTGGAAAAGCACAGCAGGTCAGCATCTGATGAGCAGGAAATTCGACGCTTCAGGCCAGAGCTCTTCATCAGGAATCCTTTGCACTTCATTCCTGATGAAGGCTCCGGCCCAAAATGTCGATTTTCATGCTCATTGGATGCTGCCTGACCTGCTGTGCTTTTCCTGCAACACACTCTGAACTATAGAATGTACCATCCAAGTATTCGCATCATACCTAACATAGGGAAGACCCATCTTAAAGTTTGGCATCTAACATGGATTGAATGAGGTCAGATTTGGTTGTCTTTCCAACTTGAGACAAATTTCGGTGAGGGAATTACTGGTTCTGCTAGAGAAACTAGTGGTG